>NW_027251994.1:732500-1084010 GCF_044704955.1 Pristiophorus japonicus | reverse complement strand
CCCCAGGAGCAGTGGCTGGGGAGGGCCTGTGTTTGCAGCGACTGTGGGAGATGTCACTAAGCCTGGTGATGGACTTGGTCTCGGCCCCAGTACATTAGCCCGTCCTCCCCACCGCACCGAAATATCAAACGTTGGCAGGACTGCAGGCGGGGGAGTTCCTGGGGCAAGATTGATTTTGGCCAAATAACGCTGTGACCTCACTGTGACGAACATCAAGCGAGGTCACCATTGTAAGCTGGATGGAGCCTCCACTCGGACCACGAGCGACGGACGTTTGGGACAGCCTTGACCGCTGGGACCTGGCCCGAGGCGGGGGTGCGAGGGCCCTGGAATTGCTGGAGATCGGCTCACCCTCTGAGCTTCGAACTTCGAACCCCCGCCACACACGTCGCCATCTCGCATGGCAACAACCAGCGAAGACTCCAGCAACCTGAGAGACTTTGAGATGGGATTTTGGGAGGGGCGACGCAGGGGGGGTTGTCCTATGATTCTCTCACCCCCGGCCCCCAGGGTACAATCCCAGCCTTGCACTTGGCATTGGACAGAAGACAGAGATTCGCGGGATAGCGGGCGGGCAGGGGGGGGGGGCAAAATACGTCGAGCCAAACTTTAGTATCGCAGCGGGTACCGAACTCATGCAGCATGGTGGGAGGGGAGAGGGGGGGGGTTTAATAAACACTCCCAGCAAGCGGTCAGATCCAGGAATCTAACCCCGTGCTGTACCTGCCCTGGGAGTGTTTGATGGGACAGTGTAGAGGGAGCTTTACTCTGTATCTAACCCCCTGTACCTGTCCTGGGAGTGTTTGATGGGACAGTGTAGAGGGAGCTTTACTCTGTATCTAACCCCTGTACCTGCCCTGGGAGTGTTTGATGGGACAGTGTAGAGGGAGCTTTACTCTGTATCTAACCCCCTGTACCTGCCCTGGGAGTGTTTGATGGGACAGTGTAGAGGGAGCTTTACTCTGTATCTAACCCCCTGTACCTGCCCTGGGAGTGTTTGATGGGACAGTGTAGAGGGAGCTTTACTCTGTATCTAACCCCCTGTACCTGGCCCGGGAGTGTGTGACGGGACAGTGTAGGGGGAGCTTTACTCTGTATCTAACCCCCTGTACCTGCCCTGGGAGTGTTTGATGGGACAGTGTAGAGGGAGCTTTACTCTGTATCTAACCCCCTGTACCTGTCCTGGGAGTGTTTGATGGGACAGTGTAGAGGGAGCTTTACTCTGTATCTAACCCCCTGTACCTGTCCTGGGAGTGTTTGATGGGACAGTGTAGAGGGAGCTTTACTCTGTATCTAACCCCCTGTACCTGTCCTGGGAGTGTTTGATGGGACAGTGTAGAGGGAGCTTTACTCTGTATCTAACCCCCTGTAGCTGACCTGGGAGTGTTTGATGGGACAGTGTAGAGGGAGCTTTACTCTGTATCTAACCCCCTGTACCTGTCCTGGGAGTGTTTGATGGGACAGTGTAGAGGGAGCTTTACTCTGTATCTAACCCCCTGTACCTGCCCTGGGAGTGTGTGACGGGACAGTGTCGATGGTGGATTGTCGGGGCCTGCCGGTGTGTCTGAATTCTGTCCTGTCCTGCTCTCCGAAGATGCCGTTTAATATTTAAACCGGGAGTAAAGCTGATTCAAGTGCTGTTTGTTTGGAATGGCTCAATGTCCCCTTGGTGTGTTCTGTGCTGACTGACTGTTGGTTATGTAAAGTCCTGTCCCTGCACTACAGATTCACACGAGGCACATACTGAAGTCAAAATCACTCAGGACCTGCACCTTTATTACACAGCTCTCAAATGCCACATTTGCCCGAGACCTGTCCTTATATACCTGTCTGGGACAGATCTCCAGTGTCTCCTGCAAGTGCAGATCGTCTCTAGTTACTGTCATGTATAGCATGGTAAGATACCGTTATGTACAGTAGTGTGAGATACATGACATGTTACTAAAGCTTACAAGCAGATGCATCCCGTTCTTGTCTGTGAGCCGCTGTCGAGATTTGTGGGACAGAGAGAGAGAGCGACTGGATATCAGCAAGATCAGAAATAGGAGCAGGAGTCGGCCATTCGTCCCCTCGAGCCTACTCCGCCATTTAATATGATCATGGCTGATCTGATCATGGACTCAGCTCCACTTCCCCGCCCGCTCCCTATAACCCTTCACTCCCTTATCGCTCAAAAATCTATCTCCACCTTAAATATATTCAATGTCCCAGCCTCCACAGCTCTCTGGGACAGAGAATTCCACAGATTTACAACCCTCTGAGAGAAGAAATTCCTCCTCATCTCAGTTTTAAATGGCCGGCCCCTTATTCTGAAACTATGTCCCCTAGTTCTAGTCTCCCCCACGAGGGGAAACATCCTCTCTGCATCCACCTTGTCAAGCCCCCTCAGAATCTTATACGTTTCATCTCAGGAATCAACCGAGTGAACCTTCTCTGAACTGGTCTCACCAATACACCCTGTATAACTGGAGCAAGACTTCCCTGCTTTTATACTCCATCCCCTTTGTAATAAAGGCCAAGATACCATTGGCCTTCCTGATCACTTGCTGTACCTGCATACTAACCTTTTGTGTTTCATGCACAAGTAACCCCCAGGTCCCGCTGTACTGCAGCACTTTGCAATCTTTCTCCATTTAAATAATAACTTGCTTTCATTTTCTGCCAGTGTGGATAATCTCATACTTTCCCAAATTGTACTCCATCTGCCAAATGTGTACACACTCACTTAGCCTGTCTATCTCTTTGTGTCCTCCTCACAACTTGCCTTCCCACCCATCTTTGTATCGTCAGCCAGTCCCAACATTGAGCGGCTCAAGGCCTGTCCTCGGTCCGGTACTGAGGCACACAGTTCTGGAACATCTGGTCCCCTTACTGCCATTGGGTAGCGTGTGAGGAGTGACTGGAGAAGCTGGGGTTGTTCTCCAGGGAGCAGAGAGGGTTAAGGGGAGATTTGATCGAGGTGTTCAAAATCACGAGGGGATGTGACGGAGTAAATCAGGAGAACCTGTTCCCGGGGGCAGGAGGGTGGGTAACCAGAGGGACACAGATTGACGATAATCTGCGAGGGAACCAGAGGGGGAGATGGGTAAGAATGTTTTTACGCAGCGAGTTGTTGTGATCGGGAACGTGCTGCCTGAAAGCTCGGTCGGAGCAGGTTCAACAGTGACTTTCAAACCGGGAATTGGGTAAATACTGGAAGGGGAAATGTGCCGGGCTGTGGGGAAAGAGCAGGGGGGAGTGGGACTGATTGGGTCACTCTGTCACAGAGCCGGCACAGCACGGGCTCGAGGGGCCCAGTGGGATCCTCCTGTGCTGGAAGACTCCACTGGGGTAAGGGTTCCACACACACTGACTCTCACTGGGGAACAGTCCCACACACACTGACTCTCACTGGGGTATGTGTCCCACAAACACTGACTCTCACTGGGGTATGTGTCCCACACACACTGACTCTCACTGGGGTACCGGTCCCACACACACTAACTCTCACTGGGGTATGTGTCCCACAAACACTGACTCTCACTGGGGTATGTGTCCCACAAACACTGACTCTCACTGGGGTACCGGTCCCACACACACTGACTCTCACTGGGGTATGTGTCCCACAAACACTGACTCTCACTGGGGTACGGGTCCCACACACACTGACTCTCACTGGGGTACGGGTCCCACACACACTGACTCTCACTGGGGTACGGGTCCCACACACACTGACTCTCACTGGGGTACGGGTCCCACACACACTGACTCTCACTGGGGTATGGGTCCCACACACACTGACTCTCACTGGGGTACGGGTCCCACACACACTGACTCTCACTGGGGTACGGGTCCCACACATACTGACTCTCACTGGGGTACGGGTCCCACACACACTGACTCTCACTGGGGTACGGGAGCGATCCTGTTCCATGGTGTGCAGTCCCGTGCCGGGGAATGAAACCTAGCGATTGGAACAAGGAAGCTGGGAATGAATTTAATTAACTGCAGATGTGACAACTCTGAGCAGAAGTGCGAGCACCTTGTTTACTTCGGCATGTCTGAATTGGCCCGACGCTACAAACGCTGATATTACAGAATCTCGCCAGCTCACATGCTAACACTGCCACAATGTTTGTTGGTATTTCACAGCAATTTGTGGCGGTTTATAACTCCACCAGTTCACTTTCCTTCCCCCAGCCGCTCCGTTGGTGGATCCATTCTGGGGATGAGGGTGTTGCGGCGAGACCCTTGGGGAGGGTGTGCTGGGCCCGGTCCCCCCGACCAGATTGACAATGACCAGGATCACCTGTTCATATTAGTGCTGTTGGTCGAGGGAGCAAAAGAGAGAGAGAAAATTACAGCACAGAAGGAGGCCATTCCGGCCCATCGTGTCCGCCCCGGCCGACACAGAGACACACGGCCCTCGGTCAGTAGCCCTGAAGGTTACATATAAACCTATGAACAATGACGGAAAGGCAAAGAGCAACCAGCCCAACCAGTCCGCCCCACACAACTGCGACACTCCTTATACTGAATCATTCTACACTCCACCCCAACCGGAGCCATGTGATCTCCTGGGAGAGGCAAAAACCAGATAAAAACCCAGGGCCATTTAGGGAGAAAAAGACATCTGGGAAATTCCTCTTCGACCCATCCAGGCGATCGACACTAGTCCAGGAGATCCCCCTGGCCATATTTGATTTCCTGCAGTACTTACTGTTATATCTGCTCCGTCCAACAAAAGGTCATCCAGTCTAATCCCAATGACCAGCTCTAGGTCTGCAACCCTGCAGGTTACTGCACTTTAAGTGCTCATCCAACCATCTCTTAAAAGTGAGGGTTTCTGCATCCACCACTCTTCCAGGCAGCGAGTTCCAGATCCCTACAACCCTCTGCGTAAAGAAGCCCCCCCTCAAATCCCCTCTAAACCTTCCACCAACCACCTTAAAACTATGCCCCCTCGTAATAGCCCCCTCCACCAATGGAAATAGACCTTACTCTCCACTATGTCCAGGCCCCTCAATATTTTGTACACCTCAATGAGGTCTCTTCTCAACCTCCTCTGTTCCAATGAGAACAAACCCAGCCTATCCAATCTGTCCTCATAACTAAGATTCTCCATTCCAGGCAGCATGCAAGTAAATCTCCTCTGCACCCGCTCCAGTGTAATTACGTCCTTCCTATAATGCGCTGACCAGAACTGCACACAGTACTCCAGCTGTGGCCTAACCAAAGTATTATACAATTTAAGCATAACCTCCCTGCTCTTGTATTCTATGCCTTGGCCAATAAAGGCAAGCATTCCATATGCCTTCTTAACCACATTATCCACCTAGCCTGCTACTTTCAGGGATCTGTGGACAAGCACTCCAAGGTCCCTTTGTTCATCTACACTATTAAGTGGCCTACCGCTTAATGTGTATACCCTTTCCTTATTAGCCCTCCCAAAGTGCATCACCTCACACTTCTCTGAATTAAACTCTATTTGCCACTGCTCTGCCCACCTGACCAGTAGATTGATATCCTCCTGCAGCCCATGACTTTCCTCTTCATTATCAACCACACAGCCAATTTTAATCATTTTAGCAAACTTCTTAATCATGCTCCCTATATTCAAATCTAAATCGTTGATATATACCACAAAAAGCAAGGGACCCAGTACTGAGCCCTGTGGAACCCCACTGGAAATATCCTTCCAGTCACAAAAACATCCATCAACCATTGCACCTTGCTTCCTATCTCCAAGCCAATTTTGGATCCAACTAGCCACTTTGCCCTGGATCCCACGGGCTTTAACCTTCATGACCAGTCTACCATGTGGGACCTTATCAAAAGCTTTGCTAAAGTCCGTATACACTTCATCGTATCACTACCCTTATCGACCCTCTTGGTTACCTCTTCAAAAAATTCAATCGGGCTAGTCAAACCCGATCTTCCCTGAACAAATCCGTGCTGACTGTCCCTAACTAATCCCTGCCTTTCCAAATGTAGATTTATCGTATCAGGATTTTTCCAATAATTTTCCCACCGCTGTGGTTAGGCTGACAGGCCTTTAATTACTCGGCCTATCCCTTTCTCCCTTCTTAAACAAGTCCTCCAGTCCTCTGGCACCATTCCTGATTCCAAAGCGGACTGGAAAATGATGGTCAAGGCCTCTGCTATTTCCTCTTTTGCTTCGCTCAACAGCCTGGGATGCATTTCATCCGGGCCTGGGGACTTATCTGCTTAAACCCCTTAAAACCTCCTCTCTCACTATATTTAGTTCATCCAGAATTTCACACTCCTAGACAGCAGTATCTGCATTGCCCCTTTCCTTTGTGAAAACAGACCCAAAGTTTTCATTAAGAACCATACCCACATCTCCACACACACATTATGGCTCAGAGACATGGACCATGTACAGTAGACACCTCAAGTCGCTGGAGAAATACCATCAACGATGTCTCCGCAAGATCCTGCAAATCCCCTGGGAGGACAGACGCACCAACGTTAGCGTCCTCGACCAGGCCAACATCCCCAGCATCGAAGCACTGACCACACTCGACCAGTTCCACTGGGCAGGGCCACATTGTCTGCATGCCCGACACGAGACTCCCAAAGCAAGCGATCTACTCGGAACTCCTTCACGGCAAACGAGCCAAAGGTGGGCAGAGGAAACGTTACAAGGGACACCCTCAAAGCCTCCCTGATCAAGTGCAACATCCCCACCGACACCTGGGAGTCCCTGGCCAAAGACCAGTCCGCCCTAAGTGGAGGAAGTGCATCCGGGAGGGCGTTAAGGACCTCGAGTCTCATCGCTGAGAGCATGCAGAAACCGAGAGCATGCAGAAACCAAGCGCAGGCAGCGGAAGGAGCGTGCGGCAAACCTGGCCCACCTTCCCCTTCCGTCAATGTCTATCTGTCCCACCTGTGACAGGGACTGTGGCTCCCGTATTGGACTGTTCAGCCACCTAAGGACTCATGTTAAGAGTGGAAGCAAGTCTGCCTCGATTCTGAGGGACTGCCTATGATGATGACCCTCATGCTCTTTAATAGTGAAAGTCAGTGTGTGTGGGACCCATACCCCAGTGAGAGTCAGTGTGTGTGGGACCCGTACCCCAGTGAGAGTCAGTGTGTGTGGGACTCGTACCCCAGTGAGAGTCAGTGTGCGTGGGACCCGTACCCAGTGAGAGTCAGTGTGTGTGGGACCTGTACTCCAGTGAGAGTCAGTGTGTGTGGGACCCGTACCCCAGTGAGAGTCAGTGTGTGTGGAACCCGTACCCCAGTGAGAGTCAATGTGTGTGTGGGACCTGTACCCCAGTGAGAGTCAGTGTGTGTGGGACCTGTACCCCAGTGAGAGTCAGTGTGTGTGGGACTGTACCCCAGTGAGAGTCAGTGTGTGTGGGACTGTACCCCAGTGAGAGTCAGTGTGTGTGGGACCCGTATTGTTATGTCTTGAATAAAGAGTCAGAGTAGATACTGCAAGCTCAAAGTAAGGTGTGACTGTCGTCCTTTATTACAGATCTCAGAGTGTCTCTCCAGCCTATGAGGCCTCTTTGGGATTCCAGGAGATAAACCTTAGGGTGGTTAGACATGGTAATTACAGGTTTACATACATAACAACACTCCCCCCGCCCCACCTCCCCACAAAGTCAGTTGTATAATTATTTACAATGTGAGTCGATCTGGGGCCTTCCTTTCCCTGGTTGATCGTCTCGCTGCAAATGCTGGTTTTGGTGAGTCGTTTGTTGGGCCCTCGCTGGACAGCTGGGCGTGGTGAGTCCGGCTGGGCTGCTGCGGGTGATGGGGTCTGCCTTGTGGTCAACCGCTGAGTCGGCTGCCACTGGTGTATGTGTATGTAGGGGGGGGGGGTCAAAAAAGGTAGAGTCTATTGTGGGTTGTTCTGGATAATTCGTAAATCTGAGAGTTTGGTTTGGGTCAAGTGTTTCCTGCAGGTGTGTCCATTTAAGGGTTTGACCACAAACACCCTACTCACCTCTTTGGCCACGACAGTGCCAGGAAGCCACTTGGAACCTTGTCCATAGTTCAACACAAATACAGATCATTTATCTCAATTTCGCGTGACACATTTGCGCGATCATGGTATGTATTCTGTTGAAGCCGCCTGCTCTCTACCTGTTCGTGTAGATCAGGGTGGACTAACGAGAGCCTTGTCTTAAGTGCCCTTTTCATGAGTGTCATGTATCTTACATTATTATCTATAACTGTACCCTAACATGCTATACATGACTGTAATAAGATATGACCTGTAACCACCAGCATACCTTACCACCAGGGGTGCATTTGCAAGAGACAGGTATATAAGGACAGGTCTCGGGCAAGTGCAGCATTCCAGAGCTGTGAAATAAAGGTGCAGGTCCAGAGTGATCTTGACTTCACTACATGCCTCGTGTGAGTCTGTACTGAGGGGACAGGACTTTACAGTGGCGACGAGTTACGGGATTACAGAATCCACAGAATGGCGAACAACGGATCAGATGAAAAGTACAATGTGGGAGAGAATTGGGAGGACTTTATAGAAAGGCTCCAGCAAAGCTTTGTAACCAAAGACTGGTTAGGCGACGATAAGGCAGACAAGAGAAGAGCCCATCTCTTGACCAGCTGTGGCTCGAAAACATGCGCTTTAATGAAGGATCTGTTGGCACCCGAGAAACCAGCAAGCAAGTCGTTTGAAGAATTGAGCACACTGGTAAGAGACCACCTGAAGCCAGCGAGCAGCCTACACATGGCCAGACACAGGTTCTACAACTACAGACACTGTGTGGGCCAGAGCATACCCGAATTTGTGGCGGAACTTTGGAGGTTGGCTAGTTTGGAGGTAGGAGAGAAATGCTGAGAGACTTTTTCATTGAAGGAATAGGCCACGCAGGCATATTCCGAAAGCTCATAGAGACCAAGAACCTGACCTTAGAGGCAGCAGCACTGGTTGCACAGACATTCTTGGTCGGGGGAGAAGAAACGAGGTTGATTTACAATGCAGGTACGACAACTAACGAAATATCGGAACAAGAAGTTCACAGCACTAAACAAGCTGCTATCCCCACACACAGACAAAACCGGGAGAACAGGCTCTCGACAGCAGGCAGAAGCCATCAAGGGCCACAGGAACGGCTGTTCACACCTCATCAACCCACAATGCGAGCAATCAACTACAAACTGAGAGAAGCTCAAGAGAGATCAGCCAGACGCAGCTCATTCTTTGGGAACACTTTGAACAATGGAACAGGTCTGTGCTGGAGGTGGGGGTGGGCACTGGTCAAGGGGATGTCGTTTTCAGCAGGCTGTTTGCAGAAATTGTGAATATACAGGGCATTTGGCCTGCATGTGCAAAAAAACGGCAGCTCGGCTGGTATACGAATCGGATGGGTCGGAAAGCGGACCAGGAGACGATGGGGACAGTACCCGGTACACCGATGTACAGCGGGTCAACACGATCAATGGCTGCTGGTCCTACGACAGGACGCCTCCTAAAATGATGAGGGTCCCACTCAACGGGATATCTGTCAACATGGAGCTGGATACGGGAATGAGTCAATCTCTCATGGGCGCTCAACAATTTGAACAACTGGCTGCATAAAAGAGACAGACCAAAACTCACAAGGGTCAACACCAAACTAAGGACCTATACCAAAGAAATCGTACCAGTCCTCGGCAGCGCCATGCTCTTTGTCACACACAAAGGGACAGTGAACCGACTTCCCCTGTGGATTGTCCCCGGAGACCCCCCAGCACTGCTGGGGAGAAGCTGGCTGGCAAAACTAAACTGGAAATGGGATGATGTCCATGCCTTGTCATTAGAGGAACGGACCTCCTGCTCAACAGTTATAAAGCGATTTGAACATCTCTTTCAGCCAGGTGTGGGCACTTTCAAAGGGGCCAAAGTCAAAACCTACATCACACAGGATGCTAGACCGGTCCATCACAAGGCCAGAGCTGTACCCTATATGATGAGGGAAAAGATTGAACACGAACTAGACAGGCTTCTGCGGGAAGGCATTGTATCACCTGTGGAATATAGCGACTGGGCAAGTCCCATCGTCCCGGTCATGAAGCCTGATGGATCCGTACGAATCTGTGGGGACTGCAAATCTACCATAAACAGAGTCTTCCTACAGGATCAATACCCGCTGCCCAGAGCGGAGGACTTATTTGCCACATTGGCTGGAGGTAAACTTTTCTCAAAACTAGACCTCACATCTGCGTATATGACGCAAGAATTGACCGAGGAATCCAAGCTACTCACCACCATCAACACACATCGAGGCCTTTTCATGTACAATCGATGCCCATTCGGCATCAGGTCGGCAGCTGCCATATTCCAGCGCAACATGGAGAGTCTGCTCAAGTCCATCCCGGGGACGGTTGTGTTTCAAGACGACATACTTATCATGGGCAGGGACACCGACTCCCATCTCCGTAATTTGGAGGAAGTACTAAAGCGGTTGGATCGGGTAGGCCTACGAGTCAAGAAATCCAAGTGCCTGTTTCTCGCACCCAAGGTTGAATCTTTGGGCAGAAGGATTGCCGCTGATGGAATCCGCCCAACAGAGTCCAAAACAGAAGCAATTCGCCTGGCACCCAGGCCCCGGAATGTCTCAAAACTGTGTGCCTTTCTCGGGCTACTCAATTACTTTGGGAACTTTATGCAGAACTTGAGCACGCTGCTGGAGCCTCTCCACATGCTACTCAGGAAGGGGTGCGATTGGTTTTGGGGGGACGCCCAGGAACGCGCCTTCAATAAGGCACGCAAACTTGTGTTCCAACAGTGTTTTGACTTTCTTTGATACATGTAAAAAGCGAGTTCTCACATGCGATGCATCAGCGTATGGGGTCGGGTGCGTTTTGCAACATGTCAATAGTGCGGGCAAATTACAACCCATTGCTTATTCCTTCAGGTCACTTTCGCGGGCGGAGCGCGGGTACGGAATGGTAGAGAAGGAGGCGCTCGCGTGTGTGTACGGTGTCAAAAAGATGCACCAATACCTTTTCGGGGCCAAGTTCGCGTTAGAAACCGACCACAAGCCCCTCACGTCCCTCCTATCCGAGAGCAAGGCAATAAACGGCAACGCCTCAGCGCGAATTCAACGGTGGGCACGACTATACCATAAGGCACAGACCAGGCACAGACAACTATGCAGACGCGCTCAGCAGGCTACCCCTGTGACCACAGAAGGGTCTGACGAACAGGACTGTGAGATGGTCATGGCAATCAATGCCTTTGAGTCCACAGGTTCGCCCATGACGGCTCGCCAAATCAGAGCCTGGACGGCCAGCGACCCCAGGTTATCCTTAGTAAAGAGATGTGTCCTAACCGGTGACTGGGCAGAGGCTCGCGATGCCTGCCCCGAGGAATTAAAACCCTTTCACAGGCGCATGCATGAGCTACCACTGCCTGATGTGGGGCAGCCGAGTAGTCATGCCTCTGCGAGACAGAGAGGCATTTGTCTGGGAGCTCCACCGCGAGCACCCGGGGTTCGTTCTCATGAAGGCCATAGCCAGATCCCACACCTGGTGGCCTGGTATTGACACGGACTTGGAGCTCTGCATCCGAAGGTGCACCATTTGTGCCCAACTCAGCAATGCCCCCAGCGATGCTCCACTGAACCCTTGGCCTACCAAACTGTGGTCGCGGGTGCACGTAGACTATGCGGGCCATTCATGGGCAAAATGTTCCTCGTAGTTGTAGATGCATTTTCAAAGTGGATTGAATGCACCATTTTAAACTCGAGCACAACCTCCACCACTGTGGAGAGCCTCGCAACCATGTTTGCAACGCACGGAATCCCTGACATATTGGTCAGTGACAATGGTCCGTGCTTCACCAGCGCAGAATTCCAAGACTTTATAATTGACCACGGCATAAATCACGTCAAGACGGCACCGTTCAAGCCGGCCACCAACGGCCAGGCGGAGAGAGCAGTGCAAATCATTAAACAAGGCATGCTTAAAATCCAAGGTCCCACGCTGCAGGGTTGCCTGTCGCGACTGCTGCTGGCATACAGATCTCGTCCGCACTCACTGACTGGGATCCCCCCGCGCAACTGTTGATGAAAAGGACTTTAAAAACAAGGCTCTCATTAATCCTCCCAGACATGCACGAAATCGTTGAGGCAAAGCGCCGTAAGCTGACTGAGTACCATGACAGAAATTCGAGGGGGAGATGGAATGAGATAGGGGACAAAGTGTTTGTACTAAACTATGGCAGGGGTCCCAAATGGCTTGCAGGGACAGTAACAGACAAGGAAGGAAACAGGCTACTGGTAGTACAAATGGACAATGGCCAAACCTGCCGGAGGCATGTAGACCAAGTCAAAAGCAGATTTACCAACAACACTGCGGAACCAGAGGCAGACTACAATGTGGAACTCACACCACACCTGGTGGACAGACAGAGGGAACAACCTGAGGAAAGGGCAATCCCAACAGACAGCCCAGGCGAGTCAACAACAATCACACCAATTGAAACAGACAGCCCAGGCGAGATACCAGCAACCACACCCAAAGAAAACAGACACCAAGGCAAACAACTGAACCACAACTCAGACGCTCCACGCGAGAGCGTAGACCACCTGAGAGACTGAACCTATAAAGACAATAAGACCTTGGGGGGAGGGTGATGTCATGTATCTTACATTATTATACATAACTGTATCCTAACATGCTATACATGACTGTAATAAGATATGACCTGTAACCACCAGCATACCTTACCACCAGGGGTGCACTTGCAAGAGACAGGTATATAAGGACAGGTCTCAGGCAAGTGCAGCATTCCAGAGCTGTGAAATAAAGGTGCAGGTCCAGAGTGACCTTGACTTCATGACATGCCTCGTGTGAGTCTGTACTGAGGGGACAGGACTTTACAATGAGCAGTTCAGCGAGGGGAACACCAGTGAGTGAGTGGGGTCTCGTGCGGTAACTAAGCAGGACTCGCGATAGGTGAGTCTGCAGTGAGCCTTCAGTTACCCTTTTCAAGCTCTGTTTGATTGTTTGCACTGCTCTCTCTGCCTGACCATTGGACGCTGGTTTAAATGGGGCAGATGTGACATGTTTGATCCCATTGCGGGTCATGAACTCCTTGAACTCGGCACTGGTAAAGCACGGCCCATTGCCACTTACAAGGACATCAGGCAGGCCATGCGTGGCAAACATGGCCCGTAGGCTTTCAATGGTGGCAGCGGACATGCTTGCCGACATTATCACACATTCAATCCATTTGGAGTACGCATCTACAACCACGAGGAACATTTTTCCCAAGAATGGGCCTGCATAGTTGACATGCAGCCTAGACCACGGTTTGGAGGGCCAAGACCATAAACTTAGCGGTGCCTCCCTGGGTGCATTGCTTAACTGCGAGCATGTGTTACATTTGTGCACGCAGGACTCTAAGTCTGCATCGATACCGGGCCTGCACACATGAGATCTGGCTATTGCTTTCATCATTACAATGCCTGAATGGGCACTGTGGAGGTCATAGATGAACCACTACTCGATTGCCTCACAGGAGGCAGTCTGCCTGTATAGACATTTCATCTCTGCGCCGCTGGTACAGCTTTATCTCTAACGGGACACTAGACCAACTCCCGTGGAACACAGTTTTTTACTAAGGACAGTAAGGGGTCCTGGCTTGTCCAGGTTCTAATCTGTCAGGCTGTGACGGGTGATTTCTCACTCTCGAATGCTTCCATAACCATGGCTAGATCTGCGGGTTGTGCCATTTCCACCCCAGCGGTGGGCAATGGCAGCCTACTGAGAGCATCGGCACAGTTTTCTGTGCCTGGCCTGTGGCGGATGGTATAGTTGTATGTGGACAACGTGAGCGCCCATCTCTGGACCCGGGCTGATGCGTTAGTATTTATCCCCTTACTTTCAGAAAACAGGGATATAAGCGGTTTATGGTCGGTTCCAATTCAAATTTGAGTCCGAACAGATATTGATGCATTTTCTTTACCCCATAAACACACTCTAACGCTCCGTTTTCGATCATACTGTAGGGCCACTCGGCCTTAGACAGACTTCTGGATGCAAAAGCAACCGGTTGCAATTGCCCAAATTCATTAGCTTGTTGCAATCCCGTACGACGACCCATCACATGCTGGTACCAAACGCTTACATGGATCATATAACACAAACAATTTGTTTGAACATAACAGCTTCTTAGCTTTCTCAAAGGCATTTTCTTGGCTTTTACCCCATACCCATTCATCTCCTTTACTCAGTAGAGAGTGCAGGGGTTCTAACAGTGTGCGAAGACCCGGTAAGAAGTTACCAAAGTAGTTCAGGAGTCCGAGAAACGACCACAGCTCCGTCACATTCTGTGGCCTCGGTGCGTTCTCGATTGTCTCTGTCTTCGAATCGGTGAGCCTGATGCCATCCGCCGCGATTCTTCTCCCCAGGAACTCCACTTCAGACGCCAGGAAAACACACTTCGAGCGTTTTAGCCTGAGCCCCACACGATTAAGCCGACTAAGAACCTCCTCCAGGTTCTGCAGGTGCTCGACGGTGTCCCGAACTGTAACCAAGATGTCCTGGAAGACCATGGTGCGCGGGACCGATTTCAGTAAGCTTTCCATGTTCCTCTGGAATATCGCCGCGGCTGATCGAATCCCAAACGGGCATCTGTTGTAAATGAAGGGACCTTTGTGCGTGTTGATGCAGGCGAGGCCCTTCGATGATTCCTCCAGCTCCTGCGTCATGTAGGCCAAGGTCAAGTCCAGTTTCGTGAACGTCTTTCCTCCTGCCAGCATCGCAAAAAGGTCGTCTGCCTTTGGTAGTGGGTATTGATCCTGCAGGGAAAAACGATTGATAGTTACTTTGTAATCACCACAGATTCTGACGGTGGCGTCTCCCTTGAGGACTGGAACAATTGGACTGGCCCACTCATTGACTTCAATCGGTGAAATGATGCCTTCTCATTGCAGCCTATCCAGCTCCATCTCCACCCTCTCTCATCATGTAAAGTGCCGCTCTCGCCTTGTGATGGATGGGTCGCGCCCCTGGAATCAAGTGGATCTGCACTTTTGCTCCTTGGAACTTCCCGATGCCTGGTTCGAACAGCGAGGGGAACTTGTTAGGACCTGGGCACATGAAGTGTCGTCGATGGACGATAGCACTCGGACATCGTCCCAGTTCCAGCGTATCTTTCCCAGCCAGCTCCAGCCAAACAGCGTGGGACCATCGCCCGCTACCTCCCAGAGTGGTAACTCATGCACCGCTCCATCGTAGAAGACCTTTACAGTAGCACTGCCGATTACGGGAATCAGTTCCTTTGTGTACATTCTCAGTTTAGTACAAATGGGAGTCAGGACTGGCCTTGAGGCCTTGCTGCACCACAATTTATCGAAAGTTTGCTCATTATGGACTGGCTTGTGCCCGTGTCCATCTCCATAGACACCGGGAGTCCATTTCATTCAACCTTCAGCATTATCGGGGGACACTTTGTGGTAAATGTGTGCACCCCATGTACCTCTGCCTCCTTGGTCTGAGGCTCTGGTTCATCTTGTTCCGCCGTGGATCTGTCCTCCTCTGCAATATGGTGGTTTGCAGGATTAGCAGGGTTTGCAGCTCGCCTGCACATACGTTGGAGGTATCTCATTGTTCCACAGCTCTTGCAAACGTATCCTTTGAATCGGCATGAATGGAACGATGATCACCCCCGCAGTGCCAACAAGATGTTAATGGCCTTGTATTCCCCACACTTGATGGTGGACTCTGAGTCATCTGCGGACGTTCAGCTGCAGGTATGTGTAACCTGCCCTGTACATTATGATTCGAAAACAACATCACTTTGTTCACAGTACTTGTAGCAGCACTCGTGTGCTGAGAGATTTGCTTAGTATTGTCACTGGGGGCGATGAACCCCTGGGCTATCACTATGGCTTTACTCAAGGTTGGGGTCTCTACAGTCAAAAGTTTGTAAAGTATTACTTCATGACCAAAGCCAAGTATAAAGAAGTCGCTGAGCATGTGCTCCAAGTGTCCTTCAAATTCGCAATGTCCTGCAAGGCGCCTTAGCTCGGCGACATAGCTCTCCACTTCCTGGCCTTCAGACCTCTTGTACGTGTAGAACCGATACCTCGCCATCAGAACGCTTTCCTTCGGGTTCAGATACTCCCAGACTAGTGCGCACAATTCATCGTATGACTTGTCTGTGGGTTTCACTGGAGCGAGCAGGTTTTTCATGAGGCCATACGTTGGTGCCCCACAAACGGTGAGGAGGATCGCCCTTCATTTGGCAGCGTTCACTTCTCCTTCCAGCTCGTTGGCCACGAAGTATTGGTCAAGTCGCTCCACAGAACTTTCCCAATCATCTCCCTCCGAAAATGTCTCCAGGATGCCGATGGTTCTCTGCATTGTTGCGATGGGGTTCGTCATCTGTATCTCGTCGCCAGTTGTTATGTCTTGAATAAAGAGTCAGACTAGATACTGCAAGCTCAAAGTAAGGTGTGACCGTAGTCCTTTAGTACAGATCTCACAGTGCCTCTACAGCCTGTGAGGCCGCCTTATATACAGGTGCCTCCAAGGTATTGTAGGATCCCTTGGGACTCCAGGGCATAAGCCCTCTGGTGGTTAGACATGGTATTTACAGGTTTACATACATAACAAGTACCCCAGTGAGAGTCAGGTTGCGTAGGACCCGTACCCCAGTGAGAGTTAGTGTGTGTGGGACCCGTACCCCAGTGAGAGTCGGTGTGTATGGGACCCGTACCCCAGTGAGAGTCAGTGTGTGCGTGGGACCCATACCCCAGTGAGACTGTGTGTGTGTGGGACCCATACCCCAGTGAGAGTCAGTGTGTGTGTGGGATCCGTACCCCAGTGAGAGTCAGTGTGTGTGTGGGACCCATACCCCAGTGAGAGTCAGTGTGTGTGGGACCCGTACCCCAGTGAGAGTCAGTGTGTGTGGGACCCGTACCCCAGTGAGAGTCAGTGTGTGTGGGACCCGTACCCCAGTGAGAGTCAGTGTGTGTGGGACCCATACCCCAGTGAGAGTCAGTGTGTGTGTGGGACCCGTACCCCAGTGAGAGTCAGTGTGTGTGGGACCCATACCCCAGTGAGAGTCAGTGTGTGTGTGGGACCCGTACCCCAGTGACCATTTGGGGATGTTATAAGTTTTGATTTCCTTCTCCTTCAGTGCAGTGTGAGTGAAATATTTAATACTTAATTTTTGGCCAAATCTCTATCTGGAGCCTTTGTGGAAGGAGTTGGGTGACGGAGCTGGAGAATATTGGCCAGATGGGAGGTTTCTGTGCTTTAAACCTCACGTGCATTGTGGTTTGTCACTTCGAGGAATCTGAATGCGGAGGAATGTGATTTAGGTGAAATTTCAGGCTGCCTCAAATTCACCTTGCGTGTATGCTTGGAACGTCCCAAGTCACTTCATTGGGATACGAGACTCCCAAACCAAGCGCTCTACTGGGAACTCCTTCACGGCGTACGAGCCAAAGGTGGGCAGAGGAAACATTACAGGGACACCCTCAAAGCCTCCCTGATAAAGTGCAACATCCCCACCGACACCTGGGAGTCCCTGGCCCAAAGACCAGTCCATCCTAAGTGGAAGAAGTGCATCCGGGAGGGCGCTGAGCACCTCGAGTCTCGTCGCCGAGAGCGTGCAGAAACCAAGCGCAGGCAGCGGAAGGAGCGTGCGGCAAACCTGTCCCACCCTCCCCTTCCCTCAACGTCTATCTGTCCCACCCTCCCCTTCCCTCAACGTCTATCTGTCCCACCCACCCCTTCCCTCAACGTCTATCTGTCCCACCCTCCCCTTCCCTCAACGTCTATCTGTCCCACGCTCCCCTTCCCTCACCGTCTATCTGTCCCACCTGTGACAGGGACTGTGGTTCCCGTATTGGACTGTTCAGCCACCTAAGGATTCTTGTTAAGAGTGGAAGCAAGTCTTCCTCGATTCCGAGGGACTGCCTCTGATGATGATGACATGAGGAGGTATTAGGGACAAGCGACCAAAAGCTTGCTCAAAGAGATCAGTATTATGGAGTGACTTAAAGAAGGAGAGAGAGGCAGAGAGGTTAAGGGAGGAAATTTCAGAGCTTGGGGCCCAGGCAACAGAAGGCACGACCACCGATGGTGGAGCGATGGAAATCGGGGGGATGTGCAAGAGGCCAGACTTGGAGGAGCGCAGAGATTTGGGAGGGTTGTAGGGGCTGGAGGATGTTACAGAGATAGGGAGGGCTGTAGGTGCTGGAGGAGGTTACAGAGATAGGGAGGGGTACAGGGGCCGGAGGAGGTTACAGAGGTAGGGAGGGGTGCAGGGGCCGGAGGAGGTTACAGAGGTAGGGAGGGGTGTAGGGTCTGGAGGGGGTTACAGAGATAGGGAGGGATGTAGGGGCTGGAGGTTACAGAGATAGGGAGGGGTGTAGGGGCTGGAGGAGGTTACAGAGACAGGGAGGGGTGTAGAGGCTGGAGGAGATTACAGAGACGGGGAGGGTTGTAGGCGCTGGAGGAGGTTACAGAGATAGGGAGGGGTGTAGGGGCTGGAGGAGGTTACAGAGATAGGGAGGGGTGTAGGGGCTGGAGGAGGTTACAGAGATAGGGAGGGGTGTAGGGGCTGGAGGAGGTTACAGAGACAGGGAGGGGTGTAGTGACTGGAGGGGGTTACACAGATAGGGAGGGGTGTAGTGACTGGAGGGGGTTACACAGATAGGGAGGGGTGTAGGCACTGGAGGGAGTTACACAGATAGGGAGGAGCGTAGGGGCTGGAGGATGTTACAGAGATCGGGAGGGGTGTAGAGGCTGGAGGAGGTTACAGAGACAGAGGGGTGTAGGGGCTGGAGGAGGTTACAGAGATAGGGAGGGGTGTAGTGGCTGGCGGGGGTTACACAGATAGGGAGGGGTGTAGGGCCTGGAGGAGGTTACAGAGATAGGGAGGGGTGTAGGGCCTGGAGGAGGTTACAGAAATAGGGAGGGGTGTAGTGACTGGAGGGGGTTACACAGATAGGGAGGGGTGTAGAGGCTGGAGGAGGTTACAGAGATAGGGAGGGGTGTAGTGACTGGAGGAGGTTACAGAAATAGGGAGGGGTGTAGTGACTGGAGGGGGTTACACAGATAGGGAGGGCTGAGAATGTGGAACTCGCTCCCACAGGGAGGGGTCGAGGCGAATATCAGAGATACATTTAAGGGGAAGCTGGATGAACACATTGGGGAGGAAGGGATAGAAGGATCAGCCGCGATCTCATTGGATGGTGGAGCAGGCTCGAGGGGCCGAATGGCCGACTCCAGTTTCTCGTGTATGTCTGGTCTGAATCATCGGTGCAGGTGATCAGCACACAGTGCAGAGCGTTGGAGTAAATCGGGTTCGAGTGATTGACCCGTGTCCCAACCTTCCAACACTTAATAACAACTTACATAAGAACATCAGAAACAGGAGCAGGAGTCGGCCATTCGGCCCCCCGAGCCTGCTCCGCCATTTAATACGACCATGGCTGACCCGATCATGGACTCAGCTCCACTTCGCTGCCCGTCCCCTTATCCCCTTATCGGTTAAGAAACTGTCTATCTCCACCTTAAATATATTCAATGTCCCAGCCTCCACAGCTCTCTGGGGCAGAGAATTCCACAGATTTACAACCCTCTGAGAGAAGAAATTCCTCCTCATCTCAGTTTTAAATGGGCGGCCCCTTATTCTAAGACCATGCCCCCTAGTTCTAGTCTCCCCCATCAGTGGAAACTTCCTCTCTGCATCCACCTTGTCGAGCCCCCTCATAATCTGATACGTTTCGATAAGATCACCTCTCATTCTTCTGAATTCCAATGAGTAGAGGCCCAACCTCCTCAACCTTTCCTCATAAGTCAACCCCTCATCCCCGGAATCAACCGAGTGAACCTTCTCTGAACTGCTTCCAAAGCGCAGGTATATCCTTTAATAAATATGGAAACCAAAACTGCACGCAGTACTCCAGGTGTGGCCTCACCAATACCCTGTATAACTGGAGCAAGACTTCCCTGCTTTTATACTCCATCCCCTTTGCAATAAATGCCAAGATACCATTGGCCTTCCTGATCACTTGCTGTACCTGCATACTAACCTTCTGTTATTTAGACAATCCTCTAACCATATTAATATATTACCCCCAACCCCATGAACTTTTATCTTGTGCAGTAACCTTTTATGTGGCACCTTGACAAATGCCTTCTGGAAATCCAAATACACCACATCCACTGGTTCCCCTTTATCCACCCTGTTCATTACATCTTCAAAGAGCTCCAGCAAATTTGTCAAACATGATGTCCCCTTCATAAATCCATGCTGACTCTGCCTGACCGAATTTTGCTTTTCCAAATCTCCTGTTACTGCTTCTTTAATAATATACTCCAACATTTTCCCAACCACAGATGTTGGGCTAACTGGTCTATAGTTTCCTGCTTTCTGTCTGCCTCCTTTTTTAAATAGGGGCATTACATTTTCAGTTTCCCAACCTGCTAGGACCTCCAGAATCCAGGGAATTTTGGTAAATTACAACCAATGCATCCACAATCCCTGCCGCTACTTCTCTTAAGACCCGAGGATGCAAGCCATCAGGTCCAGGGGATTTATCTGCCTTTAGTCCCATTATCTTTACTGAGTACCACCTCCTTAGTGATTGTGTCAAGTTCCTCCCCCCTATAGCCCCTTGACTATCCACTGTCGGAATATTGTTAGTGTCCTCTACCGTAAAGACTGATACAAAATATTTGTTCAGAGTTTCTGCCATCTCCATGTTCCCCATTACTAATTCCCCGGTCTCGACCTCTAAGGGACCAACATTTACTTTAGTCACTCTTTTCCTTTTTTATATAGCTGTAGAAACTCTTGCTGTCTGTTTTTATATTTTGTGCTAGTTTACTTTCATAGTCTATCTTCCCTTTCTTAATTGTTTTTTTGTCATCCTTTGCTGGCTTTTAAAAGCTTCCCAGTGTTCTGCCCTCCCACTAGTTTTGGCCACTTTGTATGGGCTTGTTTTTAATCGGATACCATCCTTTATTTCTTTCGTTAACCACGGATAGCTATCTTTTCCCTTACACCCTTTCCTCCTCACTGGAATATATTTTTCTTGAGTTGTGCAATATCTCCTTAAATGTACTCCCCTGTTCATCAACCATCCTACACCTGAATCTATTTTCCCAGTCCCCTTTAGCCAACTCTGCCCTCATACCTTCATAGTCTCCTTTATTTAAGCTTGGTACACTGGTTAGAGATCCAACTTTCTCACGCTCCATCCGAATTTGAAATTTAATCATGCTATGATCACTCATTTCAAGGGGATTCTTTAGCAGAAGATTCTTTATTAATCCTGTCTCATTACACAGGACCAGATCTAAGATAGCCTGCCCCCTGGTTGGTTACGTTACATACTGCTGAAGGAACCCGTCCCTTATGCACTCTATGGACTCCTCCTCAAGGCTACCCTGACCAATTTGATTTGTCCAATCAATATGGAGCTTAAAATCACCATGATTATTGCTGTTCCCTTTTTACAAGTTCCCACTATTTCTTGGTTTATGCTCCGACCAACAGAGTTGCTACTGTTACGGGGCCTATAGACTTCGCCCACAAGTGACTTTTTCCCCTTATTGTTCCTTATCTCCACCCAAACTGTTTCAACATCCTGATCATTTGAGCCAATATCGTTTCTTGCTATTGCAGTGATCAGTAGAGCTACCCCACCTCCTTTTCCTTTCTGTCTGTCTGTCCGGATTGTCAAATACCCCTGAATATTTAGTTCCCAGTCCTGGTCACCTTGAAACCACGTCTCTGTAATGGCTATCAGATCATACCTATTTCTATCTATTTGTGCCGTCAACTCATCTATCTTGTTACGAATGCTGCGTGCATTTAGACAAAGTGCCTTTAAATGTGTTTTTACCCTTTTTTCCTGCTTGTTTGCTCTCTCCTTCAAACTCACTTTCTTTATTTTTGCTTTCTAATTCCAACTTTACTCCCCTCCCGACTGAATCTATTTTCAGGTGCCCACTTCCACACCACGGGATTGGATGGGAAGCACGGTGCATCGTCCGGAGGTCGTGAAAGGCGCGATGAAAATGCAGGTAAATCGCCGTTCATTTGTCTTCGATGGACCCCAGTTATTTACAATATACATCAATGATTTAGACGAAGGAATTGAATGTAATATCTCCAAGTTTGCAGATGACACTAAGCTGGGTGGCGGTGTGAGCTGCGAGGAGGATGCTAAGAGGCTGCAGGGTGACTTGGACAGGTTAGGTGAGTGGGCAAATGCATGGCAGATGCAGTGTAATGTGGATAAATGTGAGGTTATCCACTTTGGTGGCAAAAACAGGAAGGCAGAATATTATCTGAATGGTGGAAGATTAGGAAAAGGAGGTGCAACGAGACCTGGGTGTCATGGTACATCAGTCATTGAAAGTTGGCATGCAGGTACAGTAGGCGGTGAAGAAGGCAAATGGTATGTTGGCCTTCATAGCGAGGGGATTTGAGTATAGGAGCAGGGAGGTCTTACTGCAGTTGTACAGGGCCTTGGTGAGGCCTCATCTGGAATATTGTGTTTAGTTTTGGTCTCCTAATCTGAGGAAGGACGTTCTTGCTATTGAGGGAGTGCAGCGAAGGTTCACCAGACTGATTCCCGGGATGGCAGGACTGACATATGAAGAAAGACTGGATCGACTGGAATTTAGAAGAATGAGAGGGGATCTCATAGAAACATATAAAATTCTGACGGGATTGGACAGGTTAGATGCAGGAAGAATGTTCCCGATATTGGGGAAGTCCAGAACCAGGGGTCACAGTCTAAGGATAAGTGGTAAGCCATTTAGGACCGAGATGAGGAGAAATTTCTTCACTCAGAGAATCGTGAACCTGTGGAATTCCCTACCACAGAGAGTTGTTGATGCCAGTTCATTGGATATATTCAAAAGGGAGTTAGATGTGACCCTTACGGCTAAAGGGATCAAGGGGTATGGAGAGAAAGCAGGAAAGGGGTACTGAGGGAATGATCAGCCATGATCATATTGAATGGTGGTGCAGGCTCGAAGGGCCGAATGGCCTATTCCTGCACCTATTGTCTATGTTTCTATGTTTTTATGAAACAAAAGAGGGTAGAGATGCGATTCCAGATTTCAGACCAGCGCACAAAATCAAAACTGCTCACTGCACCGTGCTAATCCCTCAGTGTGCTAGTTCATGGATTGTGAACTTGTGGTGCAGCTGAGTTCAGTAATATTGCTCAGCTTTGACATCAAATGTTTTGCATAACGTGCCCCGGGCTGAACTGTGTTTAAGGTGAGGAAAGGGATTCACAATTAGCAGCGGCCACAAACTTCACTGTCATAAACTGCAAATCAGCAGGAGAGGCAGCACATTCAAACTCTATATATAACCCCTGTACCTGCCCTGGGAGTGTTTGATGGGACAGTGTAGAGGGAGCTTTAGTCTGTATCTAACCCCCTGTACCTGCTCTGGGAGTGTTTGATGGGACAGTGTAGAGGGAGCTTTAGTCTGTATCTAACCCCCTGTACCTGCCCTGGGAGTGTTTGATGGGACAGTGTAGAGGGAGCTTTACTCTGTATCTAACCCCGTGCTGTACCTGCCCTGGGAGTGTTTGATGGGACAGTGTAGAGGGAGCTTTACTCTGTATCTAACCCCGTGCTGTACCTGCCCTGGGAGTGTTTGATGGGACAGTGTAGAGGGAGCTTTACTCTGTATCTAACCCCCTGTACCTGCCCTGGGAGTGTTTGATGGGACAGTGTAGAGGGAGCTTTACTTTGTATCTAACCCCCTGTACCTGCCCTGGGAGTGTTTGATGGGACAGTGTAGAGGGAGCTTTACTCTGTATCTAACTCCGTGCCTGGGGAATGATTGAGGGTGTCATGTATTCAACCAGCATTGTAACCCATGTATAAACTGACCTAAGTTGTATACCGTGAGAACACTGACCACTAGGTGGGAGACACTCCTAACCTGGACCTTCAGGTATAAAAGGGTCAGCTCCACCCACCTTCATCACTTGAGTGCTAAGGAATAAAGGACAGGTCACAGACTGACCTCTCAAGCAGGGGCCTCGTGTGCATTTATACTGTGTAGTAAGGACGTATCAGATGGAGTGAGATGGAGAGGGGAGGGAGGAGTCTGGTGTGGGACATAAACCCGGCACGGAGCGTTGGGCCCAGTGGCCTGTGTCTGGGCTGTACCCTCGATGCTGACTGAATGGGTGCCTCCTCCTTGGGTGAAGGTTCGATGGCCCACTGGCGAAGGGAGGAATGGTCCTGACAATGCATGGTGTGACAGAGTGAGCCAGACTGAGACTGGACCCATGATGGGCACCCTGGCCATTGCTGTTGTCAGAGAGCCCGGAAAGTTCTTGGCTACGAAAATTAAGGAAAACCCAAAGATGTTCGATAAATATATTAGAGCAAGATGGTATCTAAAGAAAGGGTAAGGGCCTTTCAGACATCATGAGGGTCATCATCATCATAAACAGTCGCTCGGAATCGAGGAAGACTTGCCTCCACTCTAACCATGAGTCCTTAGGTGGCTGAACAGTCCAATACGGGAACCACAGTCCCTGTCACAGGTGGGACAGATAGTGGTTGAGGGTAAGGGAGGGTGGGACTGGTTTGCCGCACGCTCCTTCCGCTGCCTGCGCTTGGTTTCTGCATGCTCTCTGCGACGAGACTCGAGGTGCTCAGCGCCCTCCCGGATGGACTTCCTCCACTTAGGGCGGGACTGGTCTTTGGCCAGGAACTCCCAGGTGTTGGTGGGGATGTTGCACTTTATCAGGGAGGCTTTGAGGGTGGTCCCTTGTAACGTTTCATCTGCCCACCTTTGGCTCGTTTGCCGTGAAGGAGTTCCGAGTAGAGCACTTGCTTTGGGAGTCTCGTGTCTGGGGGACATGCGGACAATGTGGCCTGCCCAGCGGAACTGGTCGAGTGTGGTCAGTGCTTCGATGCTGGGGATGTTGGCCTGGTCGAGGACGCTAACGTTGGTGCGTCTGTCCTCCCAGGGGATTTGCAGGATCTTGCGGAGACATCGTTGGTGGTATTTCTCCAGCGACTTGAGGTGTCTACAGTACATGGTCCATGTCTCTGAGCCATAATCTGTGTGTGGAGGCGGAAGATGTGGTAAGGTTCTTAACGAATACTTTGCATCTGTTTTCACAAAGGAAAGGGGCAATGCAGACACTGCTATCGAGGAGGAGTGTGAAATTCTCGATGAAATAAACATAGTGAGAGAGGAGGTATTAAAGGGTTTAGTGGCTTTGAAAGCGGATAAGTCCCCAGGCCAGGATGAAGTGCATCCCAAGTTTTTGAGCGAAGCAAAAGAGGAAATAGCAGAGGCCTTGACCATCATTTTCCAGTCCGCTTTGAATTCAGGAATGGTGCCAGAGGACTGGAGGACTTGTTTAAGAAGGGAGAAAGGGATAGGCCGAGTAATTAAAGGCCTGTCAGCCTAACCACAGCGGTGGGAAAATTATTGGAAAAATCCTGATACGATAAATCTACATTTGGAAAGGCAGGGATTAGTTAGGGACAGTCAGCACGGATTTGTTCAGGGAAGATCGGGTTTGACTAGCCTGAATGAATTTTTTGAGGAGGTAACCAAGAGGGTCGATGAGGGTAGTGATACGATGAAGTGTATACAGACTTTAGCAAAGCTTTTGATAAGGTCCCACATGGTAGACTGGTCATGAAGGTTAAAGCCCGTGGGATCCAGGGCAAAGTGGCTAGTTGGATCCAAAATTGGCTTGGAGGTAGGAAGCAAGGTGCAATGGTTGATGGGTGTTTTTGTGACTGGAAGGATATTTCCAGTGGGGTTCCGCAGGGCTCAGTACTGGGTCCCTTGCTTTTTGTGGTATATATCAACGATTTAGATTTGAATACAGGGAGCATGATTAAGAAGTTTGCTAAAATGATTAAAATTGGCTGTGTGGTTGATAATGAAGAGGAAAGTCATGGGCTGCAGGAGGATATCAATCTACTGGTCAGGTGGGCAGAGCAGTGGCAAATAGAGTTTAATTCAGAGAAGTGTGAGGTGATGCACTTTGGGAGGGCTAATAAGGAAAGGGTATACACATTAAGCGGTAGGCCACTTTATAGTGTAGAGGAACAAAGGGACCTTGGAGTGCTTGTTCACAGATCCCTGAAAATAGCGGGCCAGATGGATAAGGTGGTTAAGAAAGCATACGGAATGCTTGCCTTTATTGGCCAAAGCACAGAATATAAGAGCAGGGAGGTTATGCTTAAATTGTATAATACTTTGGTTAGGCCACAGATGGAGTACTGCGTGCAGTTCTGGTTGCCGTATTATAGGAAGGATGTGATTGCATTAGAGAGGGTGCAGAGGAGATTTACCAGGATGTTGCCTGGAATGGAGAATCTTAGTTATGGGGACAGATTGGATAGGCTGGGTTTGTTCTCATTGGAAAAGAGGAGGTTGAGAGGAGACCTCATTGAGACAAAATATTGAGGGGCCTGGACATAGTGGATAGTAAGGGTCTATTTCCATTGGTGGAGGGGGCTATTACGAGGGGGCATAGTTTTAAGGTGGTTGGTGGAAGGTTTAGAGGGGATTTGAGGGGGGGGCTTCTTTACGCAGAGGGTTGTGGGGATCTGGAACTCGCTGCCTGGAAGAGTGGTGGATGCAGAAACCCTCACCACTTTTAAGAGATGGTTGGATGGGCACTTAAAGTGCAGTAACCTGCAGGGTTACAGACCTAGAGCTGGTCATTGGGATTAGACTGGATGACCTTTTGTTGAACGGAGCAGATATAACGGTAAGTACTGCAGGGAATCAAAGACGGCCAGGGGGATCTCCTGGACTAGTGTCGATCGCCTGGATGGGTCGAAGAGGAATTTCCCAGATGTCTTTTTCTCCCTAAATGGCCCTGGGTTTTTATCTGGTTTTTGCCTCTCCCAGGAGATCACATGGCTCCGGTTGGGGTGGAGTGTAGAATGATTCAGTATAAGGAGTGTCGCAGTTGTGTGGGGCGGACTGGTTGGACTGGTTGCTCTTTGCCTTTCCGTCATTGTTCATAGGTTTATATGTAACCTTCAGGGCTACTGACCGAGGGCCGTGTGTCTCTGTGTCGGCCGGGGCGGACACGATGGGCCGGAATGGCCTCCTTCTGTGCTGTAACTTTCTCTCTCTCTTTTGCTCCCTCGACCAACAGCACTAATATGAACAGGTGATCCTGGTCATTGTCAACCTGGTCGGGGGGACCGGGCCCAGCACACCCTCCCCAAGGGTCTCGCCGCAACACCCTCATCCCCAGAATGGATCCACCAACGGAGCGGCTGGGGGAAGGAAAGTGAACTGGTGGAGTTATAAACCGCCACAAATTGCTGTGAAATACCAACAAACATTGTGGCAGTGTTAGCATGTGAGCTGCCGAGATTCTGTAATATCAGCGTTTGTAGCGTCGGGCCAATTCAGACATGCCGAAGTAAACAAGGTGCTCGCACTTCTGCTCAGAGTTGTCACGTCTGCAGTTAATTAAATTCATTCCCAGCTTCCTTGTTCCGTCTGGGCACCTTGTGTCAAAGGCAACGGCAGGACAGTGTGGGGCAATGGGCCTTTGACTGAACGAAAGACAGAAAAATACACCCCTTCTTCCCACATCCACACAGAGTCCACTGTAGTCAGCTTTCAACCAGCCGTACAGTCCCAGACAGGATTGAATCATTCCCCCGTTACCGACTCTCACTGGGGTATGGGTCCCACACACACCGACTCTCACTGGTGTACGGGTCCCACACACACTGACTCTCACTGGGGTATGGGTCCCACACACACTGACTGTCACTGGGGTACGGGTCCCACACACACTGACTCTCACTGGGGTACGGGTCCCATACACACTGACTCTCACTGGTGTACGGGTCCCACAAACATTGACTCTCACTGGGGTACGGGTCCCATACACACCGACTCTCACTGGTGTACGGGTCCCACAAACACTGACTCTCACTGGGGTACGGGTCCCACACACACTGACTCTCACAGGGGTACAGTCCCACACACACTGACTCTCACTGGTGTACGGGTCCCACAAACACTGACTGTCACTGGGGTACAGTCCCGCACACACTGACTCTCACTGGGGTACAGTCCCACACACACTGACTCTCACTGGGGTACGGGTCCCACACACACTGATTCTCACTGGAGTACGGGTCCCACACACACTGACTCTCACTGGGGTACAGTCCCACACACACTGACTCGCACTGAGGTACGGGTCCCACACACACTGACTCTCACTGGGGTACGGGTTCCACACACACTGACTCTCACTGGGGCTCGAGAAGCAGAGAAGTTTGAGAGGAGATTAGATCGAGTGGGTACAGAGGAGATTTAACCGGATGTTGCATTGGAGAGTGTACAGAGGAGATTTACCAGGATGTTGCACTGGAGAGGGTACAGAGGAGATTTACCAGGATGTTGCACTGGAGAGGGTACAGAGTGGATTTACCAGGATGTTGCACTGGAGAGGGTAAAGAGGAGATTTACCAAGATGTTGTACTGGAGAGGGTACAGAGGAAATTTATCATGATGTTGCACTCGAGAGGGTACAGGTAGATTTACCAAGATGTTGCACTTGAGAGGGTACAGAGGAGATTTACCAGGATGTTGCACGAGAGAGGGTACAGAGGAGATATACCAGGATGTTGCACTGGAGCGTGTACACAGGAGATTTACCAGGATGTTGCAGTGGAGAGGCGACAGAGGAGATTTACCAGGATGTTGCACTGGAGAGAGTGCAGAGGAGATTTACCAGGATGTGGCACTGGAGAGGGTACAGAGGAAATTTATCATGATTTTGCACTAGAGAGGGTACAGAGGAGATTTACCAGGATGTTGCACTTGAGAGGGTACAGAGGAGATTTACCAAGATGTTGCAATAGCGAGGGTACAGAGGAGATATATCAGGATGTTGCATCAGAGAGGGTACAGAAGAGATTTATCAGGATGTTGCACTGGAGAGGGAACAGAGGAGATTTACCAGGATGTTGCCTGGACTGGAGAATTTTAGCGATGAGGAAAGATTGGATAGGCTGGGATTGTTTACTTTGGAACAGAGGAGGCTGAGGGGAGACCTGATTGAGGTGTATAAAATGATGAGGGGCCTGGATAGAGTGGATAGGACGGACCTGTTTCCCTTGGCAGAGGGGTCAACAACCAGGGGGCACAGATTGAAAGTAATTGGGGGGAGGTTTAGAGGGGGTTTGAGGGGAAATGTCTTCACCCAGAGGGTGGTGGGGGTCTGGGGGGGAACTCACTGCCTGAAAGGGGGGTAGAGGCAGAAACCCTCACCACATTTGGATGTACACTTGAAGTGCTGTAACCTGCAGGGCTACGGACCGAGAGCTGGAAAGTGGGATTAGGCTGGGTAGCTCTTGGTCGGCCGGGGCAACACGGACAAGATGGGCCGAATGGCCTCCTTCTGTACTGTAAATTTCTCTGATATTTAATTTGTATGATCCGCACAACAGCCTTATCAGACTTACGGAGATATTAGGGCAGTTGACCGAACGGTTTTAACGAACGTTTTGAAGGAGGAGAGAGAGGCGGAGAGGTTTAGGGAGGGAGTTCCAGAGCTTGGGGCCCAGGCAGCTGGAGGCACGGCCACCAATGGTGGAACGATGGAAATCGGGGGATGGGCAAGAGGGCAGAATTGGAGGAGCGCAGAGATCACGGAGGGTGTAGCGACTGGAGGGGTTTACAGAGATAGGGAGGGGTGTAGGGGCTGGAGGGGGTTACAGAGATAGGGAGGGGTGTAGGGGCTGGAGGTGGTTACAGGGATAGGGAGGGGTGTAGGGGCTGGAGGTGGTTACAGAGATAGGGAGGGGTGTACAGTCTGGAGGAGGTTACAGAGATAGGGAGGGATATAGGGGCTGGAGGAGGTAACAGAGATAGGGAGGGGTGCAGGGGCTGGAGGGGGTTACAGAGATAGGGAGTGGTGTAGAGGCTGGAGGAGGTTACAGAGATAGGGAGGGGTGTAGGGGCTGGAGGAGGTTACAGAGATAGGGAGTGGTGTAGCGTCTGGAGGAGGTTACAGAGCTAGCTTTACTCTGTATCTAACCCTGTGTACCTGCCCTGGGAGTCTATGATGGGACAGTGCAGAGGGAGCTTTACTCTGTATCTAACCCCCTGTACCTACCCTGGGAGTGTTTGATGGGACAGTGTAGAGGGAGCTTTACTCTGTATCAAACCCCCTGTACCTGCCCTGGGAGTGTTTGATGGGAGAGTGCAGAGGGAGCTTTACCATGTAAATAACCCCCTGTACCTACCCTGGGAGTGTTTGATGGGATAGTGTAGAGGGAGCTTTACTCTGTTTCTCACCCCCTGTACCTACCCTGGGAGTGTTTGATGGGACAGTGTAGAGGGAGCTTTACTCTGTATCTAACCCCGTGCTGTACCTGCCCTGGGAGTGTTTGATGGGGCAGTGCAGAGGGAGCTTTACTCTTTATCTAACCCCCTGTACCTGCCCTGGGAGTGTGTGATGGGACAGTGTAGAGGAAGCTTTACTCTGTATCTAACCCCCTGTACCTGTCCTGGGAGTGTTTGATGGGACAGTGTAGAAGGAGCTTTACTCTGTATCTAACCCCCTGTACCTGTCCTGGGAGTGTTTGATGGTACAGTGTATAGGGAGCTTTACTCTGTATCTAATCCCCTGTACCTGTCCTGGGAGTGTTTGATGGGACAGTGTAGAGGCAGCTTTACTCTGTATCTAACCCCCTGTACCTGCCCTGGGAGTGTTTGATGGGACAGTGTAGAGGGAGCTTTACTCTGTATCTAACTCCCTGTACCTGCCCTGTGAGTGTTTGATGGGACAGTGTAGAGGGAGCTTTACTCTCTATCGAACCCCCTGCACCTGTCCTGGGAGTGTTTGATGGGACAGTGTAGAGGGAGCTTTACTCTGTATCTAACCCCCTGTACCTGCCCTGGGAGTGTTTGATGGGACAGTGTAGAGGCAGCTTTACTCTGTATCTAACCCCCTGTACCTACCCTGGGAGTGTTTGATGGGACAGTGTAGAGGGAGCTTTACTCTGTATCAAACCCCCTGTACCTGCCCTGGGAGTGTTTGATGGGACAGTGTAGAGGGAGCTTTACCATTTAAATAACCCCCTGTACCTACCCTGGGAGTGTTTGATGGGACAGTGTAGAGGGAGCTTTACTCTGTATCGAACCCCGTGCTGTACCTGCCCTGGGAGTGTTTGATGGGACAGTGTAGAGGGAGCGTTACTCTGTATCTAACCCCCTGTACCTGCCCTGGGAGTGTTTGATGGGACAGTGTAGAGGGAGCTTTACTCTGTATCTAACCCCCTGTACCTGCCCTGGGAATGTTTGATGGGACAGTGTAGAGGGAGCTTTACTCTGTATCTAACCCCCTGTACCTGCCCTGGGAGTGTTTGATGGGACAGTGTAGAGGGAGCTTTACTCTGTATCTAAGCCCCTGTACCTACCCTGGGAGTGTTTGATGGGACAGTGTAGAGGGAGCTTTACTCTGTATCTAACCCCCTGCACCTGCCCTGGGAGTGTTTGATGGGACAGTGTAGAGGCAGCTTTACTCTGTATCTAACCCCCTGTACCTACCCTGGGAGTGTTTGATGGGATAGTGTAGAGGGAGCTTTACTCTGTATCTAACCCCCTGTACCTACCCTGGGAGTGTTTGATGGGACAGTGTAGAGGGAGCTTTACTCTGTATCTAACCCCGTGCTGTACCTGCCCTGGGAGTGTTTGATGGGGCAGTGCAGAGGGAGCTTTACTCTTTATCTAACCCCCTGTACCTGCCCTGGGAGTGTGTGATGGGACAGTGTAGAGGAAGCTTTACTCTGTATCTAACCCCCTGTACCTGTCCTGGGAGTGTTTGATGGGACAGTGTAGAGGGAGCTTTACTCTGTATCTAACCCCCTGTACCTACCCTGGGAGTGTTTGATGGGACAGTGTAGAAGGAGCTTTACTCTGTATCCAACCCCCTGTACCTGCCCTGGGAGTGTGTGATGGGACAGTGTAGAGGGAGCTTTACTCTGTATCTAACCCCCTGTACCTGCCCTGGGAGTGTTTGATGGGACAGTGTAGAGGGAGCTTTACTCTGTATCTAACCCCCTGTACCTGCCCTGGGATTGTTTGATGGGACAGTGTAGAGGGAGCTTTACTCTGTATCTAACCCCCTGTACCTGCCCTGGGAGTATGTGATGGGACAGTGCAGAGGTAGCTTTACTCTGTATCTAACCCCCTGTACCTGTCCTGGGAGTGTTTGATGGGACAGTGTAGAGGGAGCTTTACTCTGTATCTAACCCCCTGTACCTGCCCTGGGAGTGTTTGATGGGACAGTGGAGAGGCAGCTTTACTCTGCATCTAACCCCCTGTACCTGTCCTGGGAGTGTTTGATGGGACAGTGTGGAGGGAGCTTTACTCTGTATCCAACCCCGTGTACCTGTCCTGGGAGTGTTTGATGGGACAGTGTAGAGGCAGCTTTACTCTGTATCTAACCCCCTGTACCTGCCCTGGGAGTGTTTGATGGGACAGTGTAGAGGGAGCTTTACTCTGTATCTAACTCCCTGTACCTGCCCTGGAAGTGTTTGATGGGACAGTGTAGAGGGAACTTTACTCTGTATCTAACCCCCTGTTAATGTCCTGGGAGTGTTTGATGGGACAGTGTAGAGGGAGCTTTACTCTGTATCTAACCCCATGTATCTGCCCTGGGAGTGTTTGATGGGACAGTGTAGAGGTAGCTTTAATCTGTATCTAACCCCGTGCTGTACCTGCCCTGGGAGTGTTTGATGGGACAGTGTAGAGGGAGCGTTACTCTGTATCTAACCCCCTGTACCTGCCCTGGGAGTGTTTGATGGGACAGTGTAGAGGGAGCTTTACTCTGTATCTAACCCCCTGTACCTGCCCTGGGAGTGTTTGATGGGACAGTGTAGAGGGAGCTTTACTCTGTATCTAACCCCCTGTACCTGCCCTGGGAGTGTTTGATGGGACAGTGCAGAGGGAGCTTTACTTAGTATCTAAGCCCCTGTACCTACCCTGATAGTGTTTGATGGGACAGTGTAGAGGGAGCTTTACTCTGTATCTAACCCCCTGTACCTGCCCTGGAGTGTTTGATGGGACAGTGTAGAGGCAGTTTTACTCTGTATCTAACCCCCTGTACCTACCCTGGGAGTGTTTGATGGGATAGTGTAGAGGGAGTTTTACTCTGTATCTAACCCCCTGTATCTGTCCTGGTAGTGTTTGATGGGACAGTGTAGAGGGAGCTTTACTCTGTATCTAACCCCGTGCTGTACCTGCCCTGGGAGTGTTTGATGGGGCAGTGTAGAGGGAGCTTTACTCTGTATCTAACCCCCTGTACCTGCCCTGGGAGTGTGTGATGGGACAGTGTAGAGGAAGCTATACTCTGTATCTAACCCCCTGTACCTGTCCTGGGAGTGTTTGATGGGACAGTGTAGAGGGAGCTTTACTCTGTATCTCACCCCCTGTACCTGCCCTGGGAGTGTTTGATGGGACAGTGTAGAAGGAGCTTTACTCTGTATCGAACCCCCTGTACCTGCCCTGGGAGTGTGTGATGGGACAGTGTAGAGGGAGCTTTACTCTGTATCTAACCCCCTGTACCTGTCCTGGGAGTGTTTGATGGGACAGTGTAGAGGGAGCTTTACTCTGTATCTAACCCCCTGTATCTGCCCTGGGAGTGTTTGATGGAACAGTGTAGAGGCAGCTTTACTCTGTATCTTACCCCCTGTACCTGCCCTGGGAGTGTTTGATGGGACAGTGTAGAGGGAGCTTTACTCTGTATCTAACTCCCTGTACCTGCCCTGGGAGTGTTTGATGGGACAGTGTAGAGGGAGCTTTACTCTGTATCTAACCCCTTGTACCTGCCCTGGGAGTGTTTGATGGGACAGTGCAGAGGCAGCTTTACTCTGTATCTAACCCCCTGTACCTACCCTGGGAGTGTTTGATGGGACAGTGTAGAGGGAGCTTTACTCTGTATCTAACCCCCTGTACCTGCCCTGGGAGTGTTTGATGGGACAGTGTAGAGGGAGCTTTACTCTGTATCTAACCCCCTGTACCTACACTGGGAGTGTTTGATGGGATAGTGTAGAGGGAGCTTTACTCTGTATCTAACCCCCTGTACCTGCCCTGGGAGTGTTTGATGGGACAGTGTAGAGGGAGCTTTACTCTGTATCTAACCCCGTGCTGTACCTGCCCTGGGAGTGTTTGATGGGACAGTGTCGAGGGAGCTTTACTCTGTATCTAACCCCCTGTACCTCCCCTGGGAATGTTTGCTGGGACAGTGTAGAGGGAGCTTTACTCTGTATCTAACCCCCTGTACCTGCCCTGGGATTGTGTGATGGGACAGTGTAGAGGGAGCTTTACTCTGTATCTAATCCCCTGGACCTGCCCTGGGAGTGTTTGATGGGACAGTGTAGAGGGAGCTTTACTCTGTATCTAACCCCGTGCTGTACCTGCCCTGGGAGTGTTTGATGGGACAGTGTAGAGGGAGCGTTACTCTGTATCTAATCCCCTGTACCTGTCCTGGGAGTGTTTGATGGGACAGTGTAGAGGCAGCTTTACTCTGTATCTAACCCCCTGTACCTGCCCTGGGAGTGTTTGATGGGACAGTGTAGAGGGAGCTTTACTCTGTATCTAACTCCCTGTACCTGCCCTGTGAGTGTTTGATGGGACAGTGTAGAGGGAGCTTTACTCTCTATCTAACCCCCTGTACCTGTCCTGCGAGTGTTTGATGGGACAGTGTAGAGGGAGCTTTACTCTGTATCTAACCCCCTGTACCTGCCCTGGGAGTGTTTGATGGGACAGTGTAGAGGCAGCTTTACTCTGTATCTAACCCCCTGTACCTACCCTGGGAGTGTTTGATGGGACAGTGTAGAGGGAGCTTTACTCTGTATCTAACCCCCTGTACCTGCCCTGGGAGTGTTTGATGGGACAGTGTAGAGGGAGCTTTACTCTGTAAATAACCCCCTGTACCTACCCTGGGAGTGTTTGATGGGACAGTGTAGAGGCAGCTTTACTCTGTATCTAACCCCGTGCTGCACCTGCCCTGGGAGTGTTTGATGGGACAGTGTAGAGGGAGCGTTACTCTGTATCTAACCCCCTGTACCTGCCCTGGGAGTGTTTGATGGGACAGTGTAGAGGGAGCTTTACTCTGTATCTAACCCCCTGTACCTGCCCTGGGAGTGTTTGATGGGACAGTGTAGAGGGAGCTTTACTCTGTATCTAACCCCCTGTACCTGCCCTGGGAGTGTTTGATGGGACAGTGTAGAGGGAGCTTTACTCTGTATCTAACCCCCTGTATCTGCCCTGGGAGTGTTTGATGGGGACAGTGCAGAGGGAGCTTTACTCTGTATCTAACCCCCTGTACCTGCCCTGGGAGTGTTTGATGGGACAGTGTAGAGGGAGCTTTACTCTGTATCTAACCCCCTGTACCTGCCCTGGGAGTGTTTGATGGGACAGTGCAGAGGGAGCTTTACTCTGTAAATAACCCCCTGTACCTACCCTGGGAGTGTTTGATGGGACAGTGTAGAGGCAGCTTTACTCTGTATCTAACCCCGTGCTGCACCTGCCCTGGGAGTGTTTGATGGGACAGTGTAGAGGGAGCGTTACTCTGTATCTAACCCCCTGTACCTGCCCTGGGAGTGTTTGATGGGACAGTGTAGAGGGAGCTTTACTCTGTATCTAACCCCCTGTACCTGCCCTGGGAGTGTTTGATGGGACAGTGTAGAGGGAGCTTTACTCTGCATCTAACCCCCTGTACCTGCCCTGGGAGTGTTTGATGGGACAGTGTAGAGGGAGCTTTACTCTGTATCTAACCCCCTGTATCTGCCCTGGGAGTGTTTGATGGGGACAGTGCAGAGGGAGCTTTACTCTGTATCTAACCCCCTGTACCTGCCCTGGGAGTGTTTGATGGGACAGTGTAGAGGGAGCTTTACTCTGTATCTAACCCCCTGTACCTGCCCTGGGAGTGTTTGATGGGACAGTGTAGAGGGAGCTTTACTCTGTATCTAACCCCCTGTACCTGCCCTGGGAGTGTTTGATGGGACAGTGTAGAGGGAGCTTTACTCTGTATCTAACCCCCTGTACCTGCCCTGGGAGTGTTTGATGGGGACAGTGCAGAGGGAGCTTTACTCTGTATCTAACCCCCTGTACCTGCCCTGGGAGTGTTTGATGGGACAGTGTAGAGGGAGCTTTACTCTGTATCTAACCCCCTGTACCTGCCCTGGGAGTGTTTGATGGGACAGTGTAGAGGGAGCTTTACTCTGTATCTAAGCCCCTGTACCTACCCTGGGAGTGTTTGATGGGACAGTGTAGAGGGAGCTTTACTCTGTATCTAACCCCCTGTACCTGCCCTGGGAGTGTTTGATGGGACAGTGTAGAGGCAGCTTTACTCTGTATCTAACCCCCTGTACCTACCCTGGGAGTGTTTGATGGGATAGTGTAGAGGGAGTTTTACTCTGTATCTAACCCCCTGCACCTACCCTAGGAGTGTTTGATGGGACAGTGTAGAGGGAGCTTTACTCTGCATCTAACCCCGTGCTGCACCTGCCCTGGGAGTGTTTGATGGGGCAGTGTAGAGGGAGCTTTACTCTGTATCTAACCCCCTGTACCTGCCCTGGGAGTGTGTGATGGGACAGTGTAGAGGAAGCTTTACTCTGTATCTAACCCCTGCACCTGTCCTGGGAGTATTTGATGGGACAGTGTAGAGGGAGCTTTACTCTGTATCTAACCCCCTGTACCTGCCCTGGGAGTGTTTGATGGGACAGTGTAGAGGGAGCTTTACTCTGTATCTAACCCCCTGTACCTGCCCTGGGAGTGTTTGATGGGTCAGTGTAGAGGGAGCTTTACTCTGTATCTAACCCCCTGTACCTGCCCTGGGAGTGTTTGATGGGACAGTGTAGAGGGAGCTTTACTCTGTATCTAACCCCCTGTACCTGCCCTGGGAGTGTGTGATGGGACAGTGTAGAGGGAGCTTTACTCTGTATCTAACCCCCTGTACCTGTCCTGGGAGTGTTTGATGGGATAGTGTAGAGGGAGTTTTACTCTGTATCTAACCCCCTGTACCTACCCTGGGAGTGTTTGATGGGACAGTGTAGAGGGAGCTTTACTCTGTATCTAACCCCCTGTACCTGCCCTGGGAGTGTTTGATGGGACAGTGTAGAGGGAGCTTTACTCTGTATCTAACCCCCTGTATCTGTCCTGGGAGTGTTTGATGGGGACAGTGCAGAGGGAGCTTTACTCTGTATCTAACCCCCTGTACCTGCCCTGGGATTGTTTGATGGGACAGTGTAGAGGGAGCTTTACTCTGTATCTAACCCCCTGTACCTGCCCTGGGAGTGTTTGATGGGACAGTGTAGAGGGAGCTTTACTCTGTATCTAACCCCCTGCACCTGCCCTGGGAGTGTTTGATGGGACAGTGTAGAGGGAGCTTTACTCTGTATCTAACCCCCTGTACCTGCCCTGGGAGTGTTTGATGGGGACAGTGCAGAGGGAGCTTTACTCTGTATCTAACCCCCTGTACCTGCCCTGGGAATGTTTGATGGGACAGTGTAGAGGGAGCTTTACTCTGTATCTAACCCCCTGTACCTGCCCTGGGAGTGTTTGATGGGACAGTGTAGAGGGAGTTTTACTCTATCTAACCCCCTGTACCTACCCTAGGAGTGTTTGATGGGACAGTGTAGAGGGAGCTTTACTCTGCATCTAACCCCGTGCTGCACCTGCCCTGGGAGTGTTTGATGGGGCAGTGTAGAGGGAGCTTAACTCTGTATCTAACCCCCTGTACCTGCCCTGGGAGTGTGTGATGGGACAGTATAGAGGAAGCTTTACTCTGTATCTAACCCCTGCACCTGTCCTGGGAGTATTTGATGGGACAGTGTAGAGGGAGCTTTACTCTGTATCTAACCCCCTGTACCTGCCCTGGGAGTGTTTGATGGGACAGTGTAGAGGGAGCTTTACTCTGTATCTAACCCCCTGTACCTGCCCTGGGAGTGTTTGATGGGTCAGTGTAGAGGGAGCTTTACTCTGTATCTAACCCCCTGTACCTGCCCTGGGAGTGTTTGATGGGACAGTGTAGAGGGAGCTTTACTCTGTATCTAACCCCCTGTACCTGCCCTGGGAGTGTGTGATGGGACAGTGTAGAGGGAGCTTTACTCTGTATCTAACCCCCTGTACCTGTCCTGGGAGTGTTTGATGGGATAGTGTAGAGGGAGTTTTACTCTGTATCTAACCCCCTGTACCTACCCTGGGAGTGTTTGATGGGACAGTGTAGAGGGAGCTTTACTCTGTATCTAACCCCGTGCTGTACCTGCCCTGGGAGTGTTTGATGGGGCAGTGTAGAGGGAGCTTTACTCTGTATCTAACCCCCTGTACCTGCCCTGGGAGTGTTTGATGGGACAGTGTAGAGGGAGCTTTACTCTGTATCGAACCCCCTGTACCTGCCCTGGGATTGTTTGATGGGACAGTGTAGAGGCAGCTTTACTCTGTATCTTACCCCCTGTACCTGCCCTGGGAGTGTTTGATGGGACAGTGTAGAGGGAGCTTTACTCTGTATCTAACTCCCTGTACCTGCCCTGGGAGTGTTTGATGGGACAGTGTAGAGGGAGCTTTACTCTGTATCTAACCCCCTGTACCTGTCCTGGGAGTGTTTGATGGGACATTGTAGAGGGAGCTTTACTGTGTATCTAACCCCCTGTACCTGCCCTGGGAGTGTTTAATGGGACAGTGCTGAGGCAGCTTTACTCTGTATCTAACCCCCTGTACCTACCCTGGGAGTGTTTGATGGGACAGTGTAGAGGGAGCTTAATTCTGTATCTAACCCCCTGTATCTGCCCTGGGAGTGTTTGATGGGACAGTGTAGAGGGAGCTTTACTCTGTATCTAACCCCCTGTACCTACCCTGGGAGTGTTTGATGGGACAGTGTAGAGGGAGCTTTACTCTGTATCTAACCCCGTGCTGTACCTGCCCTGGGAGTGTTTGATGGGGCAGTGCAGAGGGAGCTTTACTCTTTATCTAACCCCATGTACCTGCCCTGGGAGTGTGTGATGGGACAGTGTAGAGGAAGCTTTACTCTGTATCTAACCCCCTGTACCTGTCCTGGGAGTGTTTGATGGGACAGTGTAGAGGGAGCTTTACTCTATATCTAACCCCCTGTACCTGCCCTGGGAGTGTTTGATGGGACAGTGTAGAAGGAGCTTTACTCTGTATCTAACCCCCTGTACCTGCCCTGGGAGTGTGTGATGGGACAGTGTAGAGGGAGCTTTACTCTGTATCTAACCCCCTGTACCTGCCCTGGGAGTGTTTGATGGGACAGTGTAGAGGGAGCTTTACTCTGTATCTAACCCCCTGTAACTGCCCTGGGAGTGTTTGATGGGACAGTGTAGAGGGAGCTTTACTCTGTATCTAACCCCCTGTACCTGCCCTGGGAGTGTGTGATGGGACAGTGCAGAGGGAGCTTTACTCTGTATCTAACCCCCTGTACCTGTCCTGGGAGTGTTTGATGGGACAGTGTAGAGGGAGCTTTACTCTGTATCTAACCCCCTGTACCTGCCCTGGGAGTGTTTGATGGGACAGTGTAGAGGCAGCTTTACTCTGTATCTAACCCCCTGTACCTGTCCGGGGAGTGTTTGATGGGACAGTGTAGAGGGAGCTTTACTCTGTATCCAACCCCCTGTACCTGTCCTGGGAGTGTTTGATGGGACAGTCTAGAGGCAGCTTTACTCTGTATCTAACCCTCTGTAACCTGCCCTTGGAGTGTTTGATGGGACAGTGTAGAGGGAGCTTTACTCTGTATCTAACTCCCTGTACCTGCCCTGGGAGTGTTTGATGGGACAGTGTAGAGGGAGCTTTACTCTCTATCTAACTCCCTGTACCTGTCCTGGGAGTGTTTGATGGGACAGTGTAGAAGGAGCTTTACTCTGTATCTAACCCCCTGCACCTACCCTGGGATTGTTTGATGGGACAGTGTAGAGGGAGCTTTACTCTGCATCTAACCCCGTGCTGTACCTGCCCTGGGAGTGTTTGATGGGGCAGTGCAGAGGGAGCGTTACTCTTTATCTAACCCCCTGTACCTGCCCTGGGAGTGTGTGATGGGACAGTGTAGAGGAAGCTTTACTCTGTATCTAACCCCCTGTACCTGTCCTGGGAGTGTTTGATGGGACAGTGTAGAGGGAGCTTTACTCGATATCTAACCCCCTGTACCTGCCCTGGGAGTGTTTGATGGGACAGTGTAGAAGGAGCTTTACTCTGTATCTAACCCCCTGTACCTGCCCTGGGAGTGTGTGATGGGACAGTGTAGAGGGAGCTTTACTCTGTATCTAACCCCCTGTACCTGCCCTGGGAGTGTTTGATGGGACAGTGTAGAGGGAGCTTTACTCTGTATCTAACTCCCTGTACCTGCCCTGGGAGTGTGTGATGGGACAGTGTAGAGGGAGCTTTACTCTGTTTCTCACCCCCTGTACCTACCCTGGGAGTGTTTGATGGGACAGTGTAGAGGGAGCTTTACTCTGTATCTAACCCCGTGCTGTACCTGCCCTGGGAGTGTTTGATGGGGCAGTGCAGAGGGAGCTTTACTCTTTATCTAACCCCCTGTACCTGCCCTGGGAGTGTGTGATGGGACAGTGTAGAGGAAGCTTTACTCTGTATCTAACCCCCTGTACCTGTCCTGGGAGTGTTTGATGGGACAGTGTAGAAGGAGCTTTACTCTGTATCTAACCCCCTGTACCTGTCCTGGGAGTGTTTGATGGTACAGTGTAGAGGGAGCTTTACTCTGTATCTAACCCCCTGTACCTGTCCTGGGAGTGTTTGATGGGACAGTGTAGAGGCAGCTTTACTCTGTATCTAACCCCCTGTACCTGCCCTGGGAGTGTTTGATGGGACAGTGTAGAGGGAGCTTTACTCTGTATCTAACTCCCTGTACCTGCCCTGTGAGTGTTTGATGGGACAGTGTAGAGGGAGCTTTACTCTCTATCGAACCCCCTGCACCTGTCCTGGGAGTGTTTGATGGGACAGTGTAGAGGGAGCTTTACTCTGTATCTAACCCCCTGTACCTGCCCTGGGAGTGTTTGATGGGACAGTGTAGAGGCAGCTTTACTCTGTATCTAACCCCCTGTACCTACCCTGGGAGTGTTTGATGGGACAGTGTAGAGGGAGCTTTACTCTGTATCAAACCCCCTGTACCTGCCCTGGGAGTGTTTGATGGGACAGTGTAGAGGGAGCGTTACTCTGTATCTAACCCCCTGTACCTGCCCTGGGAGTGTTTGATGGGACAGTGTAGAGGGAGCTTTACTCTGTATCTAACCCCCTGTACCTGCCCTGGGAATGTTTGATGGGACAGTGTAGAGGGAGCTTTACTCTGTATCTAACCCCCTGTACCTGCCCTGGGAGTGTTTGATGGGACAGTGTAGAGGGAGCTTTACTCTGTATCTAAGCCCCTGTACCTACCCTGGGAGTGTTTGATGGGGCAGTGCAGAGGGAGCTTTACTCTTTATCTAACCCCCTGTACCTGCCCTGGGAGTGTGTGATGGGACAGTGTAGAGGAAGCTTTACTCTGTATCTAACCCCCTGTACCTGTCCTGGGAGTGTTTGATGGGACAGTGTAGAGGGAGCTTTACTCTGTATCTAACCCCCTGTACCTGCCCTGGGAGTGTTTGATGGGACAGTGTAGAAGGAGCTTTACTCTGTATCTAACCCCCTGTACCTGCCCTGGGAGTGTGTGATGGGACAGTGTAGAGGGAGCTTTACTCTGTATCTAACCCCCTGTACCTGCCCTGGGAGTGTTTGATGGGACAGTGTAGAGGGAGCTTTACTCTGTATCTAACCCCCTGTACCTGTCCTGGGAGTGTTTGATGGGACAGTGTAGAGGGAGCTTTACTCTGTATCCAACCCCGTGTACCTGTCCTGGGAGTGTTTGATGGGACAGTGTAGAGGCAGCTTTACTCTGTATCTAACCCCCTGTAGCTGCCCTGGGAGTGTTTGATGGGACAGTGTAGAGGGAGCTTTACTCTGTATCTAACTCCCTGTACCTGCCCTGGAAGTGTTTGATGGGACAGTGTAGAGGGAGCTTTACTCTGTATCTAACCCCCTGTTAATGTCCTGGGAGTGTTTGATGGGACAGTGTAGAGGGAGCTTTACTCTGTATCTAACCCCCTGTATCTGCCCTGGGAGTGTTTGATGGGACAGTGTAGAGGGAGCTTTAATCTGTATCTAACCCCGTGCTGTACCTGCCCTGGGAGTGTTTGATGGGACAGTGTAGAGGGAGCGTTACTCTGTATCTAACCCCCTGTACCTGCCCTGGGAGTGTTTGATGGGACAGTGTAGAGGGAGCTTTACTCTGTATCTAACCCCCTGTACCTGCCCTGGGAGTGTTTGATGGGACAGTGTAGAGGGAGCTTTACTCTGTATCTAACCCCCTGTACCTGCCCTGGGAATGTTTGATGGGACAGTGTAGAGGGAGCTTTAATTAGTATCTAAGCCCCTGTACCTACCCTGATAGTGTTTGATGGGACAGTGTAGAGGGAGCTTTACTCTGTATCTAACCCCCTGTACCTGCCCTGGGAGTGTTTGATGGGACAGTGTAGAGGGAGCTTTACTCTGTATCTAACCCCCTGTACCTGCCCTGGGAGTGTTTGATGGGACAGTGTAGAGGGAGCTTTACTCTGTATCTAACCCCCTGTACCTGCCCTGGGAGTGTTTGATGGGACAGTGTAGAGGGAGCTTTACTTAGTATCTAAGCCCCTGTACCTACCCTGATAGTGTTTGATGGGACAGTGTAGAGGGAGCTTTACTCTGTATCTAACCCCCTGTACCTGCCCTGGAGTGTTTGATGGGACAGTGTAGAGGCAGTTTTACTCTGTATCTAACCCCCTGTACCTACCCTGGGAGTGTTTGATGGGATAGTGTAGAGGGAGTTTTACTCTGTATCTAACCCCCTGTATCTGTCCTGGTAGTGTTTGATGGGACAGTGTAGAGGGAGCTTTACTCTGTATCTAACCCCGTGCTGTACCTGCCCTGGGAGTGTTTGATGGGACAGTGTAGAGGGAGCTTTACTCTGTATCTCACCCCCTGTACCTGCCCTGGGAGTGTTTGATGGGACAGTGTAGAAGGAGCTTTACTCTGTATCGAACCCCCTGTACCTGCCCTGGGAGTGTGTGATGGGACAGTGTAGAGGGAGCTTTACTCTGTATCTAACCCCCTGTACCTGTCCTGGGAGTGTTTGATGGGACAGTGTAGAGGGAGCTTTACTCTGTATCTAACCCCCTGTATCTGCCCTGGGAGTGTTTGATGGGACAGTGTAGAGGCAGCTTTACTCTGTATCTTACCCCCTGTACCTGCCCTGGGAGTGTTTGATGGGACAGTGTAGAGGGAGCTTTACTCTGTATCTAACTCCCTGTACCTGCCCTGGGAGTGTTTGATGGGACAGTGTAGAGGGAGCTTTACTCTGTATCTAACCCCTTGTACCTGCCCTGGGAGTGTTTGATGGGACAGTGCAGAGGCAGCTTGACTCTGTATCTAACCCCCTGTACCTACCCTGGGAGTGTTTGATGGGACAGTGTAGAGGGAGCTTTACTCTGTATCTAACCCCCTGTACCTGCCCTGGGAGTGTTTGATGGGACAGTGTAGAGGGAGCTTTACTCTGTATCTAACCCCCTGTACCTACACTGGGAGTGTTTGATGGGATAGTGTAGAGGGAGCTTTACTCTGTATCTAACCCCCTGTACCTGCCCTGGGAGTGTTTGATGGGACAGTGTAGAGGGAGCTTTACTCTGTATCTAACCCCGTGCTGTACCTGCCCTGGGAGTGTTTGATGGGACAGTGTCGAGGGAGCTTTACTCTGTATCTAACCCCCTGTACCTACCCTGGGAATGTTTGCTGGGACAGTGTAGAGGGAGCTTTACTCTGTATCTAACCCCCTGTACCTGCCCTGGGATTGTGTGATGGGACAGTGTAGAGGGAGCTTTACTCTGTATCTAATCCCCTGTACCTGCCCTGGGAGTGTTTGATGGGACAGTGTAGAGGGAGCTTTACTCTGTATCTAACCCCGTGCTGTACCTGCCCTGGGAGTGTTTGATGGGACAGTGTAGAGGGAGCGTTACTCTGTATCTAATCCCCTGTACCTGTCCTGGGAGTGTTTGATGGGACAGTGTAGAGGCAGCTTTACTCTGTATCTAACCCCCTGTACCTGCCCTGGGAGTGTTTGATGGGACAGTGTAGAGGGAGCTTTACTCTGTATCTAACTCCCTGTACCTGCCCTGTGAGTGTTTGATGGGACAGTGTAGAGGGAGCTTTACTCTCTATCTAACCCCCTGCACCTGTCCTGCGAGTGTTTGATGGGACAGTGTAGAGGGAGCTTTACTCTGTATCTAACCCCCTGTACCTGCCCTGGGAGTGTTTGATGGGACAGTGTAGAGGCAGCTTTACTCTGTATCTAACCCCCTGTACCTACCCTGGGAGTGTTTGATGGGACAGTGTAGAGGGAGCTTTACTCTGTATCTAACCCCCTGTACCTGCCCTGGGAGTGTTTGATGGGACAGTGTAGAGGGAGCTTTACTCTGTAAATAACCCCCTGTACCTACCCTGGGAGTGTTTGATGGGACAGTGTAGAGGCAGCTTTACTCTGTATCTAACCCCGTGCTGCACCTGCCCTGGGAGTGTTTGATGGGACAGTGTAGAGGGAGCGTTACTCTGTATCTAACCCCCTGTACCTGCCCTGGGAGTGTTTGATGGGACAGTGTAGAGGGAGCTTTACTCTGTATCTAACCCCCTGTACCTGCCCTGGGAGTGTTTGATGGGACAGTGTAGAGGGAGCTTTACTCTGTATCTAACCCCCTGTACCTGCCCTGGGAGTGTTTGATGGGACAGTGTAGAGGGAGCTTTACTCTGTATCTAACCCCCTGTATCTGCCCTGGGAGTGTTTGATGGGGACAGTGCAGAGGGAGCTTTACTCTGTATCTAACCCCCTGTACCTGCCCTGGGAGTGTTTGATGGGACAGTGTAGAGGGAGCTTTACTCTGTATCTAACCCCCTGTACCTGCCCTGGGAGTGTTTGATGGGACAGTGCAGAGGGAGCTTTACTCTGTAAATAACCCCCTGTACCTACCCTGGGAGTGTTTGATGGGACAGTGTAGAGGCAGCTTTACTCTGTATCTAACCCCGTGCTGCACCTGCCCTGGGAGTGTTTGATGGGACAGTGTAGAGGGAGCGTTACTCTGTATCTAACCCCCTGTACCTGCCCTGGGAGTGTTTGATGGGACAGTGTAGAGGGAGCTTTACTCTGTATCTAACCCCCTGTACCTGCCCTGGGAGTGTTTGATGGGACAGTGTAGAGGGAGCTTTACTCTGCATCTAACCCCCTGTACCTGCCCTGGGAGTGTTTGATGGGACAGTGTAGAGGGAGCTTTACTCTGTATCTAACCCCCTGTATCTGCCCTGGGAGTGTTTGATGGGGACAGTGCAGAGGGAGCTTTACTCTGTATCTAACCCCCTGTACCTGCCCTGGGAGTGTTTGATGGGACAGTGTAGAGGGAGCTTTACTCTGTATCTAACCCCCTGTACCTGCCCTGGGAGTGTTTGATGGGACAGTGTAGAGGGAGCTTTACTCTGTATCTAACCCCCTGTACCTGCCCTGGGAGTGTTTGATGGGACAGTGTAGAGGGAGCTTTACTCTGTATCTAACCCCCTGTACCTGCCCTGGGAGTGTTTGATGGGGACAGTGCAGAGGGAGCTTTACTCTGTATCTAACCCCCTGTACCTGCCCTGGGAGTGTTTGATGGGACAGTGTAGAGGGAGCTTTACTCTGTATCTAACCCCCTGTACCTGCCCTGGGAGTGTTTGATGGGACAGTGTAGAGGGAGCTTTACTCTGTATCTAAGCCCCTGTACCTACCCTGGGAGTGTTTGATGGGACAGTGTAGAGGGAGCTTTACTCTGTATCTAACCCCCTGTACCTGCCCTGGGAGTGTTTGATGGGACAGTGTAGAGGCAGCTTTACTCTGTATCTAACCCCCTGTACCTACCCTGGGAGTGTTTGATGGGATAGTGTAGAGGGAGTTTTACTCTGTATCTAACCCCCTGTACCTACCCTAGGAGTGTTTGATGGGACAGTGTAGAGGGAGCTTTACTCTGCATCTAACCCCGTGCTGCACCTGCCCTGGGAGTGTTTGATGGGGCAGTGTAGAGGGAGCTTTACTCTGTATCTAACCCCCTGTACCTGCCCTGGGAGTGTGTGATGGGACAGTGTAGAGGAAGCTTTACTCTGTATCTAACCCCTGCACCTGTCCTGGGAGTATTTGATGGGACAGTGTAGAGGGAGCTTTACTCTGTATCTAACCCCCTGTACCTGCCCTGGGAGTGTTTGATGGGACAGTGTAGAGGGAGCGTTACTCTGTATCTAACCCCCTGTACCTGCCCTGGGAGTGTTTGATGGGACAGTGTAGAGGGAGCTTTACTCTGTAAATAACCCCCTGTACCTACCCTGGGAGTGTTTGATGGGACAGTGTAGAGGCAGCTTTACTCTGTATCTAACCCCGTGCTGCACCTGCCCTGGGAGTGTTTGATGGGACAGTGTAGAGGGAGCGTTACTCTGTATCTAACCCCCTGTACCTGCCCTGGGAGTGTTTGATGGGACAGTGTAGAGGGAGCTTTACTCTGTATCTAACCCCCTGTACCTGCCCTGGGAGTGTTTGATGGGACAGTGTAGAGGGAGCTTTACTCTGTATCTAACCCCCTGTACCTGCCCTGGGAGTGTTTGATGGGACAGTGTAGAGGGAGCTTTACTCTGTATCTAACCCCCTGTATCTGCCCTGGGAGTGTTTGATGGGGACAGTGCAGAGGGAGCTTTACTCTGTATCTAACCCCCTGTACCTGCCCTGGGAGTGTTTGATGGGACAGTGTAGAGGGAGCTTTACTCTGTATCTAACCCCCTGTACCTGCCCTGGGAGTGTTTGATGGGACAGTGCAGAGGGAGCTTTACTCTGTAAATAACCCCCTGTACCTACCCTGGGAGTGTTTGATGGGACAGTGTAGAGGCAGCTTTACTCTGTATCTAACCCCGTGCTGCACCTGCCCTGGGAGTGTTTGATGGGACAGTGTAGAGGGAGCGTTACTCTGTATCTAACCCCCTGTACCTGCCCTGGGAGTGTTTGATGGGACAGTGTAGAGGGAGCTTTACTCTGTATCTAACCCCCTGTACCTGCCCTGGGAGTGTTTGATGGGACAGTGTAGAGGGAGCTTTACTCTGCATCTAACCCCCTGTACCTGCCCTGGGAGTGTTTGATGGGACAGTGTAGAGGGAGCTTTACTCTGTATCTAACCCCCTGTATCTGCCCTGGGAGTGTTTGATGGGGACAGTGCAGAGGGAGCTTTACTCTGTATCTAACCCCCTGTACCTGCCCTGGGAGTGTTTGATGGGACAGTGTAGAGGGAGCTTTACTCTGTATCTAACCCCCTGTACCTGCCCTGGGAGTGTTTGATGGGACAGTGTAGAGGGAGCTTTACTCTGTATCTAACCCCCTGTACCTGCCCTGGGAGTGTTTGATGGGACAGTGTAGAGGGAGCTTTACTCTGTATCTAACCCCCTGTACCTGCCCTGGGAGTGTTTGATGGGGACAGTGCAGAGGGAGCTTTACTCTGTATCTAACCCCCTGTACCTGCCCTGGGAGTGTTTGATGGGACAGTGTAGAGGGAGCTTTACTCTGTATCTAACCCCCTGTACCTGCCCTGGGAGTGTTTGATGGGACAGTGTAGAGGGAGCTTTACTCTGTATCTAAGCCCCTGTACCTACCCTGGGAGTGTTTGATGGGACAGTGTAGAGGGAGCTTTACTCTGTATCTAACCCCCTGTACCTGCCCTGGGAGTGTTTGATGGGACAGTGTAGAGGCAGCTTTACTCTGTATCTAACCCCCTGTACCTACCCTGGGAGTGTTTGATGGGATAGTGTAGAGGGAGTTTTACTCTGTATCTAACCCCCTGTACCTACCCTAGGAGTGTTTGATGGGACAGTGTAGAGGGAGCTTTACTCTGCATCTAACCCCGTGCTGCACCTGCCCTGGGAGTGTTTGATGGGGCAGTGTAGAGGGAGCTTTACTCTGTATCTAACCCCCTGTACCTGCCCTGGGAGTGTGTGATGGGACAGTGTAGAGGAAGCTTTACTCTGTATCTAACCCCTGCACCTGTCCTGGGAGTATTTGATGGGACAGTGTAGAGGGAGCTTTACTCTGTATCTAACCCCCTGTACCTGCCCTGGGAGTGTTTGATGGGACAGTGTCGAGGGAGCTTTACTCTGTATCTAACCCCCTGTACCTGCCCTGGGAGTGTTTGATGGGTCAGTGTAGAGGGAGCTTTACTCTGTATCTAACCCCCTGTACCTGCCCTGGGAGTGTTTGATGGGACAGTGTAGAGGGAGCTTTACTCTGTATCTAACCCCCTGTACCTGCCCTGGGAGTGTGTGATGGGACAGTGTAGAGGGAGCTTTACTCTGTATCTAACCCCCTGTACCTGTCCTGGGAGTGTTTGATGGGATAGTGTAGAGGGAGTTTTACTCTGTATCTAACCCCCTGTACCTACCCTGGGAGTGTTTGATGGGACAGTGTAGAGGGAGCTTTACTCTGTATCTAACCCCCTGTACCTGCCCTGGGAGTGTTTGATGGGACAGTGTAGAGGGAGCTTTACTCTGTATCTAACCCCCTGTATCTGTCCTGGGAGTGTTTGATGGGGACAGTGCAGAGGGAGCTTTACTCTGTATCTAACCCCCTGTACCTGCCCTGGGATTGTTTGATGGGACAGTGTAGAGGGAGCTTTACTCTGTATCTAACCCCCTGTACCTGCCCTGGGAGTGTTTGATGGGACAGTGTAGAGGGAGCTTTACTCTGTATCTAACCCCCTGCATCTGCCCTGGGAGTGTTTGATGGGACAGTGTAGAGGGAGCTTTACTCTGTATCTAACCCCCTGTACCTGCCCTGGGAGTGTTTGATGGGGACAGTGCAGAGGGAGCTTTACTCTGTATCTAACCCCCTGTACCTGCCCTGGGAATGTTTGATGGGACAGTGTAGAGGGAGCTTTACTCTGTATCTAACCCCCTGTACCTGCCCTGGGAGTGTTTGATGGGACAGTGTAGAGGGAGTTTTACTCTGTATCTAACCCCCTGTACCTACCCTAGGAGTGTTTGATGGGACAGTGTAGAGGGAGCTTTACTCTGCATCTAACCCCGTGCTGCACCTGCCCTGGGAGTGTTTGATGGGGCAGTGTAGAGGGAGCTTTACTCTGTATCTAACCCCCTGTACCTGCCCTGGGAGTGTGTGATGGGACAGTGTAGAGGGAGCTTTACTCTGTATCTAACCCCCTGTACCTGTCCTGGGAGTGTTTGATGGGATAGTGTAGAGGGAGTTTTACTCTGTATCTAACCCCCTGTACCTACCCTGGGAGTGTTTGATGGGACAGTGTAGAGGGAGCTTTACTCTGTATCTAACCCCGTGCTGTACCTGCCCTGGGAGTGTTTGATGGGGCAGTGTAGAGGGAGCTTTACTCTGTATCTAACCCCCTGTACCTGCCCTGGGAGTGTTTGATGGGACAGTGTAGAGGGAGCTTTACTCTGTATCGAACCCCCTGTACCTGCCCTGGGATTGTTTGATGGGACAGTGTAGAGGCAGCTTTACTCTGTATCTTACCCCCTGTACCTGCCCTGGGAGTGTTTGATGGGACAGTGTAGAGGGAGCTTTACTCTGTATCTAACTCCCTGTACCTGCCCTGGGAGTGTTTGATGGGACAGTGTAGAGGGAGCTTTACTCTGTATCTAACCCCCTGTACCTGTCCTGGGAGTGTTTGATGGGACATTGTAGAGGGAGCTTTACTGTGTATCTAACCCCCTGTACCTGCCCTGGGAGTGTTTAATGGGACAGTGCTGAGGCAGCTTTACTCTGTATCTAACCCCCTGTACCTACCCTGGGAGTGTTTGATGGGACAGTGTAGAGGGAGCTTAATTCTGTATCTAACCCCCTGTATCTGCCCTGGGAGTGTTTGATGGGACAGTGTAGAGGGAGCTTTACTCTGTATCTAACCCCCTGTACCTACCCTGGGAGTGTTTGATGGGACAGTGTAGAGGGAGCTTTACTCTGTATCTAACCCCGTGCTGTACCTGCCCTGGGAGTGTTTGATGGGGCAGTGCAGAGGGAGCTTTACTCTTTATCTAACCCCATGTACCTGCCCTGGGAGTGTGTGATGGGACAGTGTAGAGGAAGCTTTACTCTGTATCTAACCCCCTGTACCTGTCCTGGGAGTGTTTGATGGGACAGTGTAGAGGGAGCTTTACTCTATATCTAACCCCCTGTACCTGCCCTGGGAGTGTTTGATGGGACAGTGTAGAAGGAGCTTTACTCTGTATCTAACCCCCTGTACCTGCCCTGGGAGTGTGTGATGGGACAGTGTAGAGGGAGCTTTACTCTGTATCTAACCCCCTGTACCTGCCCTGGGAGTGTTTGATGGGACAGTGTAGAGGGAGCTTTACTCTGTATCTAACCCCCTGTAACTGCCCTGGGAGTGTTTGATGGGACAGTGTAGAGGGAGCTTTACTCTGTATCTAACCCCCTGTACCTGCCCTGGGAGTGTGTGATGGGACAGTGCAGAGGGAGCTTTACTCTGTATCTAACCCCCTGTACCTGTCCTGGGAGTGTTTGATGGGACAGTGTAGAGGGAGCTTTACTCTGTATCTAACCCCCTGTACCTGCCCTGGGAGTGTTTGATGGGACAGTGTAGAGGCAGCTTTACTCTGTATCTAACCCCCTGTACCTGTCCGGGGAGTGTTTGATGGGACAGTGTAGAGGGAGCTTTACTCTGTATCCAACCCCCTGTACCTGTCCTGGGAGTGTTTGATGGGACAGTCTAGAGGCAGCTTTACTCTGTATCTAACCCTCTGTAACCTGCCCTTGGAGTGTTTGATGGGACAGTGTAGAGGGAGCTTTACTCTGTATCTAACTCCCTGTACCTGCCCTGGGAGTGTTTGATGGGACAGTGTAGAGGGAGCTTTACTCTCTATCTAACTCCCTGTACCTGTCCTGGGAGTGTTTGATGGGACAGTGTAGAAGGAGCTTTACTCTGTATCTAACCCCCTGCACCTACCCTGGGATTGTTTGATGGGACAGTGTAGAGGGAGCTTTACTCTGCATCTAACCCCGTGCTGTACCTGCCCTGGGAGTGTTTGATGGGGCAGTGCAGAGGGAGCGTTACTCTTTATCTAACCCCCTGTACCTGCCCTGGGAGTGTGTGATGGGACAGTGTAGAGGAAGCTTTACTCTGTATCTAACCCCCTGTACCTGTCCTGGGAGTGTTTGATGGGACAGTGTAGAGGGAGCTTTACTCGATATCTAACCCCCTGTACCTGCCCTGGGAGTGTTTGATGGGACAGTGTAGAAGGAGCTTTACTCTGTATCTAACCCCCTGTACCTGCCCTGGGAGTGTGTGATGGGACAGTGTAGAGGGAGCTTTACTCTGTATCTAACCCCCTGTACCTGCCCTGGGAGTGTTTGATGGGACAGTGTAGAGGGAGCTTTACTCTGTATCTAACTCCCTGTACCTGCCCTGGGAGTGTGTGATGGGACAGTGTAGAGGGAGCTTTACTCTGTTTCTCACCCCCTGTACCTACCCTGGGAGTGTTTGATGGGACAGTGTAGAGGGAGCTTTACTCTGTATCTAACCCCGTGCTGTACCTGCCCTGGGAGTGTTTGATGGGGCAGTGCAGAGGGAGCTTTACTCTTTATCTAACCCCCTGTACCTGCCCTGGGAGTGTGTGATGGGACAGTGTAGAGGAAGCTTTACTCTGTATCTAACCCCCTGTACCTGTCCTGGGAGTGTTTGATGGGACAGTGTAGAAGGAGCTTTACTCTGTATCTAACCCCCTGTACCTGTCCTGGGAGTGTTTGATGGTACAGTGTAGAGGGAGCTTTACTCTGTATCTAACCCCCTGTACCTGTCCTGGGAGTGTTTGATGGGACAGTGTAGAGGCAGCTTTACTCTGTATCTAACCCCCTGTACCTGCCCTGGGAGTGTTTGATGGGACAGTGTAGAGGGAGCTTTACTCTGTATCTAACTCCCTGTACCTGCCCTGTGAGTGTTTGATGGGACAGTGTAGAGGGAGCTTTACTCTCTATCGAACCCCCTGCACCTGTCCTGGGAGTGTTTGATGGGACAGTGTAGAGGGAGCTTTACTCTGTATCTAACCCCCTGTACCTGCCCTGGGAGTGTTTGATGGGACAGTGTAGAGGCAGCTTTACTCTGTATCTAACCCCCTGTACCTACCCTGGGAGTGTTTGATGGGACAGTGTAGAGGGAGCTTTACTCTGTATCAAACCCCCTGTACCTGCCCTGGGAGTGTTTGATGGGACAGTGTAGAGGGAGCGTTACTCTGTATCTAACCCCCTGTACCTGCCCTGGGAGTGTTTGATGGGACAGTGTAGATGGAGCTTTACTCTGTATCTAACCCCCTGTACCTGCCCTGGGAATGTTTGATGGGACAGTGTAGAGGGAGCTTTACTCTGTATCTAACCCCCTGTACCTGCCCTGGGAGTGTTTGATGGGACAGTGTAGAGGGAGCTTTACTCTGTATCTAAGCCCCTGTACCTACCCTGGGAGTGTTTGATGGGGCAGTGCAGAGGGAGCTTTACTCTTTATCTAACCCCCTGTACCTGCCCTGGGAGTGTGTGATGGGACAGTGTAGAGGAAGCTTTACTCTGTATCTAACCCCCTGTACCTGTCCTGGGAGTGTTTGATGGGACAGTGTAGAGGGAGCTTTACTCTGTATCTAACCCCGTGCTGCACCTGCCCTGGGAGTGTTTGATGGGACAGTGTAGAAGGAGCTTTACTCTGTATCTAACCCCCTGTACCTGCCCTGGGAGTGTGTGATGGGACAGTGTAGAGGGAGCTTTACTCTGTATCTAACCCCCTGTACCTGCCCTGGGAGTGTTTGATGGGACAGTGTAGAGGGAGCTTTACTCTGTATCTAACCCCCTGTACCTGTCCTGGGAGTGTTTGATGGGACAGTGTAGAGGGAGCTTTACTCTGTATCCAACCCCGTGTACCTGTCCTGGGAGTGTTTGATGGGACAGTGTAGAGGGAGCTTTACTCTGTATCTAACTCCCTGTACCTGCCCTGGAAGTGTTTGATGGGACAGTGTAGAGGGAGCTTTACTCTGTATCTAACCCCCTGTTAATGTCCTGGGAGTGTTTGATGGGACAGTGTAGAGGGAGCTTTACTCTGTATCTAACCCCCTGTATCTGCCCTGGGAGTGTTTGATGGGACAGTGTAGAGGGAGCTTTAATCTGTATCTAACCCCGTGCTGTACCTGCCCTGGGAGTGTTTGATGGGACAGTGTAGAGGGAGCGTTACTCTGTATCTAACCCCCTGTACCTGCCCTGGGAGTGTTTGATGGGACAGTGTAGAGGGAGCTTTACTCTGTATCTAACCCCCTGTACCTGCCCTGGGAGTGTTTGATGGGACAGTGTAGAGGGAGCTTTACTCTGTATCTAACCCCCTGTACCTGCCCTGGGAGTGTTTGATGGGACAGTGTAGAGGGAGCTTTAATTAGTATCTAAGCCCCTGTACCTACCCTGATAGTGTTTGATGGGACAGTGTAGAGGGAGCTTTACTCTGTATCTAACCCCCTGTACCTGCCCTGGAGTGTTTGATGGGACAGTGTAGAGGCAGTTTTACTCTGTATCTAACCCCCTGTACCTACCTTGGGAGTGTTTGATGGGATAGTGTAGAGGGAGCTTTACTCTGTATCTAACCCCCTGTACCTGCCCTGGGAGTGTTTGATGGGACAGTGTAGAGGGAGCTTTACTCTGTATCTAACCCCCTGTACCTACCCTGGGAGTGTTTGATGGGATAGTGTAGAGGGAGTTTTACTCTGTATCTAACCCCCTGTACCTACGCTGGGAGTGTTTGATGGGACAGTGTAGAGGGAGCTTTACTCTGTATCTAACCCCGTGCTGTACCTGCCCTGGGAGTGTTTGATGGGGCAGTGTAGAGGGAGCTTTACTCTGTATCTAACTCCCTGTACCTGCCCTGGGAGTGTTTGACGGGACAGTGTAGAGGGAGCTTTACTCTGCATCTAACCCCCTGTACCTGTCCTGGGAGTGTTTGATGGGACAGTGTAGAGGGAGCTTTACTCTGTATCTAACCCCCTGTACCTGCCCTGGGAGTGTTTGATGGGACAGTGTAGAGGGAGCTTTACTCTGTATCTAACCCCCTGTACCTGTCCTGGGAGTGTTTGATGGGACAGTGTAGAGGGAGCTTTACTCTGTATCTAACCCCCTGTACCTGCCCTGGGATTGTTTGATGGGACAGTGTAGAGGCAGCTTTACTCTGTATCTTACCCCCTGTACCTACCCTGGGAGTGTTTGATGGGACAGTGTAGAGGGAGCTTTACTCTGTATCTAACCCCGTGCTGTACCTGCCCTGGGAGTGTTTGATGGGGCAGTGCAGAGGGAGCTTTACTCTTTATCTAACCCCCTGTACCTGCCCTGGGAGTGTGTGATGGGACAGTGTCGAGGAAGCTTTACTCTGTATCTAACCCCCTGTACCTGTCCTGGGAGTGTTTGATGGGACAGTGTAGAGGGAGCTTTACTCTATATCTAACCCCCTGTACCTGCCCTGGGAGTGTTTGATGGGACAGTGTAGAGGGAGCTTTACTCTGTATCTAACCCCCTGTACCTGCCCTGGGAGTGTGTGATGGGACAGTGTAGAGGGAGCTTTACTCTGTATCTAACCCCCTGTACCTGCCCTGGGAGTGTGTGATGGGACAGTGCAGAGGGAGCTTTACTCTGTATCTAACCCCCTGTACCTGTCCTGGGAGTGTTTGATGGGACAGTGTAGAGGGAGCTTTACTCTGTATCTAACCCCCTGTACCTGCCCTGGGAGTGTTTGATGGGACAGTGTAGAGGCAGCTTTACTCTGTATCTAACCCCCTGTACCTGTCCGGGGAGTGTTTGATGGGACAGTGTAGAGGGAGCTTTACTCTGTATCCAACCCCCTGTACCTGTCCTGGGAGTGTTTGATGGGACAGTCTAGAGGCAGCTTTACTCTGTATCTAACCCTCTGTAACCTGCCCTTGGAGTGTTTGATGGGACAGTGTAGAGGGAGCTTTACTCTGTATCTAACTCCCTGTACCTGCCCTGGGAGTGTTTGATGGGACAGTGTAGAGGGAGCTTTACTCTCTATCTAACTCCCTGTACCTGTCCTGGGAGTGTTTGATGGGACAGTGTAGAGGGAGCTTTACTCTATATCTAACCCCCTGTACCTGCCCTGGGAGTGTTTGATGGGACAGTGTAGAAGGAGCTTTACTCTGTATCTAACCCCCTGTACCTACCCTGGGAGTGTTTGATGGGACAGTGTAGAGGGAGCTTTACTCTGCATCTAACCCCGTGCTGTCCCTGCCCTGGGAGTGTTTGATGGGGCAGTGCAGAGGGAGCGTTACTCTTTATCTAACCCCCTGTACCTGCCCTGGGAGTGTGTGATGGGACAGTGTAGAGGAAGCTTTACTCTGTATCTAACCCCCTGTACCTGTCCTGGGAGTGTTTGATGGGACAGTGTAGAGGGAGCTTTACTCTGTATCTAACCCCCTGTACCTGCCCTGGGAGTGTTTGATGGGACAGTGTAGAGGCAGCTTTACTCTGTATCTAACCCCCTGTACCTGTCCGGGGAGTGTTTGATGGGACAGTGTAGAGGGAGCTTTACTCTGTATCCAACCCCCTGTACCTGTCCTGGGAGTGTTTGATGGGACAGTCTAGAGGCAGCTTTACTCTGTATCTAACCCTCTGTAACCTGCCCTTGGAGTGTTTGATGGGACAGTGTAGAGGGAGCTTTACTCTGTATCTAACTCCCTGTACCTGCCCTGGGAGTGTTTGATGGGACAGTGTAGAGGGAGCTTTACTCTGTATCTAACCCCCTGTACCTGCCCTGGGATTGTTTGATGGGACAGTGTAGAGGCAGCTTTACTCTGTATCTTACCCCCTGTACCTACCCTGGAAGTGTTTGATGGGACAGTGTAGAGGGAGCTTTACTCTGTATCTAACCCCGTGCTGTACCTGCCCTGGGAGTGTTTGATGGGGCAGTGCAGAGGGAGCTTTGCTCTTTATCTAACCCCCTGTACCTGCCCTGGGAGTGTGTGATGGGACAGTGTCGAGGAAGCTTTACTCTGTATCTAACCCCCTGTACCTGTCCTGGGAGTGTTTGATGGGACAGTGTAGAGGGAGCTTTACTCTATATCTAACCCCCTGTACCTGCCCTGGGAGTGTTTGATGGGACAGTCTAGAGGCAGCTTTACTCTGTATCTAACCCTCTGTAACCTGCCCTTGGAGTGTTTGATGGGACAGTGTAGAGGGAGCTTTACTCTGTATCTAACTCCCTGTACCTGCCCTGGGAGTGTTTGATGGGACAGTGTAGAGGGAGCTTTACTCTCTATCTAACTCCCTGTACCTGTCCTGGGAGTGTTTGATGGGACAGTGTAGAGGGAGCTTTACTCTATATCTAACCCCCTGTACCTGCCCTGGGAGTGTTTGATGGGACAGTGTAGAAGGAGCTTTACTCTGTATCTAACCCCCTGTACCTACCCTGGGAGTGTTTGATGGGACAGTGTAGAGGGAGCTTTACTCTGCATCTAACCCCGTGCTGTCCCTGCCCTGGGAGTGTTTGATGGGGCAGTGCAGAGGGAGCGTTACTCTTTATCTAACCCCCTGTACCTGCCCTGGGAGTGTATGATGGGACAGTGTAGAGGAAGCTTTACTCTGTATCTAACCCCCTGTACCTGTCCTGGGAGTGTTTGATGGGACAGTGTAGAGGGAGCTTTACTCTGTATCTAACCCCCTGTACCTGCCCTGGGAGTGTTTGATGGGACAGTGTAGAGGCAGCTTTACTCTGTATCTAACCCCCTGTACCTGTCCGGGGAGTGTTTGATGGGACAGTGCAGAGGGAGCTTTACTCTGCATCTAACCCCGTGCTGTACCTGCCCTGGGAGTGTTTGATGGGGCAGTGCAGAGGGAGCGTTACTCTTTATCTAACCCCCTGTACCTGCCCTGGGAGTGTGTGATGGGACAGTGTAGAGGAAGCTTTACTCTGTATCTAACCCCCTGTACCTGTCCTGGGAGTGTTTGATGGGACAGTGTAGAGGGAGCTTTACTCGATATCTAACCCCCTGTACCTGCCCTGGGAGTGTTTGATGGGACAGTGTAGAAGGAGCTTTACTCTGTATCTAACCCCCTGTACCTGCCCTGGGAGTGTGTGATGGGACAGTGTAGAGGGAGCTTTACTCTGTATCTAACTCCCTGTACCTGCCCTGGGAGTGTTTGATGGGACAGTGTAGAGGGAGCTTTACTCTGTTTCTCACCCCCTGTACCTACCCTGGGAGTGTTTGATGGGACAGTGTAGAGGGAGCTTTACTCTGTATCTAACCCCGTGCTGTACCTGCCCTGGGAGTGTTTGATGGGGCAGTGCAGAGGGAGCTTTACTCTTTATCTAACCCCCTGTACCTGCCCTGGGAGTGTGTGATGGGACAGTGTAGAGGAAGCTTTACTCTGTATCTAACCCCCTGTACCTGTCCTGGGAGTGTTTGATGGGACAGTGTAGAAGGAGCTTTACTCTGTATCTAACCCCCTGTACCTGTCCTGGGAGTGTTTGATGGTACAGTGTAGAGGGAGCTTTACTCTGTATCTAACCCCCTGTACCTGTCCTGGGAGTGTTTGATGGGACAGTGTAGAGGCAGCTTTACTCTGTATCTAACCCCCTGTACCTGCCCTGGGAGTGTTTGATGGGACAGTGTAGAGGGAGCTTTACTCTGTATCTAACTCCCTGTACCTGCCCTGTGAGTGTTTGATGGGACAGTGTAGAGGGAGCTTTACTCTCTATCGAACCCCCTGCACCTGTCCTGGGAGTGTTTGATGGGACAGTGCAGAGGGAGCTTTACTCTGTATCTAACCCCCTGTACCTGCCCTGGGAGTGTTTGATGGGACAGTGTAGAGGCAGCTTTACTCTGTATCTAACCCCCTGTACCTACCCTGGGAGTGTTTGATGGGACAGTGTAGAGGGAGCTTTACTCTGTATCAAACCCCCTGTACCTGCCCTGGGAGTGTTTGATGGGACAGTGTAGAGGGAGCGTTACTCTGTATCTAACCCCCTGTACCTGCCCTGGGAGTGTTTGATGGGACAGTGTAGAGGAAGCTTTACTCTGTATCTAACCCCCTGTACCTGTCCTGGGAGTGTTTGATGGGACAGTGTAGAGGGAGCTTTACTCTGTATCTAACCCCCTGTACCTGCCCTGGGAGTGTTTGATGGGACAGTGGAGAGGCAGCTTTACTCTGCATCTAACCCCCTGTACCTGTCCTGGGAGTGTTTGATGGGACAGTGTAGAGGGAGCTTTACTCTGTATCTAACCCCCTGTACCTGCCCTGGGAGTGTTTGATGGGACAGTGTAGAGGCAGCTTTACTCTGTATCTAACCCCCTGTACCTGTCCGGGGAGTGTTTGATGGGACAGTGTAGAGGGAGCTTTACTCTGTATCCAACCCCCTGTACCTGTCCTGGGAGTGTTTGATGGGACAGTCTAGAGGCAGCTTTACTCTGTATCTAACCCTCTGTAACCTGCCCTTGGAGTGTTTGATGGGACAGTGTAGAGGGAGCTTTACTCTGTATCTAACTCCCTGTACCTGCCCTGGGAGTGTTTGATGGGACAGTGTAGAGGGAGCTTTACTCTCTATCTAACTCCCTGTACCTGTCCTGGGAGTGTTTGATGGGACAGTGTAGAGGTAGCTTTACTCTATATCTAACCCCCTGTACCTGCCCTGGGAGTGTTTGATGGGACAGTGTAGAAGGAGCTTTACTCTGTATCTAACCCCCTGCACCTACCCTGGGAGTGTTTGATGGGACAGTGTAGAGGGAGCTTTACTCTGCATCTAACCCCGAGCTGTACCTGCCCTGGGAGTGTTTGATGGGGCAGTGCAGAGGGAGCGTTACTCTTTATCTAACCCCCTGTACCTGCCCTGGGAGTGTGTGATGGGACAGTGTAGAGGAAGCTTTACTCTGTATCTAACCCCCTGTACCTGTCCTGGGAGTGTTTGATGGGACAGTGTAGAAGGAGCTTTACTCTGTATCTAACCCCCTGTACCTGCCCTGGGAGTGTGTGATGGGACAGTGTTGAGGGAGCTTTACTCTGTATCTAACCCCCTGTACCTGCCCTGGGAGTGTTTGATGGGACAGTGTAGAGGGAGCTTTACTCTGTATCTAACTCCCTGTACCTGCCCTGGGAGTGTTTGATGGGACAGTGTAGAGGGAGCTTTACTCTGTTTCTCACCCCCTGTACCTACCCTGGGAGTGTTTGATGGGACAGTGTAGAGGGAGCTTTACTCTGTATCTAACCCCGTGCTGTACCTGCCCTGGGAGTGTTTGATGGGGCAGTGCAGAGGGAGCTTTACTCTTTATCTAACCCCCTGTCCCTGCCCTGGGAGTGTGTGATGGGACAGTGTAGAGGAAGCTTTACTCTGTATCTAACCCCCTGTACCTGTCCTGGGAGTGTTTGATGGGACAGTGTAGAAGGAGCTTTACTCTGTATCTAACCCCCTGTACCTGTCCTGGGAGTGTTTGATGGTACAGTGTAGAGGGAGCTTTACTCTGTATCTAACCCCCTGTACCTGTCCTGGGAGTGTTTGATGGGACAGTGTAGAGGCAGCTTTACTCTGTATCTAACCCCCTGTACCTGCCCTGGGAGTGTTTGATGGGACAGTGTAGAGGGAGCTTTACTCTGTATCTAACTCCCTGTACCTGCCCTGTGAGTGTTTGATGGGACAGTGTAGAGGGAGCTTTACTCTCTATCGAACCCCCTGCACCTACCTGGGAGTGTTTGATGGGACAGTGTAGAGGGAGCTTTACTCTGTATCAAACCCCCTGTACCTGCCCTGGGAGTGTTTGATGGGACAGTGTAGAGGGAGCGTTACTCTGTATCTAACCCCCTGTACCTGCCCTGGGAGTGTTTGATGGGACAGTGTAGAGGGAGCTTTACTCTGTATCAAACCCCCTGTACCTGCCCTGGGAGTGTTTGATGGGACAGTGTAGAGGGAGCTTTACTCTGTATCTAACCCCCTGTACCTGCCCTGGGAGTGTTTGATGGGACAGTGTAGAGGGAGCTTTACTCTGTATCTAACCCCCTGTACCTGCCCTGGGAATGTTTGATGGGACAGTGTAGAGGGAGCTTTACTCTGTATCTAACCCCCTGTACCTGCCCTGGGAGTGTTTGATGGGACAGTGTAGAGGGAGCTTTACTCTGTATCTAAGCCCCTGTACCTACCCTGGGAGTGTTTGATGGGGCAGTGCAGAGGGAGCTTTACTCTTTATCTAACCCCCTGTACCTGCCCTGGGAGTGTGTGATGGGACAGTGTAGAGGGAGCTTTACTCTGTATCTAACCCCCTGTACCTGCCCTGGGAGTGTTTGATGGGACAGTGTAGAAGGAGCTTTACTCTGTATCTAACCCCCTGTACCTGCCCTGGGAGTGTGTGATGGGACAGTGTAGAGGGAGCTTTACTCTGTATCTAACCCCCTGTATCTGCCCTGGGAGTGTTTGATGGGACAGTGTAGAGGGAGCTTTACTCTGTATCTAACCCCCTGTACCTGCCCTGGGAGTGTTTGATGGGACAGTGTAGAGGGAGCTTTACTCTGTATCTAACCCCCTGTACCTGCCCTGGGAGTGTGTGATGGGACAGTGCAGAGGGAGCTTTACTCTGTATCTAACCCCCTGTACCTGTCCTGGGAGTGTTTGATGGGACAGTGTAGAGGGAGCTTTACTCTGTATCTAACCCCCTGTACCTGCCCTGGGAGTGTTTGATGGGACAGTGGAGAGGCAGCTTTACTCTGCATCTAACCCCCTGTACCTGTCCTGGGAGTGTTTGATGGGACAGTGTATAGGGAGCTTTACTCTGTATCCAAACCCGTGTACCTGTCCTGGGAGTGTTTGATGGGATAGTGTAGAGGCAGCTTTACTCTGTATCTAACCGCCTGTACCTGCCCTGGGAGTGTTTGATGGGACAGTGTAGAGGGAGCTTTACTCTGTATCTAACTCCCTGTACCTGCCCTGGAAGTGTTTGATGGGACAGTGTAGAGGGAGCTTTACTCTGTATCTAACCCCCTGTTAATGCCCTGGGAGTGTTTGATGGGACAGTGTAGAGGGAGCTTTACTCTGTATCTAACCCCCTGTATCTGCCCTGGGAGTGTTTGATGGGACAGTGTAGAGGGAGCTTTAATCTGTATCTAACCCCGTGCTGTACCTGCCCTGGGAGTGTTTGATGGGACAGTGTAGAGGGAGCTTTACTCTGTATCTAACCCCCTGTACCTGCCCTGGGAGTGTTTGATGGGACAGTGTAGAGGGAGCTTTACTCTGTATCTAACCCCCTGTACCTGCCCTGGGAGTGTTTGATGGGACAGTGTAGAGGGAGCTTTACTTAGTATCTAAGCCCCTGTACCTACCCTGATAGTGTTTGATGGGACAGTGTAGAGGGAGCTTTACTCTGTATCTAACCCCCTGTACCTGCCCTGGAGTGTTTGATGGGACAGTGTAGAGGCAGTTTTACTCTGTATCTAACCCCCTGTACCTGCCCTGGGAGTGTTTGATGGGACAGTGTAGAGGGAGCTTTACTCTGTATCTAACCCCCTGTACCTGCCCTGGAGTGTTTGATGGGACAGTGTAGGGGCAGTTTTACTCTGTATCTAACCCCCTGTACCTGCCCTGGGAGTGTTTGATGGGACAGTGTAGAGGGAGCTTTACTCTGTATCTAACCCCGTGCTGTACCTGCCCTGGGAGTGTTTGATGGGGCAGTGTAGAGGGAGCTTTACTCTGTATCTAACCCCCTGTATCTGTCCTGGTAGTGTTTGATGGGACAGTGTAGAGGGAGCTTTACTCTGTATCTAACCCCGTGCTGTACCTGCCCTGGGAGTGTTTGATGGGGCAGTGTAGAGGGAGCTTTACTCTGTATCTAACCCCCTGTACCTGCCCTGGGAGTGTGTGATGGGACAGTGTAGAGGAAGCTTTATTCTGTATCTAACCCCCTGTACCTGTCCTGGGAGTGTTTGATGGGACAGTGTAGAGGGAGCTTTACTCTGTATCTAACCCCCTGTACCTGCCCTGGGAGTGTTTGATGGGACAGTGTAGAAGGAGCTTTACTCTGTATCGAACCCCCTGTACCTGCCCTGGGAGTGTGTGATGGGACAGTGTAGAGGGAGCTTTACTCTGTATCTAACCCCCTGTACCTGTCCTGGGAGTGTTTGATGGGACAGTGTAGAGGGAGCTTTACTCTGTATCTAACCCCCTGTACCTGCCCTGGGAGTGTTTGATGGGACAGTGTAGAGGGAGCTTTACTCTGTATCTAACCCCCTGTACCTGCCCTGGGAGTGTGTGATGGGACAGTGTAGAGGGAGCTTTACTCTGTATCTAACCCCCTGTACCTGTCCTGGGAGTGTTTGATGGGACAGTGTAGAGGGAGCTTTACTCTGTATCTAACCCCCTGTATCTGCCCTGGGAGTGTTTGATGGGACAGTGTAGAGGCAGCTTTACTCTGTATCTAACCCCCTGTACCTACCCTGGGAGTGTTTGATGGGACAGTGTAGAGGGAGCTTTACTCTTTATCGAACCCCCTGTACCTGCCCTGGGAGTGTTTGATGGGACAGTGTAGAGGGAGCTTTACCATGTAAATAACCCCCTGTACCTACCCTGGGAGTGTTTGATGGGACAGTGTAGAGGGAGCTTTACTCTGTATCGAACCCCGTGCTGTACCTGCCCTGGGAGTGTTTGATGGGACAGTGTAGAGGGAGCGTTACTCTGTATCTAACCCCCTGTACCTGCCCTGGGAGTGTTTGATGGGACAGTGTAGAGGGAGCTTTACTCTGTATCTAACCCCCTGTACCTGCCCTGGGAATGTTTGATGGGACAGTGTAGAGGGAGCTTTACTCTGTATCTAACCCCCTGTACCTGCCCTGGGAGTGTTTGATGGGACAGTGTAGAGGGAGCTTTACTCTGTATCTAAGCCCCTGTACCTACCCTGGGAGTGTTTGATGGGGCAGTGCAGAGGGAGCTTTACTCTTTATCTAACCCCCTGTACCTGCCCTGGGAGTGTGTGATGGGACAGTGTAGAGGAAGCTTTACTCTGTATCTAACCACCTGTACCTGTCCTGGGAGTGTTTGATGGGACAGTGTAGAGGGAGCTTTACTCTGTATCTAACCCCCTGTACCTGCCCTGGGAGTGTTTGATGGGACAGTGTAGAGGGAGCTTTACTCTGTATCTAACCCCCTGTACCTGCCCTGGGAGTGTGTGATGGGACAGTGTAGAGGGAGCTTTACTCTGTATCTAACCCCCTGTACCTGCCCTGGAGTGTTTGATGGGACAGTGTAGAGGCAGCTTTACTCTGTATCTAACCCCCTGTACCTACCCTGGGAGTGTTTGATGGGATAGTGTAGAGGGAGTTTTACTCTGTATCTAACCCCCTGTACCTGTCCTGGGAGTGTTTGATGGGACAGTGTAGAGGGAGCTTTACTCTGTATCTAACCCCCTGTATCTGCCCTGGGAATGTTTGATGGGACAGTGTAGAGGGAGCTTTACTCTGTATCTAACCCCCTGTACCTACCCTGGGAGTGTTTGATGGGACAGTGTAGAGGGAGCTTTACTCTGTATCTAACCCCCTGTACCTGCCCTGGGAGTGTTTGATGGGACAGTGTAGAGGCAGCTTTACTCTGTATCTAACCCCCTGTACCTACCCTGGGAGTGTTTGATGGGATAGTGTAGAGGGAGCTTTACTCTGTATCTAACCCCCTGCACCTGCCCTGGGAGTGTTTGATGGGACAGTGTAGAGGCAGCTTTACTCTGTATCTAACCCCCTGTACCTACCCTGGGAGTGTTTGATGGGATAGTGTAGAGGGAGTTTTACTCTGTATCTAACCCCCTGTACCTACCCTGGGAGTGTTTGATGGGACAGTGTAGTGGGAGCTTTACTCTGTATCTAACCCCGTGCTGTACCTGCCCTGGGAGTGTTTGATGGGACAGTGTAGAGGGAGCTTTACTCTGTATCTAACCCCCTGTACCTGCCCTGGGAGTGTTTGATGGGACAGTGTAGAGGCAGCTTTACTCTGTATCTAACCCCCTGTACCTGTCCTGGGACTGTTTGATGGGAAAGTGTAGAGGGAGCTTTACTCTGTATCCAACCCCCTGTACCTGTCCTGGGAGTGTTTGATGGGACAGTGTAGAGGCAGCTTTACTCTGTATCTAACCCCCTGTACCTGCCCTGGGAGTGTTTGATGGGACAGTGTAGAGGGAGCTTTACTCTGTATCTAACCCCGTGCTGTACCTGCCCTGGGAGTGTTTGATGGGACAGTGTAGAGGGAGCGTTACTCTGTATCTAACCCCCTGTACCTGCCCTGGGAGTGTTTGATGGGACAGTGTAGAGGGAGCTTTACTCTGTATCTAACCCCCTGTACCTACCCTGGGAGTGTTTGATGGGACAGTGTAGAGGGAGCTTTACTCTGTATCTAACCCCCTGTACCTGCCCTGGGAGTGTTTGATGGGACAGTGTAGAGGCAGCTTTACTCTGTATCTAACCCCCTGTACCTACCCTGGGAGTGTTTGATGGGATAGTGTAGAGGGAGTTTTACTCTGTATCTAACCCCCTGTACCTACCCTAGGAGTGTTTGATGGGACAGTGTAGAGGGAGCTTTACTCTGTATCTAACCCCGTGCTGTACCTGCCCTGGGAGTGTTTGATGGGGCAGTGTAGAGGCAGCTTTACTCTGTATCTAACCCCCTGTACCTGCCCTGGGAGTGTTTGATGGGACAGTGTAGAGGGAGCTTTACTCTGTATCTAACCCCCTGTACCTGCCCTGGGATTGTTTGATGGGACAGTGTAGAGGCAGCTTTACTCTGTATCTTACCCCCTGTACCTGCCCTGGGAGTGTTTGAGGGGACAGTGTAGAGGGAGCTTTACTCTGTATCTAACTCCCTGTACCTGCCCTGGGAGTGTTTGATGGGACAGTGTAGAGGGAGCTTTACTCTGTATCTAACCCCCTGTACCTGTCCTGGGAGTGTTTGATGGGACATTGTAGAGGGAGCTTTACTGTGTATCTACCCCCCTGTACCTGCCCTGGGAGTGTTTAATGGGACAGTGCAGAGGCAGCTTTACTCTGTATCTAACCCCCTGTACCTACCCTGGGAGTGTTTGATGGGACAGTGTAGAGGGAGCTTTACTCTGTATCTAACCCCCTGTATCTGCCCTGGGAGTGTTTGATGGGACAGTGTAGAGGGAGCTTTACTCTGTATCTAACCCCCTGTACCTCCCCTGGGAGTGTTTGATGGGACAGTGTAGAGGGAGCTTTACTCTGTATCTAACCCCGTGCTGTACCTGTCCTGGGAGTGTTTGATGGGACAGTGTAGAGGGAGCTTTACTCTGTATCTAACCCCCTGTACCTTCCCTGGGAGTGTTTGATGGGACAGTGTGGAAGGAGCTTTACTCTGTATCTAACCCCCTGTACCTGCCCTGGGAGTGTGTGATGGGACAGTGTAGAGGGAGCTTTACTCTGTATCTAACCCCCTGTACCTGCCCTGGGAGTGTTTGATGGGCCAGTGTAGAGGCAGCTTTACTCTGTATCTAACCCCCTGCACCTGTCCTGGGAGTGTTTGATGGGACAGTGTAGAGGGAGCTTTACTCTGTATCCAACCCCCTGTACCTGTCCTGGGAGTGTTTGATGGGACAGTGTAGAGGCAGCTTTACTCTGTATCTAACCCCCTGTAACCTGCCCTGGGAGTGTTTGATGGGACAGTGTAGAGGGAGCTTTACTCTGTATCTAACTCCCTGTACCTGCCCTGGGAGTGTTTGATGGGACAGTGTAGAGGGAGATTTACTCTGTATCTAACCCCCTGTACCTGTGTTGGGAGTGTTTGATGGGACAGTGTAGAGGGAGCTTTACTCTGTATCTAACCCCCTGTATCTGCCCTGGGAGTGTTTGATGGGACAGTGTAGAGGCAGCTTTACTCTATATCTAACCCCCTGTACCTACCCTGGGAGTGTTTGATGGGACAGTGTAGAGGGAGCTTTACTCTGTATCTAACCCCCTGTACCTGCTCTGGGAGTGTTTGATGGGACAGTGTAGAGGAAGCTTTACTCTGTAAATAACCTCCTGTACCTACCCTGGGAGTGTTTGATGGGACAGTGTAGAGGGAGCTTTACTCTGTATCTAACACCGTGCTGTACCTGCCCTGGGAGTGTTTGATGGGACAGTGTCGAGGGAGCGTTACTCTGTATCTAACCCCCTGTACCTGCCCTGGGAGTGTTTGATGGGACAGTGTAGAGAGAGCTTTACTCTGTATCTAACCCCCTGTACCTGCCCTGGGAGTGTTTGATGGGACAGTGTCGAGGGAGCTTTACTCTGTATCTAACACCCTGTACCTGCCCTGGGAGTGTTTGATGGGACAGTGTAGAGGGAGCATTACTCTGTATCTAACCCCCTGTACCTGCCCTGGGAGTGTTTGATGGGACAGTGTAGAGGGAGCTTTACTCTGTATCTAACCCCCTGTACCTGCCCTGGGAGTGTTTGATGGGACAGTGTAGAGGCAGCTTTACTCTATATCTTACCCCCTGTACCTGCCCTGGGAGTGTTTGATGGGACAGTGTAGAGGGAGCTTTACTCTGTATCTAACTCCCTGTACCTGCCCTGGGAGTGTTTGATGGGACAGTGTAGAGGGAGCTTTACTCTGTATCTAACCCCCTGTACCTGCCCTGGGAGTGTTTGATGGGACAGTGCAGAGGCAGCTTTACTCTGTATCTAACCCCCTGTACCTACCCTGGGAGTGTTTGATGGGACAGTGTAGAGGGAGCTTTACTCTGTATCTAACCCCCTGTACCTGCCCTGGGAGTGTTTGATGGGACAGTGTAGAGGGAGCTTTACTCTGTATCTAACCCCCTGTACCTGCCCTGGGATTGTTTGATGGGACAGTGTAGAGGCAGCTTTACTCTGTATCTAACCCCCTGTACCTGCCCTGGGAGTGTTTGATGGGACAGTGTCGAGGGAGCTTTACTCTGTATCTAACCCCCTGTACCTGCCCTGGGAGTGTTTGTTGGGACAGTGTAGAGGGAGCTTTACTCTGTATCTAAGCCCCTGTACCTACCCTGGGAGTGTTTGATGGGACAGTGTAGAGGGAGCTTTACTCTGTATCTAACCCCCTGTACCTGCCCTGGGAGTGTTTGATGGGACAGTGTAGAGGCAGCTTTACTCTGTATCTAACCCCCTGTACCTGCCCTGGGAGTGTGTGATGGGACAGTGTAGACGAAGCTTTACTCTGTATCTAACCCCCTGTACCTGTCCTGGGAGTGTTTGATGGGACAGTGTAGAGGGAGCTTTACTCTGTATCTAACCCCCTGTACCTGCCCTGGGAGTGTTTGATGGGACAGTGTAGAAGGAGCTTTACTCTGTATCGAACCCCCTGTACCTGCCCTGGGAGTGTGTGATGGGACAGTGTAGAGGGAGCTTTACTCTGTATCTAACCCCCTCTACCTGCCCTGGGAGTGTTTGATGGGACAGTGTAGAGGGAGCTTTACTCTGTATCTAACCCCCTGTACCTGCCCTGGGAGTGTTTGATGGGACAGTGTAGAGGGAGCTTTACTCTGTATCTAACCCCCTGTACCTGCCCTGGGAGTGTGTGATGGGACAGTGTAGAGGGAGCTTTACTCTGTATCTAACCCCCTGTACCTGTCCTGGGAGTGTTTGATGGGACAGTGTAGAGGGAGCTTTACTCTGTATCTAACCCCCTGTACCTGCCCTGGGAGTGTTTGATGGGACAGTGTAGAGGCAGCTTTACTCTATATCTTACCCCCTGTACCTGCCCTGGGAGTGTTTGATGGGACAGTGTAGAGGGAGCTTTACTCTGTATCTAACTCCCTGTACCTGCCCTGGGAGTGTTTGATGGGACAGTGTAGAGGGAGCTTTACTCTGTATCTAACCCCCTGTACCTGCCCTGGGAGTGTTTGATGGGACAGTGCAGAGGCAGCTTTACTCTGTATCTAACCCCCTGTACCTGCCCTGGGAGTGTTTGATGGGACAGTGTAGAGGGAGCTTTACTCTGTATCTAACCCCCTGTACCTGCCCTGGGAGTGTTTGATGGGACAGTGCAGAGGCAGCTTTACTCTGTATCTAACCCCCTGTACCTACCCTGGGAGTGTTTGATGGGACAGTGTAGAGGGAGCTTTACTCTGTATCTAACCCCCTGTACCTGCCCTGGGAGTGTTTGATGGGACAGTGTAGAGGGAGCTTTACTCTGTATCTAACCCCCTGTAACTGCCCTGGGATTGTTTGATGGGACAGGGTAGAGGCAGCTTTACTCTGTATCTAACCCCCTGTACCTGCCCTGGGAGTGTTTGATGGGACAGTGTCGAGGGAGCTTTACTCTGTATCTAACCCCCTGTACCTGCCCTGGGAGTGTTTGTTGGGACAGTGTAGAGGGAGCTTTACTCTGTATCTAAGCCCCTGTACCTACCCTAGGAGTGTTTGATGGGACAGTGTAGATGGAGCTTTACTCTGTATCTAACCCCCTGTACCTGCCCTGGGAGTGTTTGATGGGACAGTGTAGACACAGCTTTACTCTGTATCTAACCCCCTGTACCTGCCCTGGGAGTGTGTGATGGGACAGTGTAGAGGAAGCTTTACTCTGTATCTAACCCCCTGTACCTGTCCTGGGAGTGTTTGATGGGACAGTGTAGAGGGAGCTTTACTCTGTATCTAACCCCCTGTACCTGCCCTGGGAGTGTTTGATGGGACAGTGTAGAAGGAGCTTTACTCTGTATCGAACCCCCTGTACCTGCCCTGGGAGTGTGTGATGGGACAGTGTAGAGGGAGCTTTACTCTGTATCTAACCCCCTGTACCTGCCCTGGGAGTGTTTGATGGGACAGTGTAGAGGGAGCTTTACTCTGTATCTAACCCCCTGTACCTGCCCTGGGAGTGTTTGATGGGACAGTGTAGAGGGAGCTTTACTCTGTATCTAACCCCCTGTACCTGCCCTGGGAGTGTGTGATGGGACAGTGTAGAGGGAGCTTTACTCTGTATCTAACCCCCTGTACCTGTCCTGGGAGTGTTTGATGGGACAGTGTAGAGGGAGCTTTACTCTGTATCTAACCCCCTGTACCTGCCCTGGGAGTGTTTGATGGGACAGTGTAGAGCCAGCTTTACTCTATATCTTACCCCCTGTACCTGCCCTGGGAGTGTTTGATGGGACAGTGTAGAGGGAGCTTTACTCTGTATCTAACTCCCTGTACCTGCCCTGGGAGTGTTTGATGGGACAGTGTAGAGGGAGCTTTACTCTGTATCTAACCCCCTGTACCTGCCCTGGGAGTGTTTGATGGGACAGTGCAGAGGCAGCTTTACTCTGTATCTAACCCCCTGTACCTGCCCTGGGAGTGTTTGATGGGACAGTGTAGAGGCAGCTTTACTCTGAATCTAACCCCCTGTACCTGCCCTGGGAGTGTTTGATGGGACAGTGGAGAGGCAGCTTTACTCTGCATCTAAGCCCCTGTACCTGTCCTGGGAGTGTTTGATGGGACAGTGTAGAGGGAGCTTTACTCTGTATCCAACCCCGTGTACCTGTCCTGGGAGTGTTTGATGGGACAGTGTAGAGGCAGCTTTACTCTGTATCTAACCCCCTGTACCTGCCCTGGGAGTGTTTGATGGGACAGTGTAGAGGGAGCTTTACTCTGTATCTAACTCCCTGTACCTGCCCTGGAAGTGTTTGATGGGACAGTGTAGAGGGAGCTTTACTCTGTATCTAACCCCCTGTTAATGTCCTGGGAGTGTTTGATGGGACAGTGTAGAGGGAGCTTTACTCTGTATCTAACCCCCTGTACCTGCCCTGGAGTGTTTGATGGGACAGTGTAGAGGCAGCTTTACTCTGTATCTAACCCCCTGTACCTACCCTGGGAGTGTTTGATGGGATAGTGTAGAGGGAGTTTTACTCTGTATCTAACCCCCTGTACCTGTCCTGGGAGTGTTTGATGGGACAGTGTAGAGGGAGCTTTACTCTGTATCTAACCCCCTGTACCTGCCCTGGGAATGTTTGATGGGACAGTGTAGAGGGAGCTTTACTCTGTATCTAACCCCCTGTACCTACCCTGGGAGTGTTTGATGGGACAGTGTAGAGGGAGCTTTACTCTGTATCTAACCCCCTGTACCTGCCCTGGGAATGTTTGATGGGACAGTGTAGAGGCAGCTTTACTCTGTATCTAACCCCCTGTACCTACCCTGGGAGTGTTTGATGGGATAGTGTAGAGGGAGCTTTACTCTGTATCTAACCCCCTGTACCTGCCCTGGGAGTGTTTGATGGGACAGTGTAGAGGGAGCTTTACTCTGTATCTAACCCCGTGCTGTACCTGCCCTGGGAGTGTTTGATGGGACAGTGTCGAGGGAGCTTTACTCTGTATCTAACCCCCTGTACCTACCCTGGGAATGTTTGCTGGGATAGTGTAGAGGGAGCTTTACTCTGTATCTAACCCCCTGTACCTGCCCTGGGATTGTGTGATGGGACAGTGTAGAGGGAGCTTTACTCTGTATCTAACCCCCTGTACCTGCCCTGGGAGTGTTTGATGGGACAGTGTAGAGGGAGCTTTACTCTGTATCTAACCCCGTGCTGTACCTGCCCTGGGAGTGTTTGATGGGACAGTGTAGAGGGAGCGTTACTCTGTATCGAATCCCCTGTACCTGTCCTGGGAGTGTTTGATGGGACAGTGTAGAGGCAGCTTTACTCTGTATCTAACCCCCTGTACCTGCCCTGGGAGTGTTTGATGGGACAGTGTAGAGGGAGCTTTACTCTGTATCTAACTCCCTGTACCTGCCCTGTGAGTGTTTGATGGGACAGTGTAGAGGGAGCTTTACTCTCTATCTAACCCCCTGTACCTGTCCTGGGAGTGTTTGATGGGACAGTGTAGAGGGAGCTTTACTCTGCATCTAACCCCCTGTACCTGCCCTGGGAGTGTTTGATGGGACAGTGTAGAGGCAGCTTTACTCTGTATCTAACCCCCTGTACCTACCCTGGGAGTGTTTGATGGGACAGTGTAGAGGGAGCTTTACTCTGTATCTAACCCCCTGTACCTGCCCTGGGAGTGTTTGATGGGACAGTGTAGAGGGAGCTTTACTCTGTAAATAACCCCCTGTACCTACCCTGGGAGTGTTTGATGGGACAGTGTAGAGGCAGCTTTACTCAGTATCTAACCCCGTGCTGTACCTGCCCTGGGAGTGTTTGATGGGACAGTGTAGAGGGAGCGTTACTCTGTATCTAACCCCATGTACCTGCCCTGGGAGTGTTTGATGGGACAGTGTAGAGGGAGCTTTACTCTGTATCTAACCCCCTGTACCTGCCCTGGGAATGTTTGATGGGACAGTGTAGAGGGAGCTTTACTCTGTATCTAACTCCCTGTACCTGCCCTGGGAGTGTTTGATGGGACAGTGTAGAGGGAGCTTTACTCTGTATCTAAGCCCCTGTACCTACCCTGGGAGTGTTTGATGGGACAGTGTAGAGGGAGCTTTACTCTGTATCTAACCCCCTGCACCTGCCCTGGGAGTGTTTGATGGGACAGTGTAGAGGCAGCTTTACTCTGTATCTAACCCCCTGTACCGACCCTGGGAGTGTTTGATGGGATAGTGCAGAGGGAGCTTTACTCTGTATCTAACCCCCTGTACCTACCCTGGGAGTGTTTGATGGGACAGTTTAGTGGGAGCTTTACTCTGTATCTAACCCCCTGTACCTGTCCTGGGAGTGTTTGATGGGACAGTGTAGAGGGAGCTTTACTCTGTATCTAACCCCCTGTACCTGCCCTGGGAGTGTTTGATGGGACAGTGTAGAGGCAGCTTTACTCTGTATCTAACCCCCTGTACCTGTCCTGGGACTGTTTGATGGGACAGTGTAGAGGGAGCTTTACTCTGTATCCAACCCCCTGTACCTGTCTTGGGAGTGTTGGATGGGACAGTGTAGAGGCAGCTTTACTCTGTATCTAACCCCCTGTACCTGCCCTGGGAGTGTTTGATGGGACAGTGTAGAGGGAGCTTTACTCTGTATCTAACCCCGTGCTGTACCTGCCCTGGGAGTGTTTGATGGGACAGTGTAGAGGGAGCGTTACTCTGTATCTAACCCCCTGTACCTGCCCTGGGAGTGTTTTATGGGACAGTGTAGAGGGAGCTTTACTCTGTATCTAACCCCCTGTACCTGCCCTGGGAGTGTTTGATGGGACAGTGTAGAGGGAGCTTTACTCTGTATCTAACCCCCTGTACCTGCCCTGGGAGTGTTTGATGGGACAGTGTAGAGGGAGCTTTACTCTGTATCTAACCCCCTGTATCTGCCCTGGGAGTGTTTGATGGGGACAGTGCAGAGGGAGCTTTACTCTGTATCTAACCCCCTGTACCTGCCCTGGGAGTGTTTGATGGGACAGTGTAGAGGGAGCTTTACTCTGTATCTAACCCCCTGTACCTGCCCTGGGAGTGTTTGATGGGACAGTGTAGAGGGAGCTTTACTCTGTATCTAACCCCCTGTACCTGCCCTGGGAGTGTTTGATGGGACAATGTAGAGGGAGCTTTACTCTGTATCTAACCCCCTGTACCTGCCCTGGGAGTGTTTGATGGGGACAGTGCAGAGGGAGCTTTACTCTGTATCTAACCCCCTGTACCTGCCCTGGGAGTGTTTGATGGGACAGTGTAGAGGGAGCTTTACTCTGTATCTAACCCCCTGTACCTGCCCTGGGAGTGTTTGATGGGACAGTGTAGAGGGAGCTTTACTCTGTATCTAACCCCCTGTACCTGCCCTGGGAGTGTTTGATGGGACAGTGTAGAGGGAGCTTTACTCTGTATCTAAGCCCCTGTACCTACCCTGGGAGTGTTTGATGGGACAGTGTAGAGGGAGCTTTACTCTGTATCTAACCCCCTGTACCTGCCCTGGGAGTGCTTGATGGGACAGTGTAGAGGCAGCTTTACTCTGTATCTAACCCCCTGTACCTACCCTGGGAGTGTTTGATGGGATAGTGTAGAGGGAGTTTTACTCTGTATCTAACCCCCTGTACCTACCCTAGGAGTGTTTGATGGGACAGTGTAGAGGGAGCTTTACTCTGTATCTAACCCCGTGCTGTACCTGCCCTGGGAGTGTTTGATGGGGCAGTGTAGAGGCAGCTTTACTCTGTATCTAACCCCCTGTACCTGCCCTGGGAGTGTTTGATGGGACAGTGTAGAGGGAGCTTTACTCTGTATCTAACCCCCTGTACCTGCCCTGGGATTGTTTGATGGGACAGTGTAGAGGCAGCTTTACTCTGTATCTTACCCCCTGTACCTGCCCTGGGAGTGTTTGATGGGACAGTGTAGAGGGAGCTTTACTCTGTATCTAACTCCCTGTACCTGCCCTGGGAGTGTTTGATGGGACAGTGTAGAGGGAGCTTTACTCTGTATCTAACCCCCTGTACCTGTCCTGGGAGTGTTTGATGGGACATTGTAGAGGGAGCTTTACTGTGTATCTAACCCCCTGTACCTGCCCTGGGAGTGTTTAATGGGACAGTGCAGAGGCAGCTTTACTCTGTATCTAACCCCCTGTACCTACCCTGGGAGTGTTTGATGGGACAGTGTAGAGGGAGCTTTACTCTGTATCTAACCCCCTGTACCTGCCCTGGGAGTGTGTGATGGGACAGTGTAGAGGAAGCTTTACTCTGTATCTAACCCCCTGTACCTGTCCTGGGAGTGTTTGATGGGACAGTGTAGAGGGGGCTTTACTCTGTATCTAACCCCCTGTACCTGTCCTGGGAGTGTTTGATGGGACAGTGTAGAAGGAGCTTTACTCTGTATCGAACCCCCTGTACCTGCCCTGGGAGTGTGTGATGGGACATTGTAGAGGGAGCTTTACTCTGTATCTAACACCCTGTACCTGCCCTGGGAGTGTTTGATGGGACAGTGTAGAGGGAGCATTACTCTGTATCTAACCCCCTGTACCTGCCCTGGGAGTGTTTGATGGGACAGTGTAGAGGGAGCTTTACTCTGTATCTAACCCCCTGTACCTGCCCTGGGAGTGTGTGATGGGACAGTGTAGAGGGAGCTTTACTCTGTATCTAACCCCCTGTACCTGTCCTGGGAGTGTTTGATGGGACAGTGTAGAGGGAGCTTTACTCTGTATCTAACCCCCTGTACCTGCCCTGGGAGTGTTTGATGGGACAGTGTAGAGGCAGCTTTACTCTATATCTTACCCCCTGTACCTGCCCTGGGAGTGTTTGATGGGACAGTGTAGAGGGAGCTTTACTCTGTATCTAACTCCCTGTACCTGCCCTGGGAGTGTTTTAATGGGACAGTGTAGAGGGAGCTTTACTCTGTATCTAACCCCCTGTACCTGCCCTGGGAGTGTTTGATGGGACAGTGCAGAGGCAGCTTTACTCTGTATCTAACCCCCTGTACCTACCCTGGGAGTGTTTGATGGGACAGTGTAGAGGGAGCTTTACTCTGTATCTAACCCCCTGTACCTGCCCTGGGAGTGTTTGATGGGACAGTGTAGAGGGAGCTTTATACTGTATCTAACCCCCTGTACCTGCCCTGGGATTGTTTGATGTGACAGTGTAGAGGCAGCTTTACTCTGTATCTAACCCCCTGTACCTGCCCTGGGAGTGTTTGATGGGACAGTGTCGAGGGAGCTTTACTCTGTATCTAACCCCCTGTACCTGCCCTGGGAGTGTTTGTTGGGACAGTGTAGAGGGAGCTTTACTCTGTATCTAAGCCCCTGTACCTACCCTGGGAGTGTTTGATGGGACAGTGTAGAGGGAGCTTTACTCTGTATCTAACCCCCTGTACCTGCCCTGGGAGTGTTTGATGGGACAGTGTAGAGGCAGCTTTACTCTGTATCTAACCCCCTGTACCTGCCCTGGGAGTGTGTGATGGGACAGTGTAGAGGGAGCTTTACTCTGTATCTAACCCCCTGTACCTGCCCTGGGAGTGTTTGATGGGCCAGTGTAGAGGCAGCTTTACTCTGTATCTAACCCCCTGCACCTGTCCTGGGAGTGTTTGATGGGACAGTGTAGAGGGAGCTTTTCTCTGTATCCAACCCCCTGTACCTGTCCTGGGAGTGTTTGATGGGACAGTGTAGAGGCAGCTTTACTCTGTATCTAACCCCCTGTAACCTGCCCTGGGAGTGTTTGATGGGACAGTGTAGGGGAGCTTTACTCTGTATCTAACTCCCTGTACCTGCCCTGGGAGTGTTTGATGGGACAGTGCAGAGGGAGATTTACTCTGTATCTAACCCCCTGTACCTGTGTTGGGAGTGTTTGATGGGACAGTGTAGAGGGAGCTTTACTCTGTATCTAACCCCCTGTATCTGCCCTGGGAGTGTTTGATGGGACAGTGTAGAGGCAGCTTTACTCTGTATCTAACCCCCTGTACCTACCCTGGGAGTGTTTGATGGGACAGTGTAGAGGGAGCTTTACTCTGTATCTAACCCCCTGTACCTGCTCTGGGAGTGTTTGATGGGACAGTGTAGAATGAGCTTTACTCTGTATCGAACCCCCTGTACCTGCCCTGGGAGTGTGTGATGGGACAGTGTAGAGGGAGCTTTACTCTGTATCTAACCCCCTGTACCTACCCTGGGAGTGTTTGATGGGACAGTGTAGAGGCAGCTTTACTCTGTATCTAACCCCCTGTACCTACCCTGGGAGTGTTTGATGGGATAGTGTAGAGGGAGCTTTACTCTGTATCTAACCCCCTGTACCTGCCCTGGGAGTGTTTGATGGGACAGTGTAGAGGGAGCTTTACTCTGTATCTAACCCCGTGCTGTACCTGCCCTGGGAGTGTTTGATGGGACAGTGTCGAGGGAGCTTTACTCTGTATCTAACCCCCTGTACCTACCCTGGGAATGTTTGCTGGGATAGTGTAGAGGGAGCTTTACTCTGTATCTAACCCCCTGTACCTGCCCTGGGATTGTGTGATGGGACAGTGTAGAGGGAGCTTTACTCTGTATCTAACCCCCTGTACCTGCCCTGGGAGTGTTTGATGGGACAGTGTAGAGGGAGCTTTACTCTGTATCTAACCCCGTGCTGTACCTGCCCTGGGAGTGTTTGATGGGACAGTGTAGAGGGAGCGTTACTCTGTATCGAATCCCCTGTACCTGTCCTGGGAGTGTTTGATGGGACAGTGTAGAGGCAGCTTTACTCTGTATCTAACCCCCTGTACCTGCCCTGGGAGTGTTTGATGGGACAGTGTAGAGGGAGCTTTACTCTGTATCTAACTCCCTGTACCTGCCCTGTGAGTGTTTGATGGGACAGTGTAGAGGGAGCTTTACTCTCTATCTAACCCCCTGTACCTGTCCTGGGAGTGTTTGATGGGACAGTGTAGAGGGAGCTTTACTCTGCATCTAACCCCCTGTACCTGCCCTGGGAGTGTTTGATGGGACAGTGTAGAGGCAGCTTTACTCTGTATCTAACCCCCTGTACCTACCCTGGGAGTGTTTGATGGGACAGTGTAGAGGGAGCTTTACTCTGTATCTAACCCCCTGTACCTGCCCTGGGAGTGTTTGATGGGACAGTGTAGAGGGAGCTTTACTCTGTAAATAACCCCCTGTACCGACCCTGGGAGTGTTTGATGGGACAGTGTAGAGGCAGCTTTACTCAGTATCTAACCCCGTGCTGTACCTGCCCTGGGAGTGTTTGATGGGACAGTGTAGAGGGAGCGTTACTCTGTATCTAACCCCATGTACCTGCCCTGGGAGTGTTTGATGGGACAGTGTAGAGGGAGCTTTACTCTGTATCTAACCCCCTGTACCTGCCCTGGGAATGTTTGATGGGACAGTGTAGAGGGAGCTTTACTCTGTATCTAACTCCCTGTACCTGCCCTGGGAGTGTTTGATGGGACAGTGTAGAGGGAGCTTTACTCTGTATCTAAGCCCCTGTACCTACCCTGGGAGTGTTTGATGGGACAGTGTAGAGGGAGCTTTACTCTGTATCTAACCCCCTGCACCTGCCCTGGGAGTGTTTGATGGGACAGTGTAGAGGCAGCTTTACTCTGTATCTAACCCCCTGTACCGACCCTGGGAGTGTTTGATGGGATAGTGCAGAGGGAGCTTTACTCTGTATCTAACCCCCTGTACCTACCCTGGGAGTGTTTGATGGGACAGTGTAGTGGGAGCTTTACTCTGTATCTAACCCCGTGCTGTACCTGCCCTGGGAGTGTTTGATGGGACAGTGTAGAGGGAGCTTTACTCTGTATCTAACCCCCTGTACCTGCCCTGGGAGTGTTTGATGGGACAGTGTAGAGGCAGCTTTACTCTGTATCTAACCCCCTGTACCTGTCCTGGGACTGTTTGATGGGACAGTGTAGAGGGAGCTTTACTCTGTATCCAACCCCCTGTCCCTGTCTTGGGAGTGTTTGATGGGACAGTGTAGAGGCAGCTTTACTCTGTATCTAACCCCCTGTACCTGCCCTGGGAGTGTTTGATGGGACAGTGTAGAGGGAGCTTTACTCTGTATCTAACCCCGTGCTGTACCTGCCCTGGGAGTGTTTGATGGGACAGTGTAGAGGGAGCGTTACTCTGTATCTAACCCCCTGTACCTGCCCTGGGAGTGTTTGATGGGACAGTGTAGAGGGAGCTTTACTCTGTATCTAACCCCCTGTACCTGCCCTGGGAGTGTTTGATGGGACAGTGTAGAGGGAGCTTTACTCTGTATCTAACCCCCTGTACCTGCCCTGGGAGTGTTTGATGGGACAATGTAGAGGGAGCTTTACTCTGTATCTAACCCCCTGTACCTGCCCTGGGAGTGTTTGATGGGGACAGTGCAGAGGGAGCTTTACTCTGTATCTAACCCCCTGTACCTGCCCTGGGAGTGTTTGATGGGACAGTGTAGAGGGAGCTTTACTCTGTATCTAACCCCCTGTACCTGCCCTGGGAGTGTTTGATGGGACAGTGTAGAGGGAGCTTTACTCTGTATCTAACCCCCTGTACCTGCCCTGGGAGTGTTTGATGGGACAGTGTAGAGGGAGCTTTACTCTGTATCTAAGCCCCTGTACCTACCCTGGGAGTGTTTGATGGGACAGTGTAGAGGGAGCTTTACTCTGTATCTAACCCCCTGTACCTGCCCTGGGAGTGTTTGATGGGACAGTGTAGAGGCAGCTTTACTCTGTATCTAACCCCCTGTACCTACCCTGGGAGTGTTTGATGGGATAGTGTAGAGGGAGTTTTACTCTGTATCTAACCCCCTGTACCTACCCTAGGAGTGTTTGATGGGACAGTGTAAAGGGAGCTTTACTCTGTATCTAACCCCGTGCTGTACCTGCCCTGGGAGTGTTTGATGGGGCAGTGTAGAGGCAGCTTTACTCTGTATCTAACCCCCTGTACCTGCCCTGGGGGTGTTTGATGGGACAGTGTAGAGGGAGCTTTACTCTGTATCTAACCCCCTGTACCTGCCCTGGGATTGTTTGATGGGACAGTGTAGAGGCAGCTTTACTCTGTATCTTACCCCCTGTACCTGCCCTGGGAGTGTTTGATGGGACAGTGTAGAGGGAGCTTTACTCTGTATCTAACTCCCTGTACCTGCCCTGGGAGTGTTTGATGGGACAGTGTAGAGGGAGCTTTACTCTGTATCTAACCCCCTGTACCTGTCCTGGGAGTGTTTGATGGGACATTGTAGAGGGAGCTTTACTGTGTATCTAACCCCCTGTACCTGCCCTGGGAGTGTTTAATGGGACAGTGCAGAGGCAGCTTTACTCTGTATCTAACCCCCTGTACCTACCCTGGGAGTGTTTGATGGGACAGTGTAGAGGGAGCTTTACTCTGTATCTAACCCCCTGTACCTGCCCTGGGAGTGTGTGATGGGACAGTGTAGAGGAAGCTTTACTCTGTATCTAACCCCCTGTACCTGTCCTGGGAGTGTTTGATGGGACAGTGTAGAGGGGGCTTTACTCTGTATCTAACCCCCTGTACCTGCCCTGGGAGTGTTTGATGGGACAGTGTAGAAGGAGCTTTACTCTGTATCGAACCCCCTGTACCTGCCCTGGGAGTGTGTGATGGGACAGTGTAGAGGAAGCTTTACTCTGTATCTAACACCCTGTACCTGCCCTGGGAGTGTTTGATGGGACAGTGTAGAGGGAGCATTACTCTGTATCTAACCCCCTGTACCTGCCCTGGGAGTGTTTGATGGGACAGTGTAGAGGGAGCTTTACTCTGTATCTAACCCCCTGTACCTGCCCTGGGAGTGTGTGATGGGACAGTGTAGAGGGAGCTTTACTCTGTATCTAACCCCCTGTACCTGTCCTGGGAGTGTTTGATGGGACAGTGTAGAGGGAGCTTTACTCTGTATCTAACCCCCTGTACCTGCCCTGGGAGTGTTTGATGGGACAGTGTAGAGGCAGCTTTACTCTATATCTTACCCCCTGTACCTGCCCTGGGAGTGTTTGATGGGACAGTGTAGAGGGAGCTTTACTCTGTATCTAACTCCCTGTACCTGCCCTGGGAGTGTTTGATGGGACAGTGTAGAGGGAGCTTTACTCTGTATCTAACCCCCTGTACCTGCCCTGGGAGTGTTTGATGGGACAGTGCAGAGGCAGCTTTACTCTGTATCTAACCCCCTGTACCTACCCTGGGAGTGTTTGATGGGACAGTGTAGAGGGAGCTTTACTCTGTATCTAACCCCCTGTACCTGCCCTGGGAGTGTTTGATGGGACAGTGTAGAGGGAGCTTTACTCTGTATCTAACCCCCTGTACCTGCCCTGGGATTGTTTGATGTGACAGTGTAGAGGCAGCTTTACTCTGTATCTAACCCCCTGTACCTGCCCTGGGGGTGTTTGATGGGACAGTGTCGAGGGAGCTTTACTCTGTATCTAACCCCCTGTACGTGCCCTGGGAGTGTTTGTTGGGACAGTGTAGAGGGAGCTTTACTCTGTATCTAAGCCCCTGTACCTACCCTGGGAGTGTTTGATGGGACAGTGTAGAGGGAGCTTTACTCTGTATCTAACCCCCTGTACCTGCCCTGGGAGTGTTTGATGGGACAGTGTAGAGGCAGCTTTACTCTGTATCTAACCCCCTGTACCTGCCCTGGGAGTGTGTGATGGGACAGTGTAGAGGGAGCTTTACTCTGTATCTAACCCCCTGTACCTGCCCTGGGAGTGTTTGATGGGCCAGTGTAGAGGCAGCTTTACTCTGTATCTAACCCCCTGCACCTGTCCTGGGAGTGTTTGATGGGACAGTGTAGAGGGAGCTTTTCTCTGTATCCAACCCCCTGTACCTGTCCTGGGAGTGTTTGATGGGACAGTGTAGAGGCAGCTTTACTCTGTATCTAACCCCCTGTAACCTGCCCTGGGAGTGTTTGATGGGACAGTGTAGGGGAGCTTTACTCTGTATCTAACTCCCTGTACCTGCCCTGGGAGTGTTTGATGGGACAGTGTAGAGGGAGATTTACTCTGTATCTAACCCCCTGTACCTGTGTTGGGAGTGTTTGATGGGACAGTGTAGAGGGAGCTTTACTCTGTATCTAACCCCCTGTATCTGCCCTGGGAGTGTTTGATGGGACAGTGTAGAGGCAGCTTTACTCTGTATCTAACCCCCTGTACCTACCCTGGGAGTGTTTGATGGGACAGTGTAGAGGGAGCTTTACTCTGTATCTAACCCCCTGTACCTGCCCTGGGAGTGTTTGATGGGACAGTGTAGAGGGAGCTTTACTCTGTAAGTAACCCCCTGTACCTACCCTGGGAGTGTTTGATGGGACAGTGTAGAGGGAGCTTTACTCTGTATCTAACCCCGTGCTGTACCTGCCCTGGGAGTGTTTGATGGGGCAGTGTCGAGGGAGCGTTACTCTGTATCTAACCCCCTGTACCTGCCCTGGGAGTGTTTGATGGGACAGTGTAGAGAGAGCTTTACTCTGTATCTAACCCCCTGTACCTGCCCTGGGAGTGTTTGATGGGACAGTGTCGAGGGAGCTTTACTCTGTATCTAACCCCCTGTACCTGCCCTGGGAGTGTTTGTTGGGACAGTGTAGAGGGAGCTTTACTCTGTATCTAAGCCCCTGTACCTACCCTGGGAGTCTTTGATGGGACAGTGTAGAGGGAGCTTTGCTCTGTATCTAACCCCCTGTACCTGCCCTGGGAGTGTTTGATGGGACAGTGTAGAGGCAGCTTTACTCTGTATCTAACCCCCTGTACCTGCCCTGGGAGTGTGTGATGGGACAGTGTAGAGGAAGCTTTACTCTGTATCTAACCCCCTGTACCTGTCCTGGGAGTGTTTGATGGGACAGTGTAGAGGGGGCTTTACTCTGTATCTAACCCCCTGTACCTGCCCTGGGAGTGTTTGATGGGACAGTGTAGAAGGAGCTTTACTCTGTATCGAACCCCCTGTACCTGCCCTGGGAGTGTGTGATGGGACAGTGTAGAGGGAGCTTTACTCTGTATCTAACACCCTGTACCTGCCCTGGGAGTGTTTGATGGGACAGTGTAGAGGGAGCATTACTCTGTATCTAACCCCCTGTACCTGCCCTGGGAGTGTTTGATGGGACAGTGTAGAGGGAGCTTTACTCTGTATCTAACCCCCTGTACCTGCCCTGGGAGTGTGTGATGGGACAGTGTAGAGGGAGCTTTACTCTGTATCTAACCACCTGTACCTGTCCTGGGAGTGTTTGATGGGACAGTGTAGAGGGAGCTTTACTCTGTATCTAACCCCCTGTACCTGCCCTGGGAGTGTTTGATGGGACAGTGTAGAGGGAGCTTTACTCTGTATCTTACCCCCTGTACCTGCCCTGGGAGTGTTTGATGGGACAGTGTAGAGGGAGCTTTACTCTGTATCTAACTCCCTGTACCTGCCCTGGGAGTGTTTGATGGGACAGTGTAGAGGGAGCTTTACTCTGTATCTAACCCCCTGTACCTGCCCTGGGAGTGTTTGATGGGACAGTGCAGAGGCAGCTTTACTCTGTATCTAACCCCCTGTACCTACCCTGGGAGTGTTTGATGGGACAGTGTAGAGGGAGCTTTACTCTGTATCTAACCCCCTGTACCTGCCCTGGGAGTGTGTGATGGGACAGTGTAGAGGGAGCTTTACTCTGTATCTAACCCCCTGTACCTGTCCTGGGAGTGTTTGATGGGATAGTGTAGAGGGAGCTTTACTCTGTATCTAACCCCCTGTACCTGCCCTGGGAGTGTTTGATGGGACAGTGCAGAGGCAGCTTTACTCTGTATCTAACCCCCTGTACCTACCCTGGGAGTGTTTGATGGGACAGTGTAGAGGGAGCTTTACTCTGTATCTAACCCCCTGTACCTGCCCTGGGAGTGTTTGATGGGACAGTGTAGAGGGAGCTTTACTCTGTATCTAACCCCCTGTACCTACCCTGGGAGTGTTTGATGGGATAGTGTAGAGGGAGTTTTACTCTGTATCTAACCCCCTGTACCTACCCTGGGAGTGTTTGATGGGACAGTGTAGAGGGAGCTTTACTCTGTATCTAACCCCGTGCTGTACCTGCCCTGGGAGTGTTTGATGGGGCAGTGTAGAGGGAGCTTTACTCTGTATCTAACCCCCTGTACCTGTCCTGGGAGTGTTTGATGGGACAGTGTAGAGGGAGCTTTACTCTGTATCTAACCCCCTGTACCTGCCCTGGGATTGTTTGATGGGACAGTGTAGAGGCAGCTTTACTCTGTATCTTACCCCCTGTACCTGCCCTGGGAGTGTTTGATGGGACAGTGTAGAGGGAGCTTTACTCTGTATCTAACTCCCTGTACCTGCCCTGGGAGTGTTTGATGGGACAGTGTAGAGGGAGCTTTACTCTGTATCTAACCCCCTGTACCTGTCCTGGGAGTGTTTGATGGGACAGTGTAGAGGGAGCTTTACTCTGTATCTAACCCCCTGTACCTGCCCTGGGAGTGTTTGATGGGACAGTGCAGAGGCAGCTTTACTCTGTATCTAACCCCCTGTACCTACCCTGGGAGTGTTTGATGGGACAGTGTAGAGGGAGCTTTACTCTGTATCTAACCCCCTGTATCTGCCCTGGGAGTGTTTGATGGGACAGTGTAGAGGGAGCTTTACTCTGTATCTAACCCCCTGTACCTACCCTGGGAGTGTTTGATGGGACAGTGTAGAGGGAGCTTTACTCTGTATCTAACCCCGTGCTGTACCTGCCCTGGGAGTGTTTGATGGGACAGTGTAGAGGGAGCTTTACTCTGTATCTAACCCCCTGCACCTGCCCTGGGAATGTTTGATGGGACAGTGTAGAGGGAGCTTTACTCTGTATCTAACCCCCTGTACCTACCCTGGGAGTGTTTGATGGGACAGTGTAGAGGGAGCTTTACTCTGTATCTAACCCCCTGTACCTGCCCTGGGAGTGTTTGATGGGACAGTGTAGAGGCAGCTTTACTCTGTATCTAACCCCCTGTACCTACCCTGGGAGTGTTTGATGGGATAGTGTAGAGGGAGCTTTACTCTGTATCTAACCCCCTGTACCTACCCTGGGAGTGTTTGATGGGACAGTGTAGAGGGAGCTTTACTCTGTATCTAACCCCGTGCTGTACCTGCCCTGGGAGTGTTTGCTGGGGCAGTGTAGAGGGAGCTTTACTCTGTATCTAACCCCCTGTTCCTGCCCTGGGAGTGTTTGATGGGACAGTGAAGAGGCAGCTTTACTCTGTATCTAACCCCCTGTACCTGTCCTGGGAGTGTTTGATGGGACAGTGTAGAGGGAGCTTTACTCTGTATCTAACCCCCTGTACCTGTCCTGGGAGTGTTTGATGGGACAGTGTAGAGGCAGCTTTACTCTGTATCTAACCCCCTGTACCTGCCCTGGGAGTGTTTGATGGGACAGTGTAGAGGGAGCTTTACTCTGTATCTAACTCCCTGTACCTGCCCTGGGAGTGTTTGATGGGACAGTGTAGAGGGAGCTTTACTCTGTATCTAACCCCCTGTACCTGTCCTGCGAGTGTTTGATGGGACAGTGTAGAGGGAGCTTTACTCTGTATCTAACCCCCTGTACCTGCCCTGGGAGTGTTTGATGGGACAGTGTAGAGGCAGCTTTACTCTGTATCTAACCCCCTGTACCTACCCTGGGAGTGTTTGATGGGACAGTGTAGAGGGAGCTTTACTCTGTATCTAACCCCCTGTACCTGCCCTGGGATTGTTTGATGGGTCAGTGTAGAGGGAGCTTTACTCTGTAAATAACCCCCTGTACCTACCCTGGGAGTGTTTGATGGGACAGTGTAGAGGGAGCTTTACTCTGTATCTAACCCCGTGCTGTACCTGCCCTGGGAGTGTTTGATGGGGCAGTGTAGAGGGAGCTTTACTCTGTATCTAACCCCATGTACCTGCCCTGGGAGTGTTTGATGGGACAGTGTAGAGGGAGCTTTACTCTGTATCTAACCCCCTGTACCTGTCCTGGGAGAGTGTGATGGGACAGTGTAGAGGGAGCTTTACTCTGTATCTAACCCCCTGTACCTGTCCTGGGAGTGTTTGATGGGACAGTGTAGAGGGAGCTTTACTCTGTATCTAACCCCCTGTACCTGCCCTGGGAGTGTTTGATGGGACAGTGTAGAGGCAGCTTTACTCTGTATCTAACCCCCTGTACCTGCCCTGGGAGTGTTTGATGGGACAGTGTAGAGGGAGCTTTACTCTGTATCTAACTCCCTGTACCTGCCCTGGGAGTGTTTGATGGGACAGTGTTGAGGCAGCTTCACTCTGTATCTAACCCCCTGTACCTACCCTGGGAGTGTTTGATGGGACAGTGTAGAGGGAGCTTTACTCTGTATCTAACCCCCTGTACCTGCCCTGGGAGTGTTTGATGGGACAGTGTAGAGGGAGCTTTACTCTGTATCTAACCCCCTGTACCTACCCTGGGAGTTTTTTGTTGGGACAGTGTAGAGGGAGTTTTACTCTGTATCTAACCCCGTGCTGGACCTGCCCTGGGAGTGTGTGACGGGACAGTGTCGATGGTGGATTGTCGGGGCCTGCCGGTGTGTCTGAATTCTGTCCTGTCCTGCTCTCCGAAGATGCCGTTTAATATTTAAACCGGGAGTAAAGCTGATTCAAGTGCTGTTTGTTTGGAATGGTTCAATGTCCCCTTGGTGTGTTCTGTGCTGACTGACTGTTGGTTATGTAAAGTCCTGTCCCTGCACTACAGAGTCACACGAGGCACATACTGAAGTCAAAATCACTCAGGACCTGCACCTTTATTACACAGCTCTCAAATGCCACATTTGCCTGAGACCTGTCCTTATATACCTGTCTGGGACAGATCTCCAGTGTCTCCTGCAAGTGCAGATCGTCTCTAGTTACAGTCATGTATAGCATGGTAAGATACCGTTATGTACAGTAGTGTGAGATACATGACAGGTTACTAAAGCTTACAAGCAGATGCATCCCGTTCTTGTCTGTGAGCCGCTGTCGAGATTTGTGGGACAGAGAGAGAGAGCGACTGGATATCAGCAAGATCAGAAATAGGAGCAGGAGTCGGCCATTCGTCCCCTCGAGCCTACTCCGCCATTTAATATGATCATGGCTGATCTGATCATGGACTCAGCTCCACTTCCCCGCCCGCTCCCTATAACCCTTCACTCCCTTATCGCTCAAAAATCTATCTCCACCTTAAATATATTCAATGTCCCAGCCTCCACAGCTCTCTGGGACAGAGAATTCCACAGATTTACAACCCTCTGAGAGAAGAAATTCCTCCTCATCTCAGTTTTAAATGGCCGGCCCCTTATTCTGAAACTATGTCCCCTAGTTCTAGTCTCCCCCACGAGGGGAAACATCCTCTCTGCATCCACCTTGTCAAGCCCCCTCAGAATCTTATACGTTTCATCTCAGGAATCAACCGAGTGAACCTTCTCTGAACTGGTCTCACCAATACACCCTGTATAACTGGAGCAAGACTTCCCTGCTTTTATACTCCATCCCCTTTGTAATAAAGGCCAAGACACCATTTGCCTTCCTGATCACTTGCTGTACCTGCATACTAACCTTTTGTGTTTCATGCACAAGTACCCCCAGGTCCCGCTGTACTGCAGCACTTTGCAATCTTTCTCCATTTAAATAATAACTTGCTTTCATTTTCTGCCAGTGTGGATAATCTCATACTTTCCCAAATTGTACTCCATCTGCCAAATGTGTACACACTCACTTAGCCTGTCTATCTCTTTGTGTCCTCCTCACAACTTGCCTTCCCACCCATCTTTGTATCGTCAGCCAGTCCCAACATTGAGCGGCTCAAGGCCTGTCCTCGGTCCGGTACTGAGGCACACAGTTCTGGAACATCTGGTCCCCTTACTGCCATTGGGTAGCGTGTGAGGAGTGACTGGAGAAGCTGGGGTTGTTCTCCAGGGAGCAGAGAGGGTTAAGGGGAGATTTGATCGAGGTGTTCAAAATCACGAGGGGATGTGACGGAGTAAATCAGGAGAACCTGTTCCCGGGGGCAGGAGGGTGGGTAACCAGAGGGACACAGATTGACGATAATCTGCGAGGGAACCAGAGGGGGAGATGGGTAAGAATGTTTTTACGCAGCGAGTTGTTGTGATCGGGAACGTGCTGCCTGAAAGCTCGGTCGGAGCAGGTTCAATAGTGACTTTCAAACCGGGAATTGGGTAAATACTGGAAGGGGAAATGTGCCGGGCTGTGGGGAAAGAGCAGGGGGGAGTGGGACTGATTGGGTCGCTCTGTCACAGAGCCGGCACAGCACGGGCTCGAGGGGCCCAGTGGGATCCTCCTGTGCTGGAAGACTCCACTGGGGTAAGGGTCACATACACACTGACTGTCACTGGGGTACGGGTCCCACACACACTGACTCTCACTGGGGTACGGGTCCCACACACACTAACTCTCACTGGGGTATGTGTCCCACAAACACTGACTCTCACTGGGGTACGGGTCCCACACACACTGACTCTCACTGGGGTACAGTCCCACACACACTGACTCTCACTGGGGTACAGGTCCCACACACACTGACTCTCACTGGGGTACCAGTCCCATACACACTGACACTCACCGGGGTACGGGTTCCACGCACACTGACTCTCACTGGGGTACGGGTCCCACACACACTGACTCTCACTGGGGTACGGGTCCCACACACACTGACTCTCACTGGGGTACGGGTCCCACACACACTGACTCTCACTGGGGTACGGGAGCGATCCTGTTCCATGGTGTGCAGTCCCGTGCCGGGGAATGAAACCTAGCGATTGGAACAAGGAAGCTGGGAATGAATTTAATTAACTGCAGATGTGACAACTCTGAGCAGAAGTGCGAGCACCTTGTTTACTTCGGCATGTCTGAATTGGCCCGACGCTACAAACGCTGATATTACAGAATCTCGGCAGCTCACATGCTAACACTGCCACAATGTTTGTTGGTATTTCACAGCAATTTGTGGCGGTTTATAACTCCACCAGTTCACTTTCCTTCCCCCAGCCGCCCCGTTGGTGGATCCATTCTGGGGATGAGGGTGTTGCGGCGAGACCCTTGGGGAGGGTGTGCTGGGCCCGGTCCCCCCGACCAGATTGACAATGACCAGGATCACCTGTTCATATTAGTGCTGTTGGTCGAGGGAGCAAAAGAGAGAGAGAAAGTTACAGCACAGAAGGAGGCCATTCCGGCCCATCGTGTCCGCCTCGGCCGACACAGAGACACACGGCCCTCGGTCAGTAGCCTTGAAGGTTACATATAAACCTATGAACAATGACGGAAAGGCAAAGAGCAACCAGTCCAACCAGTCCGCCCCACACAACTGCGACACTCTTTATACTGAATCATTCTACACTCCACCCCAACCGGAGCCATGTGATCTCCTGGGAGAGGCAAAAACCAGATAAAAACCCAGGGCCATTTAGGGAGAAAAAGACATCTGGGAAATTCCTCTTCGACCCATCCAGGCGATCGACACTAGTCCAGGAGATCCCCCTGGCCATATTTGATTTCCTGCAGTACTTACTGTTATATCTGCTCCGTCCAACAAAAGGTCATCCAGTCTAATCCCAATGACCAGCTCTAGGTCCGTAACCCTGCAGGTTACAGCACTTTAAGTGCTCATCCAACCATCTCTTAAAAGTGAGGGTTTCTGCATCCACCACTCTTCCAGGCAGCGAGTTCCAGATCCCCACAACCCTCTGCGTAAAGAAGCCCCCCCTCAAATCCCCTCTAAACCTTCCACCAACCACCTTAAAGCTATGCCCCCTCGTAATAGCCCCCTCCACCAATGGAAATAGACCTTACTCTCCACTATGTCCAGGCCCCTCAATATTTTGTACACCTCGATGAGGTCTCCTCTCAACCTCCTCTGTTCCAATGAGAACAAACCCAGCCTATCCAATCTGTCCTCATAACTAAGATTCTCCATTCCAGGCAGCATGCAAGTAAATCTCCTCTGCACCCGCTCCAGTGTAATTACGTCCTTCCTATAATGCGCCGACCAGAACTGCACACAGTACTCCAGCTGTGGCCTAACCAAAGTATTATACAATTTAAGCATAACCTCCCTGCTCTTGTATTCTATGCCTTGGCCAATAAAGGCAAGCATTCCGTATGCCTTCTTAACCACATTATCCACCTAGCCTGCTACTTTCAGGGATCTGTGGACAAGCACTCCAAGGTCCCTTTGTTCCTCTACACTATAAAGTGGCCTACCGCTTAATGTGTATACCCTTTCCTTATTAGCCCTCCCAAAGTGCATCACCTCACACTTCTCTGAATTAAACTCTATTTGCCACTGCTCTGCCCACCTGACCAGTAGATTGATATCCTCCTGCAGCCCATGACTTTCCTCTTCATTATCAACCACACAGCCAATTTTAATCATTTTAGCAAACTTCTTAATCATGCTCCCTATATTCAAATCTAAATCGTTGATATATACCACAAAAAGCAAGGGACCCAGTACTGAGCCCTGCGGAACCCCACTGGAAATATCCTTCCAGTCACAAAAACATCCATCAACCATTGCACCTTGCTTCCTACCTCCAAGCCAATTTTGGATCCAACTAGCCACTTTGCCCTGGATCCCACGGGCTTTAACCTTCATGACCAGTCTACCATGTGGGACCTTATCAAAAGCTTTGCTAAAGTCTGTATACACTTCATCGTATCACTACCCTCATCGACCCTCTTGGTTACCTCTTCAAAAAATTCAATCGGGCTAGTCAAACCCGATCTTCCCTGAACAAATCCGTGCTGACTGTCCCTAACTAATCCCTGCCTTTCCAAATGTAGATTTATCGTATCAGGATTTTTCCAATAATTTTCCCACCGCTGTGGTTAGGCTGACAGGCCTTTAATTACTCGGCCTATCCCTTTCTCCCTTCTTAAACAAGTCCTCCAGTCCTCTGGCACCATTCCTGATTCCAAAGCGGACTGGAAAATGATGGTCAAGGCCTCTGCTATTTCCTCTTTTGCTTCGCTCAATAGCCTGGGATGCATTTCATCCGGGCCTGGGGACTTATCCGCTTAAACCCCTTAAAACCTCCTCTCTCACTATATTTAGTTCATCCAGAATTTCACACTCCTCCTAGACAGCAGTATCTGCATTGCCCCTTTCCTTTGTGAAAACAGACCCAAAGTTTTCATTAAGAACCATACCCACATCTCCACACACACATTATGGCTCAGAGACATGGACCATGTACAGTAGACACCTCAAGTCGCTGGAGAAATACCATCAACGATGTCCCCGCAAGATCCTGCAAATCCCCTGGGAGGACAGACGCACCAACGTTAGCGTCCTCGACCAGGCCAACATCCCCAGCATCGAAGCACTGACCACACTCGACCAGTTCCACTGGGCAGGGCCACATTGTCTGCATGCCCGACACGAGACTCCCAAAGCAAGCGATCTACTCGGAACTCCTTCACGGCAAGCGAGCCAAAGGTGGGCAGAGGAAACGTTACAAGGGACACCCTCAAAGCCTCCCTGATCAAGTGCAACATCCCCACCGACACCTGGGAGTCCCTGGCCAAAGACCAGTCCGCCCTAAGTGGAGGAAGTGCATCCGGGAGGGCGTTAAGGACCTCGAGTCTCATCGCCGAGAGCATGCAGAAACCAAGCGGAAGGAGCGTGCGGCAAACCTGGCCCACCTTCCCCTTCCGTCAACGTCTATCTGTCCCACCTGTGACAGCGACTGTGGCTCCCATATTGGACTGTTCAGCCACCTCAGGACTTATGTTAAGAGTGGAAGCAAGTCTGCCTCGATTCTGAGGGACTGCCTATGATGATGACCCTCATGCTCTTTAATAGTGAAAGTCAGTGTGTGTGGGACCCGTCCCCCAGTGAGAGTCAGTGTGTGTGGGACCCGTACCCCAGTGAGAGTCAGTGTGTGTGGGACTCGTACCCCAGTGAGAGTCAGTGTGTGTGGGACCCGTACCCCAGTGAGAGTCAATGTGTGTGGGACCCGTACCCAGTGAGAGTCAGTGTGTGTGGGACCCGTACCCCAGTGAGGGTCAGTGTGTGTGGGACCCGTACCCCAATGAGTGTCAGTGTGTGTGGGACCCGTACCCTAGTGAGAGTCAGTGTGTGTTGGACCCGTACCCCAGTGAGAGTCAGTGTGTGTGGGACCCGCACCCCAGTGAGAGTCAGTGTGTGTGGGACCCGTACCCAGTGAGAGTCAGTGTGTGTGGGACCTGTACTCCAGTGAGAGTCAGTGTGTGTGGGACCCGTACCCCAGTGAGAGTCAGTGTGTGTGGGACCCGTACCCAGTGAGAGTCAGTGTGTGTGGGACCCGTACCCCAGTGAGGGTCAGTGTGTGTGGGACCCGTACCCCAATGAGTGTCAGTATGTGTGGGACCCGTACCCCAGTGAGAGTCAGTGTGTGTTGGACCCGTACCCCAGTGAGAGTCAGTGTGTGTGGGACATGTTCCCCAGTGAGAGTCAGTGTGTGTGGGACCCGTACCCCAGTGAGAGTCAGTGTGTGTGGGACCTGTACACCAGTGAGAGTCAGTGTGTGTGGGACCCGTACCCCAGTGAGAGTCAGTGTGTGTGGGACCCGTACCCCAGTGAGAGTCAGTGTGTGTGGGACCCGTACCCCAGTGAGAGTCAGTGTGTGTGGGACCCGTACCCCAGTGAGAGTCAGTGTGTGTGGGACCCGTACCCCAGTGAGAGTCAGTGTGTGTGGGACCCGTACCCCAGTGAGAGTCAGTGTGTGTGGGACCCGTACCCCAATGAGTGTCAGTATGTGTGGGACCCGTACCCCAGTGAGAGTCAGTGTGTGTTGGACCCGTACCCCAGTGAGAGTCAGTGTGTGTGGGACATGTTCCCCAGTGAGAGTCAGTGTGTGTGGGACCCGTACCCAGTGAGAGTCAGTGTGTGTGGGACCCGTACCCCAGTGAGAGTCAGTGTGTGTGGGACCCGTACCCCAGTGAGAGTCAGTGTGTGTGGGACCCGTACCCCAGTGAGAGTCAGTGTGTGTGGGACCTGTACCCCAGTGAGAGTCAGTGTGTGTGGGACTGTACCCCAGTGAGAGTCAGTGTGTGTGGGACCTGTACCCCAGTGAGAGTCAGTGTGTGTGGGACCCGTATTGTTATGTCTTGAATAAAGAGTCAGAGTAGATACTGCAAGCTCAAAGTAAGGTGTGACTGTCGTCCTTTATTACAGATCTCAGAGTGTCTTTCCAGCCTATGAGGCCTCTTTGGGATTCCAGGAGATAAACCTTAGGGTGGTTAGACATGGTAATTACAGGTTTACATACATAACAACACTCCCCCCGCCCCACCTCCCCACAAAGTCAGTTGTATAATTATTTACAATGTGAGTCGATCTGGGGCCTTCCTTTCCCTGGTTGATCGTCTCGCTGCAAATGCTGGTTTTGGTGAGTCGTTTGTTGGGCCCTCGCTGGACAGCTGGGCGTGGTGAGTCCGGCTGGGCTGCTGCGGGTGATGGGGTCTGCCTTGTGGTCAACCGCTGAGTCGGCTGCCACTGGTGTATGTGTATGTAGGGGGGGGGGGTCAAAAAAGGTAGAGTCTATTGTGGGTTGTTCTGGATAATTCGTAAATCTGAGAGTTTGGTTTGGGTCAAGTGTTTCCTGCAGGTGTGTCCATTTAAGGGTTTGACCACAAACACCCTACTCACCTCTTTGGCCACGACAGTGCCAGGAAGCCACTTGGAACCTTGTCCATAGTTCAACACAAATACAGATCATTTATCTCAATTTCGCGTGACACATTTGCGCGATCATGGTATGTATTCTGTTCAAGCCGCCTGCTCTCTACCTGTTCGTGTAGATCAGGGTGGACTAACGAGAGCCTTGTCTTAAGTGCCCTTTTCATGAGTGTCATGTATCTTACATTATTATCTATAACTGTACCCTAACATGCTATACATGACTGTAACAAGATATGACCTGTAACCACCAGCATACCTTACCACCAGGGGTGCACTTGCAAGAGACAGGTATATAAGGACAGGTCTCAGGCAAGTGCAGCATTCCAGAGCTGTGAAATAAAGGTGCAAGGTCCAGAGTGACCTTGACTTCACTACATGCCTCGTGTGAGTCTGTACTGAGGGGACAGGACTTTACAGTGGCGACGAGTTACGGGATTACAGAATCCACAGAATGGCGAACAACGGATCAGATGAAAAGTATAATGCGGGAGAGAATTGGGAGGACTTTATAGAAAGGCTCCAGCAAAGCTTTGTAACCAAAGACTGGTTAGGCGACGATAAGGCAGACAAGAGAAGAGCCCATCTCTTGACCAGCTGTGGCTCGAAAACATGCGCTTTAATGAAGGATCTGTTGGCACCCGAGAAACCAGCAAGCAAGTGGTTTGAAGAATTGAGCACACTGGTAAGAGACCACCTGAAGCCAGCGAGCAGCCTACACATGGCCAGACACAGGTTCTACAACTACAGACGCTGTGTGGGCCAGAGCATACCCGACTTTGTGGCGGAACTTTGGAGGTTGGCTAGTTTGGAGGTAGGAGAGAAATGCTGAGAGACTTTTTCATTGAAGGAATAGGCCACGCAGGCATATTCTGAAAGCTCATAGAGACCAAGAACCTGACCTTAGAGGCAGCAGCACTGGTTGCACAGACATTCTTGGTCGGGGGAGAAGAAACGAGGTTGATTTACAATGCAGGTACGACAACTAACGAAATATCGGAACAAGAAGTTCACAGCACTAAACAAGCTGCTATCCCCACACACAGACAAAACCGGGAGAACAGGCTCTCGACAGCAGGCAGAAGCCATCAAGGGCCACAGGAACGGCCGTTCACACCTCATCAACCCACAATGCGAGCAATCAACTACAAACTGAGAGAAGCTCAAGAGAGATCAGCCAGACGCAGCTCATTCTTTGGGAACACTTTGAACAATGGAACAGGTCTGTGCTGGAGGTGTGGGGGTGGGCACTGGTCAAGGGGATGTCGTTTTCAGCAGGCTGTTTGCAGAAATTGTGAATATACAGGGCATTTGGCCTGCATGTGCAAAAAAACGGCAGCTCGGCTGGTATACGAATCGGATGGGTCGGAAAGCGGACCAGAAGATGGTGGGGACAGTACCCGGGACACCGATGTACAGCGGGTCAACACGATCAATGGCCGCTGCTCCTACAACAGGACACCTCCTATAATGATGAGAGTCCTACTCAACGGGATATCTGTCAACATGGAGCTGGATACGGGAGCGAGTCAATCTCTCATGGGCGCTCAACAATTTGAACAACTGGCCACATAAAAGAGACAGACCAAAACTCACAAGGGTCAACACCAAACTAAGGACCTATACCAAAGAAATCGTACCAGTCCTCGGCAGCGCCATGCTCTCTGTCACACACAAAGGGACAGTGAACCGACTTCCCCTGTGGATTGTCCCCGGAGACCCCCCAGCACTGCTGGGGAGAAGCTGGCTGGCAAAACTAAACTGGAAATGGGATGATGTCCATGCCATGTCATTAGAGGAACGGACCTCCTGCTCAACAGTTATAAAGCGATTTGAACATCTCTTTCAGCCAGGTGTGGGCACTTTCAAAGAGGCCAAAGTCAAAATCTACATCACACAGGATGCTAGACCGGTCCATCACAAGGCCAGAGCTGTACCCTATATGATGAGGGAAAAGATTGAACACGAACTAGACAGGCTTCTGCGGGAAGGCATTATATCACCTGTGGAATATAGCGACTGGGCAAGTCCCATCGTCCCGGTCATGAAACCTGATAGATCCGTATGAATCTGTGGGGACTACAAATCTACCATAAACAGAGTCTTCCTACAGGATCAATACCCGCTGCCCAGAGCGGAGGGCTTATTTGCCACATTGGCTGGAGGTAAACTTTTCTCAAAACTAGACCTCACATCTGCGTATATGACGCAAGAATTGACCGAGGAATCCAAGCTACTCACCACCATCAACACACATCGAGGCCTTTTCATGTACAATCGATGCCCATTCGGCATCAGGTCGGCAGCTGCCATATTCCAGCGCAACATGGAGAGTCTGCTCAAGTCCATCCCGGGGACGGTTGTGTTTCAAGACGACATACTTATCACGGGCAGGGGCACCGACTCCCATCTCCGCAATTTGGAGGAAGTACTAAAGCGGTTGGATCGGGTAGGCCTACGAGTCAAGAAATCCAAGTGCCTGTTTCTCGCACCCAAGGTTGAATTTTTGGGCAGAAGGATTGCCGCTGATGGAATCCGCCCAACAGAGTCCAAAACAGAAGCAATTCGCCTGGCACCCAGGCCCCGGAATGTCTCAAAACTGTGTGCCTTTCTCGGGCTACTCAATTACTTTGGGAACTTTATGCAGAACTTGAGCACGCTGCTGGAGCCTCTCCACGTGCTACTCAGGAAGGGGTGCGATTGGTTTTGGGGGGACGCCCAGGAACGCGCCTTCAATAAGGCACGCAAACTTGTGTTCCAACAGTGTTTTGACTTTCTTTGATCCATGTAAAAAGCGAGTTCTCACATGCGATGCATCAGCGTATGGGGTCGGGTGCGTTTTGCAACATGTCAATAGTGCGGGCAAATTACAACCCAATGCTTATTCCTTCAGGTCACTTTCGCGGGCGGAGCGCGGGTACGGAATGGTAGAGAAGGAGGCGCTCGCGTGTGTGTACGGTGTCAAAAAGATGCACCAATACCTTTTCGGGGCCAAGTTCGCGTTAGAAACCGACCACAAGCCCCTCACGTCCCTCCTATCCGAGAGCAAGGCAATAAACGGCAATGCCTCAGCGCGAATTCAACGGTGGGCACGACTATACCATCAGGCACAGACAACTATGCAGACGCGCTCAGCAGGCTACCCCTGTGACCACAGAAGGGTCTGACGAACAGGACTGTGAGATAGTCATGGCAATCAATGCCTTTGAGTCCACAGGTTCGCCCATGACGGCTCGCCAAATCAGAGCCTGGACGGCCAGCGACCCCAGGTTATCCTTAGTAAAGAGATGTGTCCTAACCGGTGACTGGGCAGAGGCTCGCGATGCCTGCCCTGAGGAATTAAAACCCTTTCACAGGCACATGCATGAGCTATCACTACAAGCAGACTGCCTGATGTGGGGCAGCTGAGTAGTCATGCCTCTGCGAGACAGAGAGGCATTTGTCTGGGAGCTCCACCGCGAGCACCCGGGGATCATTCTCATGAAGGCCATAGCCAGATCCCACACCTGGTGGCCTGGTATTGACACGGACTTGGAGCTCTGCATCCGAAGGTGCACCATTTGTGCCCAACTCAGCAATGCCCCCAGCGAGGCTCCACTGAACCCTTGGCCTACCAAACCGTGGTCGCGGGTGCACGTAGACTATGCGGGCCATTCATGGGCAAAATGTTCCTCGTAGTTGTAGATGCATTTTCAAAGTGGATCGAATGCACCATTTTAAACTCGAGCACAACCTCCACCACTGTGGAGAGCCTCGCAACCATGTTTGCAACGCACGGAATCCCTGACATATTGGTCAGTGACAATGGCCCGTGCTTCACCAGCGCAGAATTCCAAGACTTTATAATTGACCACGGCATAAATCACGTCAAGACGGCACCGTTCAAGCCGGCCACCAACGGCCAGGCGGAGAGAGCAGTGCAAATCATTAAACAAGGCATGCTTAAAATCCAAGGTCCCACGCTGCAGGGTTGCCTGTCGCGACTGCTGCTGGCATACAGATCTCGTCCGCACTCACTGACTGGGATCCCCCCGCGCAACTGTTGATGAAAAGGACTTTAAAAACAAGGCTCTCATTAATCCTCCCAGACATGCACGAAATCGTTGAGGCAAAGCGCCGTAAGCTGACTGAGTACCATGACAGAAATTCGAGGGGGAGATGGAATGAGATAGGGGACAAAGTGTTTGTACTAAACTATGGCAGGGGTCCCAAATGGCTTGCAGGGACAGTAACAGACAAGGAAGGAAACAGGCTACTGGTAGTACAAATGGACAATGGCAAAACCTGCCGGAGGTATGTAGACCAAGTCAAAAGCAGATTTACCAACAACACTGCGGAACCAGAGGCAGACTACAATGTGGAACTCACACCACACCTGGTGGACAGACGGAGGGAACAACCTGAGGAAAGGGCAATCCCAACAGACAGCCCAGGCGAGTCAACAACAATCACACCAATTGAAACAGACAGCCCAGGCGAGATACCAGCAACCACACCCAAAGAAAAACAGACACCAAGGCAAACAACTGAACCACAACTCAGACGCTCCACGCGAGAGCGTAGACCACCTGAGAGACTGAACCTATAAAGACAATAAGACCTTGGGGGAGGGTGATGTCATGTATCTTACATTATTATACATAACTGTATCCTAACATGCTATACATGACTGTAATAAGATATGACCTGTAACCACCAGCATACCTTACCACCAGGGGTGCACTTGCAAGAGACAGGTATATAAGGACAGGTCTCAGGCAAGTGCAGCATTCCAGAGCTGTGAAATAAAGGTGCAGGTCCAGAGTGACCTTGACTTCATGACATGCCTCGTGTGAGTCTGTACTGAGGGGACAGGACTTTACAATGAGCAGTTCAGCGAGGGGAACACCAGTGAGTGAGTGGGGTCTCGTGCGGTAACTAAGCAGGACTCGCGATAGGTGAGTCTGCAGTGAGCCTTCAGTTACCCTTTTCAAGCTCTGTTTGATTGTTTGCACTGCTCTCTCTGCCTGACCATTGGACGCTGGTTTAAATGGGGCAGATGTGACATGTTTGATCCCATTGCGGGTCATGAACTCCTTGAACTCGGCACTGGTAAAGCACGGCCCATTGCCACTTACAAGGACATCAGGCAGGCCATGCGTGGCAAACATGACCCGTAGGCTTTCAATGGTGGCAGCGGACATGCTTGCCGACATTATCACACATTCAATCCATTTGGAGTACGCATCTACAACCACGAGGAACATTTTTCCCAAGAATGGGCCTGCATAGTTGACATGCAGCCTAGACCACGGTTTGGAGGGCCAAGACCATAAACTTAGCGGTGCCTCCCTGGGTGCATTGCTTAACTGCGAGCATGTGTTACATTTGTGCACGCAGGACTCTAAGTCTGCATCGATACCGGGCCTGCACACGTGAGATCTGGCTATTGCTTTCATCATTACAATGCCTGAATGGGCACTGTGGAGGTCATAGGTGAACCACTACTCGATTGCCCCACAGGAGGCAGTCTGCCTGTATAGACATTTCATCTCTGCGCCGCTGGTACAGCTTTATCTCTAACGGGACACTAGACCAACTCCCGTGGAACACAGTTTTTTACTAAGGACAGTAAGGGGTCCTGGCTTGTCCAGGTTCTAATCTGTCAGGCTGTGACGGGTGATTGCTCACTCTCGAATGCTTCCATAACCATGGCTAGATCTGCGGGTTGTGCCATTTCCACCCCAGCGGTGGGCAATGGCAGCCTACTGAGAGCATCGGCACAGTTTTCTGTGCCTGGCCTGTGGCGGATGGCGTAGTTGTATGTGGACAACGTGAGCGCCCATCTCTGGACCCGGGCTGATGCGTTAGTATTTATCCCCTTACTTTCAGAAAACAGGGAGATAAGCGGTTTATGGTCGGTTCCAATTCAAATTTGAGTCCGAACAGATATTGATGCATTTTCTTTACCCCATAAACACACTCTAACGCTCCGTTTTCGATCATACTGTAGGCCCACTCGGCCTTAGACAGACTTCTGGATGCAAAAGCAACCGGTTGCAATTGCCCAAATTCATTAGCTTGTTGCAATCCCGTACGACGACCCATCACATGCTGGTACCAAACGCTTACATGGATCATATAACACAAACAATTTGTTTGAACATAACAGCTTCTTAGCTTTCTCAAAGGCATTTTCTTGGCTTTTACCCCATACCTATTCATCTCCTTTACTCAGTAGAGAGTGCAGGGGTTCTAACAGTGTGCGAAGACCCGGTAAGAAGTTACCAAAGTAGTTCAGGAGTCCTAGAAACGACCGCAGCTCCGTCACATTCTGTGGTCTCGTTGTGTTCTCGATTGTCTCCGTCTTCGAATCGGTGGGCCTGATGCCGTCCGCCGCGATTCTTCTCCCCAGGAACTCCACTTCAGACGGCAGGAAAACACACTTCGAGCGTTTTAGCCTGAGCCCCACACGATTAAGCCGACTAAGAACCTCCTCCAGGTTCTGCAGGTGCTCGACGGTGTCCCGAACTGTAACCAAGATGTCCTGGAAGACCATGGTGCGCGGGACCGATTTCAGTAAGCTTTCCATGTTCCTCTGGAATATCGCCGCGGCTGATCGAATCCCAAACGGGCATCTGTTGTAAATGAAGGGACCTTTGTGCGTGTTGATGCAGGCGAGGCCCTTCGATGATTCCTCCAGCTCCTGCGTCATGTAGGCCAAGGTCAAGTCCAGTTTCGTGAACGTCTTTCCTCCTGCCAGCATCGCAAAAAGGTCGTCTGCCTTTGGTAGTGGGTATTGATCCTGCAGGGAAAAACGATTGATAGTTACTTTGTAATCACCACAGATTCTGACGGTGCCGTCTCCCTTGAGGACTGGAACAATTGGACTGGCCCACTCATTGACTTCAATCGGTGAAATGATGCCTTCTCATTGCAGCCTATCCAGCTCCATCTCCACCCTCTCTCATCATGTAAAGTGCCGCTCTCGCCTTGTGATGGATGGGTCATGCCCCTGGAATCAAGTGGATCTGCACTTTTGCTCCTTGGAACTTCCCGATGCCTGGTTCGAACAGCGAGGGGAACTTGTTAGGACCTGGGCACATGAAGTGTCGTCGATGGACGATAGCACCCAGTTCCAGCGTATCTTTCCCAGCCAGCTCCAGCCAAACAGCGTGGGACCATCGCCCGCTACCTCCCAGAGTGGTAACTCATGCACCGCTCCATCGTAGGAGACCTTTACAGTAGCACTGCCAATTACGGGAATCAGTTCCTTTGTGTACATTCTCAGTTTAGTACAAATGGGAGTCAGGACTGGCCTTGAGGCCTTGCTGCACCACAATTTATCAAAAGTCTTTTTGCTCATTATGGACTGGCTTGTGCCCGTGTCCATCTCCATAGACACCGGGAGTCCATTTCATTCAACCTTCAGCATTATCGGGGGACACTTTGTGGTAAATGTGTGCACCCCATGTACCTCTGCCTCCTTGGTCTGAGGCTCTGGTTCATCTTGTTCCGCCGTGGATCTGTCCTCCTCTGCAATATGGTGGTTTGCAGGATTAGCAGGGTTTGCAGCTCGCCTGCACATACGTTGGAGGTATCTCATTGTTCCACAGCTCTTTCAAACGTATCCTTTGAATCGGCATGAATGGAACGATGATCACCCCCGCAGTGCCAACAAGATGTTAATGGCCTTGTATTCCCCACACTTGATGGTGGACTCTGAGTCATCTGCGGACGTTCAGCTGCAGGTATGTGTAACCTGCCCTGTACATTATGATTCGAAAACAACATCACTTTGTTCACAGTACTTGTAGCAGCACTCGTGTGCTGAGAGATTTGCTTAGTATTGTCACTGGGGGCGATGAACCCCTGGGCTATCACTATGGCTTTACTCAAGGTTGGGGTCTCTACAGTCAAAAGTTTGTAAAGTATTACTTCATGACCAAAGCCAAGTACAAAGAAGTCCCTTAGCATGTGCTCCAAGTGTCCTTCAAATTCGCAATGTCCTGCAAGGCGCCTTAGCTCGGCGACATAGCTCTCCACTTCCTGGCCTTCAGACCTCTTGTACGTGTAGAACCGATACCTTGCCATCAGAACGCTTTCCTTCGGGTTTAGATGCTCCCAGACTAGTGCGCACAACTCCTCGCATGACTTGTCTGTGGGTTTCACTGGAGCGAGCAGATTTTTCATGAGGCCACACGTTGGTGCCCCACAAACGGTGAGGAGGATCGCCCTTCATTTGGCAGCGTTCACTTCTCCTTCCAGCTCGTTGGCCACGAAGTATTGGTCAAGTCGCTCCACAGAGCTTTCCCAATCATCTCCCTCCGAAAATGTCTCCAGGATGCCGATGGTTCTCTGCATTGTTGCGATGGGGTTCGTCATCTGTATCTCGTCGCCAGTTGTTATGTCTTGAATAAAGAGTCAGACTAGATACTGCAAGCTCAAAGTAAGGTGTGACCGTAGTCCTTTAGTACAGATCTCACCGTGCCTCTACAGCCTGTGAGGCCGCCTTATATACAGGTGCCTCCAAGGTATTGTAGGATCCCTTGGGACTCCAGGGCATAAGCCCTCTGGTGGTTAGACATGGTATTTACAGGTTTACATACATAACAAGTACCCCAGTGAGAGTCAGGTTGCGTAGGACCTGGACCCCAGTGAGAGTCAGTGTGTGTGGGACCCATACCCCAGTGAGACTGTGTGTGTGTGGGACCCATACCCCAGTGAGAGTCAGTGTGTGTGTGGGATCCGTACCCCAGTGAGAGTCAGTGTGTGTGTGGGACCCATACCCCAGTGAGAGTCAGTGTGTGTGGGACCCGTACCCCAGTGAGAGTCAGTGTGTGTGTGGGACCCATACCCCAGTGAGAGTCAGTGTGTGTGGGACCCATACCCCAGTGAGAGTCAGTGTGTGTGTGGGACCCATACCCCAGTGAGAGTCAGTGTGTGTGTGGGATCCGTACCCCAGTGAGAGTCAGTGTGTGTGTGGGACCCATACCCCAGTGAGAGTCAGTGTGTGTGGGACCCGTACCCCAGTGAGAGTCAGTGTGTGTGTGGGACCCATACCCCAGTGAGAGTCAGTGTGTGTGTGGGACCCATACCCCAGTGAGAGTCAGTGTGTGCGTGGGACCCATACCCCAGTGACCATTTGGGGATGTTATAAGTTTTGATTTCCTTCTCCTTCAGTGCAGTGTGAGTGAAATATTTAATACTTAATTTTTGGCCAAATCTCTATCTGGAACCTTTGTGGAAGGAGTTGGGTGACGGAGCTGGAGAATATTGGCCAGATGGGAGGTTTCTGTGCTTTAAACCTCACGTGCATTGTGGTTTGTCACTTCGAGGAATCTGAATGCGGAGGAATGTGATTTAGGTGAAATTTCAGGCTGCCTCAAATTCACCTTGCGTGTATGCTCGGAACGTCGCAAGTCACTTCATTGGGATACGAGACTCCCAAACCAAGCGCTCTACTCGGAACACCTTCACGGCGTACGAGCCAAAGGTGGGCAGAGGAAACATTACAGGGACACCCTCAAAGCCTCCCTGATAAAGTGCAACATCCCCACCGACACCTGGGAGTCCCTGGCCCAAAGACCAGTCCATCCTAAGTGGAAGAAGTGCATCCGGGAGGGCGCTGAGCACCTCGAGTCTCGTCGCCAAGAGCGTGCAGAAACCAAGCGCAGGCAGCGGAAGGAGCGTGCGGCAAACCTGTCCCACCCTCCCCTTCCCTCAACGTCTATCTGTCCCACCCTCCCCTTCCCTCAACGTCTATCTGTCCCACCCTCCCCTTCCCTCAACGTCTATCTGTCCCACCCACCCCTTCCCTCAACGTCTATCTGTCCCACCCTCCCCTTCCCTCACCGTCTATCTGTCCCACCTGTGACAGGGACTGTGGTTCCCGTATTGGACTGTTCAGCCACCTAAGGATTCTTGTTAAGAGTGGAAGCAAGTCTTCCTCGATTCCGAGGGACTGCCTCTGATGATGATGACATGAGGAGGTATTAGGGACAAGCGACCAAAAGCTTGCTCAAAGAGATCAGTATTATGGAGTGACTTAAAGAAGGAGAGAGAGGCAGAGAGGTTAAGGGAGGAAATTTCAGAGCTTGGGGCCCAGGCAACAGAAGGCACGACCACCGATGGTGGAGCGATGGAAATCGGGGGGGATGTGCAAGAGGCCAGACTTGGAGGAGCGCAGAGATTTGGGAGGGTTGTAGGGGCTGGAGGAGGTTACAGAGACAGGGAGGGGTGTAGAGGCTGGAGGAGGTTACAGAGACGGAGGGGTGTAGGGGCTGGAGGAGGTTACAGAGACAGGGAGGGGTGTAGGGGCTGGAGCAGGTTACAGAGATAGGGAGAGGTGTAGGGACTGGAGGAGGTTACACAGACAGGGTGCACTTGCAAGAGACAGGTATATAAGGACAGGCCTCAGGCAAGTGCAGCATTCCAGTGCTGTGAAATAAAGGTGCAGGTCCAGAGTGACCTTGACTTCATGACATGCCTCGTGTGAGTCTGTACTGAGGGGACAGGACTTTACAATGAGCAGTTCAGCGAGGGGAACACCAGTGAGTGAGTGGGGTCTCGTGCGGTAACTAAGCAGGACTCGCGATAGGTGAGTCTGCAGTGAGCCTTCAGTTACCCTTTTCAAGCTCTGTTTGATTGTTTGCACTGCTCTCTCTGCCTGACCATTGGACGCTGGTTTAAATGGGGCAGATGTGACATGTTTGATCCCATTGCGGGTCATGAACTCCTTGAACTCGGCACTGGTAAAGCACGGCCCATTGCCACTTACAAGGACATCAGGCAGGCCATGCGTGGCAAACATGACCCGTAGGCTTTCAATGGTGGCAGCGGACATGCTTGCCGACATTATCACACATTCAATCCATTTGGAGTACGCATCTACAACCACGAGGAACATTTTTCCCAAGAATGGGCCTGCATAGTTGACATGCAGCCTAGACCACGGTTTGGAGGGCCAAGACCATAAACTTAGCGGTGCCTCCCTGGGTGCATTGCTTAACTGCGAGCATGTGTTACATTTGTGCACGCAGGACTCTAAGTCTGCATCGATACCGGGCCTGCACACGTGAGATCTGGCTATTGCTTTCATCATTACAATGCCTGAATGGGCACTGTGGAGGTCATAGGTGAACCACTACTCGATTGCCCCACAGGAGGCAGTCTGCCTGTATAGACATTTCATCTCTGCGCCGCTGGTACAGCTTTATCTCTAACGGGACACTAGACCAACTCCCGTGGAACACAGTTTTTTACTAAGGACAGTAAGGGGTCCTGGCTTGTCCAGGTTCTAATCTGTCAGGCTGTGACGGGTGATTGCTCACTCTCGAATGCTTCCATAACCATGGCTAGATCTGCGGGTTGTGCCATTTCCACCCCAGCGGTGGGCAATGGCAGCCTACTGAGAGCATCGGCACAGTTTTCTGTGCCTGGCCTGTGGCGGATGGCGTAGTTGTATGTGGACAACGTGAGCGCCCATCTCTGGACCCGGGCTGATGCGTTAGTATTTATCCCCTTACTTTCAGAAAACAGGGAGATAAGCGGTTTATGGTCGGTTCCAATTCAAATTTGAGTCCGAACAGATATTGATGCATTTTCTTTACCCCATAAACACACTCTAACGCTCCGTTTTCGATCATACTGTAGGCCCACTCGGCCTTAGACAGACTTCTGGATGCAAAAGCAACCGGTTGCAATTGCCCAAATTCATTAGCTTGTTGCAATCCCGTACAACGACCCATCACATGCTGGTACCAAACGCTTACATGGATCATATAACACAAACAATTTGTTTGAACATAACAGCTTCTTAGCTTTCTCAAAGGCATTTTCTTGGCTTTTACCCCATACCTATTCATCTCCTTTACTCAGTAGAGAGTGCAGGGGTTCTAACAGTGTGCGAAGACCCGGTAAGAAGTTACCAAAGTAGTTCAGGAGTCCTAGAAACGACCGCAGCTCCGTCACATTCTGTGGTCTCGTTGTGTTCTCGATTGTCTCCGTCTTCGAATCGGTGGGCCTGATGCCGTCCGCCGCGATTCTTCTCCCCAGGAACTCCACTTCAGACGGCAGGAAAACACACTTCGAGCGTTTTAGCCTGAGCCCCACACGATTAAGCCGACTAAGAACCTCCTCCAGGTTCTGCAGGTGCTCGACGGTGTCCCGAACTGTAACCAAGATGTCCTGGAAGACCATGGTGCGCGGGACCGATTTCAGTAAGCTTTCCATGTTCCTCTGGAATATCGCCGCGGCTGATCGAATCCCAAACGGGCATCTGTTGTAAATGAAGGGACCTTTGTGCGTGTTGATGCAGGCGAGGCCCTTCGATGATTCCTCCAGCTCCTGCGTCATGTAGGCCAAGGTCAAGTCCAGTTTCGTGAACGTCTTTCCTCCTGCCAGCATCGCAAAAAGGTCGTCTGCCTTTGGTAGTGGGTATTGATCCTGCAGGGAAAAACGATTGATAGTTACTTTGTAATCACCACAGATTCTGACGGTGCCGTCTCCCTTGAGGACTGGAACAATTGGACTGGCCCACTCATTGACTTCAATCGGTGAAATGATGCCTTCTCATTGCAGCCTATCCAGCTCCATCTCCACCCTCTCTCATCATGTAAAGTGCCGCTCTCGCCTTGTGATGGATGGGTCGTGCCCCTGGAATCAAGTGGATCTGCACTTTTGCTCCTTGGAACTTCCCGATGCCTGGTTCGAACAGCGAGGGGAACTTGTTAGGACCTGGGCACATGAAGTGTCGTCGATGGACGATAGCACCCAGTTCCAGCGTATCTTTCCCAGCCAGCTCCAGCCAAACAGCGTGGGACCATCGCCCGCTACCTCCCAGAGTGGTAACTCATGCACCGCTCCATCGTAGGAGACCTTTACAGTAGCACTGCCAATTACGGGAATCAGTTCCTTTGTGTACATTCTCAGTTTAGTACAAATGGGAGTCAGGACTGGCCTTGAGGCCTTGCTGCACCACAATTTATCAAAAGTCTTTTTGCTCATTATGGACTGGCTTGTGCCCGTGTCCATCTCCATAGACACCGGGAGTCCATTTCATTCAACCTTCAGCATTATCGGGGGACACTTTGTGGTAAATGTGTGCACCCCATGTACCTCTGCCTCCTTGGTCTGAGGCTCTGGTTCATCTTGTTCCGCCGTGGATCTGTCCTCCTCTGCAATATGGTGGTTTGCAGGATTAGCAGGGTTTGCAGCTCACCTGCACATACGTTGGAGGTATCTCATTGTTCCACAGCTCTTTCAAACGTATCCTTTGAATCGGCATGAATGGAACGATGATCACCCCCGCAGTGCCAACAAGATGTTAATGGCCTTGTATTCCCCACACTTGATGGTGGACTCTGAGTCATCTGCGGACGTTCAGCTGCAGGTATGTGTAACCTGCCCTGTACATTATGATTCGAAAACAACATCACTTTGTTCACAGTACTTGTAGCAGCACTCGTGTGCTGAGAGATTTGCTTAGTATTGTCACTGGGGGCGATGAACCCCTGGGCTATCACTATGGCTTTACTCAAGGTTGGGGTCTCTACAGTCAAAAGTTTGTAAAGTATTACTTCATGACCAAAGCCAAGTACAAAGAAGTCCCTTAGCATGTGCTCCAAGTGTCCTTCAAATTCGCAATGTCCTGCAAGGCGCCTTAGCTCGGCGACATAGCTCTCCACTTCCTGGCCTTCAGACCTCTTGTACGTGTAGAACCGATACCTCGCCATCAGAACGCTTTCCTTCGGGTTTAGATGCTCCCAGACTAGTGCGCACAACTCCTCGCATGACTTGTCTGTGGGTTTCACTGGAGCGAGCAGATTTTTCATGAGGCCACACGTTGGTGCCCCGCAAACGGTGAGGAGGATCGCCCTTCATTTGGCAGCGTTCACTTCTCCTTCCAGCTCGTTGGCCACGAAGTATTGGTCAAGTCGCTCCACAGAGCTTTCCCAATCATCTCCCTCCGAAAATGTCTCCAGGATGCCGATGGTTCTCTGCATTGTTGCGATGGGGTTCGTCATCTGTATCTCGTCGCCAGTTGTTATGTCTTGAATAAAGAGTCAGACTAGATACTGCAAGCTCAAAGTAAGGTGTGACCGTAGTCCTTTAGTACAGATCTCACAGTGCCTCTACAGCCTGTGAGGCCGCCTTATATACAGGTGCCTCCAAGGTATTGTAGGATCCCTTGGGACTCCAGGGCATAAGCCCTCTGGTGGTTAGACATGGTATTTACAGGTTTACATACATAACAAGTACCCCAGTGAGAGTCAGGTTGCGTAGGACCTGGACCCCAGTGAGAGTGAGTGTGTGTGGGACCCGTACCCCAGTGAGAGTCGGTGTATGGGACCCGTACCCCAGTGAGAGTCAGTGTGTGCGTGGGACCCGTACCCCAGTGAGAGTCAGTGTGTGTGGGACCCGTACCCCAGTGAGAGTCAGTGTGTGTGTGGGATCCGTACCCCAGTGAGAGTCAGTGTGTGTGGGACCCATACCCCAGTGAGACTGTGTGTGTGTGGGACCCGTACCCCAGTGAGAGTCAGTGTGTGCGTGGGACCCATACCCCAGTGAGACTGTGTGTGTGTGGGACCCGTACCCCAGTGAGAGTCAGTGTGTGTGGGACCCGTACCCCAGTGAGAGTCAGTGTGTGTGGGACCCATACCCCAGTGAGAGTCAGTGTGTGTGGGACCCGTACCCCAGTGAGAGTCAGTGTGTGTGTGGGATCCGTACCCCAGTGAGAGTCAGTGTGTGCGTGGGACCCATACCCCAGTGAGAGTCAGTGTGTGTGTGGGATCCGTACCCCAGTGAGAGTCAGTGTGTGTGTGGGACCCATACCCCAGTGAGAGTCAGTGTGTGTGGGACCCGTACCCCAGTGAGAGTCAGTGTGTGTGGGACCCATACCCCAGTGAGAGTCAGTGTGTGTGGGACCCGTACCCCAGTGAGAGTCAGTGTGTGTGGGACTGTACCCCAGTGAGAGTCAGTGTGTGCGTGGGACCCATACCCCAGTGAGAGTCAGTGTGTGTGGGACCCGTACCCCAGTGAGAGTCAGTGTGTGTGGGACTGTACCCCAGTGAGACTGTGTGTGTGTGGGACCCATACCCCAGTGAGAGTCAGTGTGTGTGTGGGATCCGTACCCCAGTGAGAGTCAGTGTGTGTGTGGGACCCATACCCCAGTGAGAGTCAGTGTGTGTGGGACCCGTACCCCAGTGAGAGTCAGTGTGTGTGGGACTGTACCCCAGTGAGAGTCAGTGTGTGTGGGACTGTACCCCAGTGAGAGTCAGTGTGTGTGGGACCCATACCCCAGTGAGAGTCAGTGTGTGTGGGACCCATACCCCAGTGAGAGTCAGTGTGTGTGTGGGACCCATACCCCAGTGAGAGTCAGTGTGTGTGGGACCCATACCCCAGTGAGAGTCAGTGTGTGTGTGGGACCCATACCCCAGTGAGAGTCAGTGTGTGTGGGACCCATACCCCAGTGAGAGTCAGTGTGTGTGGGACTGTACCCCAGTGAGAGTCAGTGTGTGTGGGACCCATACCCCAGTGAGAGTCAGTGTGTGTGGGACCCGTACCCCAGTGAGAGTCAGTGTGTGTGGTACTGTACCCCAGTGAGAGTCAGTGTGTGTGGGACCCGTACCCCAGTGAGAGTCAGTGTGTGTGGGACCCGTACCCCAGTGAGAGTCAGTGTGTGTGTGGGACCCATACCCCAGTGAGAGTCAGTGTGTGCGTGGGACCCGTACCCCAGTGACCATTTGGGGATGTTATAAGTTTTGATTTCCTTCTCCTTCAGTGCAGTGTGAGTGAAATATTTAATACTTAATTTTTGGCCAAATCTCTATCTGGAACCTTTGTGGAAGGAGTTGGGTGACGGAGCTGGAGAATATTGGCCAGATGGGAGGTTTCTGTGCTTTAAACCTCACGTGCATTGTGGTTTGTCACTTCGAGGAATCTGAATGCGGAGGAATGTGATTTAGGTGAAATTTCAGGCTGCCTCAAATTCACCTTGCGTGTATGCTCGGAACGTCGCAAGTCACTTCATTGGGATACGAGACTCCCAAACCAAGCGCTCTACTCGGAACACCTTCACGGCGTACGAGCCAAAGGTGGGCAGAGGAAACATTACAGGGACACCCTCAAAGCCTCCCTGATAAAGTGCAACATCCCCACCGACACCTGGGAGTCCCTGGCCCAAAGACCAGTCCATCCTAAGTGGAAGAAGTGCATCCGGGAGGGCGCTGAGCACCTCGAGTCTCGTCGCCAAGAGCGTGCAGAAACCAAGCGCAGGCAGCGGAAGGAGCGTGCGGCAAACCTGTCCCACCCTCCCCTTCCCTCAACGTCTATCTGTCCCACCCTCCCCTTCCCTCAACGTCTATCTGTCCCACCCTCCCCTTCCCTCAACGTCTATCTGTCCCACCCACCCCTTCCCTCAACGTCTATCTGTCCCACCCTCCCCTTCCCTCACCGTCTATCTGTCCCACCTGTGACAGGGACTGTGGTTCCCGTATTGGACTGTTCAGCCACCTAAGGATTCTTGTTAAGAGTGGAAGCAAGTCTTCCTCGATTCCGAGGGACTGCCTCTGATGATGATGACATGAGGAGGTATTAGGGACAAGCGACCAAAAGCTTGCTCAAAGAGATCAGTATTATGGAGTGACTTAAAGAAGGAGAGAGAGGCAGAGAGGTTAAGGGAGGAAATTTCAGAGCTTGGGGCCCAGGCAACAGAAGGCACGACCACCGATGGTGGAGCGATGGAAATCGGGGGGGATGTGCAAGAGGCCAGACTTGGAGGAGCGCAGAGATTTGGGAGGGTTGTAGGGGCTGGAGGAGGTTACAGAGACAGGGAGGGGTGTAGAGGCTGGAGGAGGTTACAGAGACGGAGGGGTGTAGGGGCTGGAGGTGGTTACAGAGATAGGGAGGGGTGTACAGTCTGGAGGAGGTTACAGAGATAGGGAGGGATATAGGGGCTGGAGGAGGTAACAGAGATAGGGAGGGGTGCAGGGGCTGGAGGGGGTTACAGAGATAGGGAGTGGTGTAGAGGCTGGAGGAGGTTACAGAGATAGGGAGGGGTGTAGGGGCTGGAGGAGGTTACAGAGATAGGGAGTGGTGTAGCGTCTGGAGGAGGTTACAGAGCTAGCTTTACTCTGTATCTAACCCTGTGTACCTGCCCTGGGAGTCTATGATGGGACAGTGCAGAGGGAGCTTTACTCTGTATCTAACCCCCTGTACCTACCCTGGGAGTGTTTGATGGGACAGTGTAGAGGGAGCTTTACTCTGTATCAAACCCCCTGTACCTGCCCTGGGAGTGTTTGATGGGAGAGTGCAGAGGGAGCTTTACCATGTAAATAACCCCCTGTACCTACCCTGGGAGTGTTTGATGGGATAGTGTAGAGGGAGCTTTACTCTGTTTCTCACCCCCTGTACCTACCCTGGGAGTGTTTGATGGGACAGTGTAGAGGGAGCTTTACTCTGTATCTAACCCCGTGCTGTACCTGCCCTGGGAGTGTTTGATGGGGCAGTGCAGAGGGAGCTTTACTCTTTATCTAACCCCCTGTACCTGCCCTGGGAGTGTGTGATGGGACAGTGTAGAGGAAGCTTTACTCTGTATCTAACCCCCTGTACCTGTCCTGGGAGTGTTTGATGGGACAGTGTAGAAGGAGCTTTACTCTGTATCTAACCCCCTGTACCTGTCCTGGGAGTGTTTGATGGTACAGTGTATAGGGAGCTTTACTCTGTATCTAATCCCCTGTACCTGTCCTGGGAGTGTTTGATGGGACAGTGTAGAGGCAGCTTTACTCTGTATCTAACCCCCTGTACCTGCCCTGGGAGTGTTTGATGGGACAGTGTAGAGGGAGCTTTACTCTGTATCTAACTCCCTGTACCTGCCCTGTGAGTGTTTGATGGGACAGTGTAGAGGGAGCTTTACTCTCTATCGAACCCCCTGCACCTGTCCTGGGAGTGTTTGATGGGACAGTGTAGAGGGAGCTTTACTCTGTATCTAACCCCCTGTACCTGCCCTGGGAGTGTTTGATGGGACAGTGTAGAGGCAGCTTTACTCTGTATCTAACCCCCTGTACCTACCCTGGGAGTGTTTGATGCGGCAGTGTAGAGGGAGCTTTACTCTGTATCTAACCCCCTGTACCTGCCCTGGGAGTGTGTGATGGGACAGTGTAGAGGAAGCTTTACTCTGTATCTAACCCCCTGTACCTGTCCTGGGAGTGTTTGATGGGACAGTGTAGAGGGAGCTTTACTCTGTATCTAACCCCCTGTACCTGCCCTGGGAGTGTTTGATGGGACAGTGTAGAAGGAGCTTTACTCTGTATCGAACCCCCTGTACCTGCCCTGGGAGTGTGTGATGGGACACTGTAGAGGGAGCTTTACTCTGTATCGAACCCACTGTACCTGTCCTGGGAGTGTTTGATGGGACAGTGTAGAGGGAGCTTTACTCTGTATCTAACTCCCTGTATCTGCCCTGGGAGTGTTTGATGGGACAGTGTAGAGGCAGCTTTACTCTGTATCTTGCCCCCTGTACCTGCCCTGGGAGTGTTTGATGGGACAGTGTAGAGGGAGCTTTACTCTCGATCTAACCCCCTGTACCTGCCCTGGGAGTGTTTGATGGGACAGTGTAGATGGAACTTTACTCTGTATCTAACCCCCTGTACCTGTCCTGGGAGTGTTTGATGGGACAGTGTAGAGGGAGCTTTACTCTGTATCTAACCCCCTGTACCTACCCTGGGAGTGTTTGATGGGACAGTGTAGAGGGAGTTTTACTCTGTATCTAACCCCCTGTACCTACCCTGGGAGTGTTTGATGGGACAGTGTAGAGGGAGCTTTACTCTGTATCTAACCCCGTGCTGTACCTGCCCTGGGAGTGTTTGATGGGACAGTGTAGAGGGAGCTTTACTCTGTAAATAACCCCCTGTACCTACCCTGGGAGTGTTTGATGGGACAGTGTAGAGGGAGCTTTACTCTGTATCTAACCCCGTGCTGTACCTGCCCTGGGAGTGTTTGATGGGACAGTGTAGAGGGAGCTTTACTCTGTATCTAAGCCCATGTAGCTATCCTGGGAGTGTTTGATGGGACAGTGTAGAGGGAGCTTTACTCTGTATCTAACCCCCTTTACCTGCCCTGGGAGTGTTTGATGGGACAGTGTAGAGGCAGCTTTACTCTGTATCTAACCCCCTGTACCTACCCTGGGAGTGATTGATGGGATAGTGTAGAGTGAGTTTTACTCTGTATCTAACCCCCTGTACCTACCCTGGGAGTGTTTGATGGGACAGTGTAGAGGGAGCTTTACTCTGTATCTAACCCCGTGCTGTACCTGCCCTGGGAGTGTTTGATGGGACAGTGTAGAGGGAGCTATACTCTGTATCGAACCCACTGTACCTGTCCTGGGAGTGTTTGATGGGACAGTGTAGAGGGAGCTTTACTCTGTATCTAACCCCCTGTATCTGCCCTGGGAGTGTTTGATGGGACAGTGTAGAGGCAGCTTTACTCTGTATCTTGCCCCCTGTACCTGCCCTGGGAGTGTTTGATGGGACAGTGTAGAGGGAGCTTTACTCTGTATCTTGCCCCCTGTACCTGCCCTGGGAGTGTTTGATGGGACAGTGTAGAGGGAGCTTTACTCTGTATCTAACCCCATGCTGTACCTGCCCTGGGAGTGTTTGATGGGGCAGTGTAGAGGGAGCTTTACTCTGTATCTAACCCCCTGTACCTGTCCTGGGAGTGTTTTATGGGACAGTGTAGAGGGAGCTTTACTCTGTATCTAACCCCCTGTACCTGCCCTGGGATTGTTTGATGGGACAGTGTAGAGGCAGCTTTACTCTGTATCTTACCCCCTGTACCTGCCCTGGGAGTGTTTGATGGGACAGTGAAGAGGGAGCTTTACTCTGTATCTAACTCCCTGTACCTGCCCTGGGAGTGTTTGATGGGACAGTGTAGAGGGAGCTTTACTCTGTATCTAACCCCCTGTACCTGTCCTGGGAGTGTTTGATGGGACAGTTTAGAGGGAGCTTTACTCTGTATCTAACTCCCTGTACCTGCCCTGGGAGTGTTTGATGGGACAGTGCAGAGGCAGCTTTACTCTGTATCTAACCCCGTGCTGTACCTGCCCTGGGAGTGTTTGATGGGACAGTGTAGAGGGAGCGTTACTCTGTATCTAACCCCCTGTACCTGCCCTGGGAGTGTTTGATGGGACAGTGTAGAGGGAGCTTTACTCTGTATCTAACCCCCTGTACCTGCCCTGGGAGTGTTTGATGGGACAGTGTAGAGGGAGCTTTACTCTGTATCTAACCCCCTGTACCTGCCCTGGGAGTGTTTGATGGGACAGTGTAGAGGGAGCTTTACTCTGTATCTAACCCCCTGTACCTACCCTGGGAGTGTTTGATGGGATAGTGTAGAGGGAGTTTTACTCTGTATCTAACCCCCTGTACCGATCCTGGGAGTGTTTGATGGGACAGTGTAGAGGGAGCTTTACTCTGTATCTAACCCTGTGCTGTACCTGCCCTGGGAGTGTTTGATGGGACAGTGTAGAAGGAGCTTTACTCTGTATTGAACCCCCTGTACCTGCCCTGGGAGTGTGTGATGGGACAGTGTAGAGGGAGCTTTACTCTGTATCTATCCCCCTGTACCTGCCCTGGGATTGTTTGATGGGACAGTGTAGAGGCAGCTTTACTCTGTATCTTACCCCCTGTACCTGCCCTGGGAGTGTTTGACGGGACAGTGTAGAGGGAGCTTTACTCTGTATCTAACTCCCTGTACCTGCCCTGGGAGTGTTTGATGGGACAGTGTAGAGGGAGCTTTACTCTGTATCTAACCCCCTGTACCTGTCCTGGGAGTGTTTGATGGGACAGTGTAGAGGGAGCTTTACTCTGTATCTAACCCCCTGTACCTACCCTGGGAGTGTTTGATGGGACAGTGTAGAGGGAGCTTTACTCTGTATCTAACCCCGTGCTGTACCTGCCCTGGGAGTGTTTGATGGGGCAGTGCAGAGGGAGCTTTACTCTTTATCTAACCCCCTGTACCTGCCCTGGGAGTGTGTGATGGGACAGTGTAGAGGAAGCTTTACTCTGTATCTAACCCCCTGTACCTGTCCTGGGAGTGTTTGTTGGGACAGTGTAGAGGGAGCTTTACTCTGTATCTAACCCCATGTACCTGCCCTGGGAGTGTTTGATGGGTCAGTGTAGAAGGAGCTTTACTCTGTATCTAACCCCCTGTACCTGTCCTGGGAGTGTTTGATGGGACAGTGTAGAGGGAGCTTTACTCTGTATCCAACCCCCTGTACCTGTCCTGGAAGTGTTTGATGGGACAGTGTAGAGGCAGCTTTACTCTGTATCTAACCCCCTGTACCTGCCCTGGGAGTGTTTGATGGGACAGTGTAGAGGGAGCTTTACTCTGTATCTAACTCCCTGTACCTGCCCTGGGAGTGTTTGATGGGACAGTGTAGAGGGAGATTTACTCTGTATCTAACCCCCTGTACCTGTCCTGTGAGTGTTTGATGAGACAGTGTAGAGGGAGCTTTACTCTGTATCTAACCCCCTGTATCTGCCCTGGGAGTGTTTGATGGGACAGTGTAGAGGCAGCTTTACTCTGTATCTAACCCCCTGTACCTACCCTGGGAGTGTTTGATGGGACAGTGTAGAGGGAGCTTTACTCTGTATCTAACCCCCTGTACCTGCCCTGGGAGTGTTTGATGGGACAGTGTAGAGGGAGCTTTACTCTGTAAATAACCCCCTGTACCTACCCTGGGAGTGTTTGATGGGACAGTGTAGAGGGAGCTTTACTCTGTATCTAACCCCGTGCTGTACCTGCCCTGGGAGTGTTTGATGGGACAGTGTAGAGGGAGCGTTACTCTGTATCTAACCCCCTGTAGCTGACCTGGGAGTGTTTCATGGGACAGTGTAGAGGGAGCTTTACTCTGTATCTAACCCCCTGTACCTGCCCTTTGAGTGTGTGATGGGACAGTGTAGAGGGAGCTTTACTCTGTATCTAACCCCCTGTACCTGCCCTGGGAGTGTTTGATGAGACAGTGTAGAGGCAGCTTTACTCTGTATCTAACCCCCTGTACCTGCCCTGGGAGTGTTTGATGGGACAGTGTAGAGGGAGATTTACTCTGTATCTAACCCCCTGTACCTGTCCTGGGAGTGTTTGATGGGACAGTGTAGAGGGAGCTTTACTCTGTATCTAACCCCCTGTATCTGCCCTGGGAGTGTTTGATGGGACAGTGTAGAGGCAGCTTTACTCTGTATCTAACCCCCTGTACCTACCCTGGGAGTGTTTGATGGGACAGTGTAGAGGGAGCTTTACTCTGTATCTAACCCCCTGTACCTGCCCTGGGAGTGTTTGATGGGCAGTGTAGAGGGAGCTTTACTCTGTAAATAACCCCCTGTACCTACCCTGGGAGTGTTTGATGGGACAGTGTAGAGGGAGCTTTACTCTGTATCTAACCCCGTGCTGCACCTGCCCTTGGAGTGTTTGATGGGACAGTGTAGAGGGAGCGTTACTCTGTATCTAACCCCCTGTACCTGCCCTGGGAGTGTTTGATGGGACAGTGTAGAGGGAGCTTTACTCTGTATCTAACCCCCTGTACCTGCCCTGGGAGTGTTTGATGGGACAGTGTAGAGGGAGCTTTACTCTGTATCTAACCCCCTGTACCTGCCCTGGGAGTGTTTGATGGGACAGTGTAGAGGGAGCTTTACTCTGTATCTAAGCCCCTGTACCTACCCTGGGAGTGTTTGATGGGACAGTGTAGAGGGAGCTTTACTCTGTATCTAACCCCGTGCTGTATCTGCCCTGGGAGTGTTTGATGGGCAGTGTAGAGGGAGCTTTACTCTGTATCTAACCCCCTGTACCTGCCCTGGGAGTGTGTGATGGGACAGTGTAGAGGAAGCTTTACTCTGTATCTAACCCCCTGTACCTGTCCTGGGAGTGTTTGATGGGACAGTGTAGAGGGAGCTTTACTCTGTATCTAACCCCGTGCTGTACCTGCCCTGGGAGTGTTTGATGGGACAGTGTAGAAGGAGCTTTACTCTGTATTGAGCCCCCTGTACCTGCCCTGGGAGTGTGTGATGGGACAGTGTAGAGGGAGCTTTACTCTGTATCTAACCCCCTGTACCTGCCCTGGGAGTGTTTGATGGGACAGTGTAGAGGGAGCTTTACTCTGTATCTAACCCCCTGTACCTGCCCTGGGAGTGTTTGATGGGACAGTGTAGAGGGAGCTTTACTCTGTATCTAACCCCCTGTACCTGCCCTGGGAGTGTGTGATGGTACAGTGTAGAGGGAGCTTTACTCTGTATCTAACCCCCTGTACCTGTCCTGGGAGTGTTTGATGGGACAGTGTAGAGGGAGCTTTACTCTGTATCTAACCCCCTGTACCTGCCCTGGGAGTGTTTGATGGGACAGTGTAGAGGCAGGTTTACTCTGTATCTTACCCCCTGTACCTGCCCTGGGAGTGTTTGATGGGACAGTGTAGAGGGAGCTTTACTCTGTATCTAACTCCCTGTACCTGCCCTGGGAGTGTTTGATGGGACAGTGTAGAGGGAACTTTACTCTGTATCTAACCCCCTGTACCTGTCCTGGGAGTGTTTGATGGGACAGTGTAGAGGGAGCTTTACTCTGTATCTAACCCCCTGTACCTGCCCTGGGAGTGTTTGATGGGACAGTGCAGAGGCAGCTTTACTCTGTATCTTACCCCCTGTACCTACCCTGGGAGTGTTTGATGGGACAGTGTAGAGGGAGCTTTACTCTGTATCTAACCCCCTGTACCTGCCCTGGGACTGTTTGATGGGACAGTGTAGAGGGAGCTTTACTCTGTATCTAACCCCCTGTACCTACCCTGGGAGTGTTTGATGGGATAGTGTAGAGGGAGTTTTACTCTGTATCTAACCCCCTGTACCTACCCTGGGAGTGTTTGATGGGACAGTGTAGAGGGAGCTTTACTCTGTATCTAACCCCGTGCTGTACCTGCCCTGGGAGTGTTTGATGGGGCAGTGTAGAGGGAGCTTTACTCTGTATCTAACTCCCTGTACCTGCCCTGGGAGTGTTTGATGGGACAGTGTAGAGGGAGCTTTACTCTGTATCTAACCCCCTGTACCTGCCCTGGGATTGTTTGATGGGACAGTGTAGAGGGAGCTTTACTCTGTATCTAACCCCCTGTATCTGCCCTGGGAGTGTTTGATGGGACAGTGTAGAGGGAGCTTTACTCTGTATCTAACCCCTTGTACCTACTCTGGGAGTGTTTGATGGGACAGTGCAGAGGGAGCTTTATTCTGTATCTAACCCCGTGCTGTACCTGCCCTGGGAGTGTTTGATGGGGCAGTGCAGAGGGAGCTTTACTCTTTATCTAACCCCCTGTCCCTACCCTGGGAGTGTGTGATGGGACAGTGTAGAGGAAGCTTTACTCTGTATCTAACCCCCTGTACCTGTCCTGGGAGTGTTTGATGGGACAGAGTAGAGGGAGCTTTACTCTGTATCTAACCCCCTGTACCTGCCCTGGGAGTGTTTGATGGGACAGTGTAGAAGGAGCTTTAATCTGTATCTAACCCCCTGTACCTGCCCTGGGAGTGTGTGATGGGACAGTGTAGAGGGAGCTTTACTCTGTATCTAACCCCCTGTACCTGCCCTGGGAGTGTTTGATGGGACAGTGTAGAGGGAGCTTTACTCTGTATCTAACCCCCTGTACCTGCCCTGGGAGTGTTTGATGGGACAGTGTAGAGGGAGCTTTACTCTGTATCTAACCCCCTATACCTGCCCTGGGAGTGTGTGATGTGACAGTGCAGAGGGAGCTTTACTCTGTATCTAACCCCCGGTACCTGTCCTGGGAGTGTTTGATGGGACAGTGTAGAGGGAGCTTTACTCTGTATCTAACCCCCTGTACCTGCCCTGGGAGTGTTTGATGGGACAGTGTAGAGGCAGCTTTACTCTGTATCTAACCCCCTGTACCTGTCCTGGGAGTGTTTGATGGGACAGTGTAGAGGGAGCTTTACTCTGTATCCAACCCCCTGTACCTGTCCTGGGAGTGTTTGATGGGACAGTGCAGAGGCAGCTTTACTCTGTATCTAACCCCCTGTACCTGCCCTGGGAGTGTTTGATGGGACAGTGTAGAGGGAGCTTTACTCTGTGTCTAACTCCCTGTACCTGCCCTGGGAGTGTTTGATGGGACAGTGCAGAGGGAGATTTACTCTGTATCTAACCCCCTGTACCTGTCCTGGGAGTGTTTGATGAGACAGTGTAGAGGGAGCTTTACTCTGTATCTAACCCCCTGTATCTGCCCTGGGAGTGTTTGATGGGACAGTGTAGAGGCAGCTTTACTCTGTATCTAACCCCCTGTACCTACCCTGGGAGTGTTTGATGGGACAGTGTAGAGGGAGCTTTACTCTGTATCTAACCCCCTGTACCTGCCCTGGGAGTGTTTGATGGGACAGTGTAGAGGGAGCTTTACTCTGTAAATACCCCCCTGTACCTACCCTGGGAGTGTTTGATTGGACAGTGTAGAGGGAGCTTTACTCTGTATCTAACCCCGTGCTGTACCTGCCCTGGGAGTGTTTGATGGGACAGTGTAGAGGGAGCTTTACTCTGTATCTAACCCCCTGTACCTGCCCTGGGAGTGTTTGATGGGACAGTGTAGAGGGAGCTTTACTCTGTATCTAACCCCCTGTACCTACCCTTGGAGTGTTTGATGGGATAGTGTAGAGGGAGTTTTACTCTGTATCTAACCCCCTGTACCTGCCCTGGGATTGTTTGATGGGACAGTGTAGAGGCAGCTTTACTCTGTATCTTACCCCCTGTACCTGCCCTGGGATTGTTTGATGGGACAGTGTAGAGGCAGCTTTACTCTGTATCTTACCCCCTGTACCTGCCCTGGGAGTGTTTGATGGGACAGTGTAGAGGGAGCTTTACTCTGTATCTAACTCCCTGTACCTGCCCTGGGAGTGTTTGATGGGACAGTGTAGAGGGAGCTTTACTCTGTATCTAACCCCCTGTACCTGTCCTGGGAGTGTTTGATGGGACAGTGTAGAGGGAGCTTTACTCTGTATCTAACCCCCTGTACCTGCCCTGGGAGTGTTTGATGGGACTGTGCAGAGGCAGCTTTACTCTGTATCTAACCCCCTGTACCTACGCTGGGAGTGTTTGATGGGACAGTGTAGAGGGAGCTTTACTCTGTATCTAACCCCCTGTATCTGCCCTGGGAGTGTTTGATGGGACAGTGTAGAGGGAGCTTTACTCTGTATCTAACTCCCTGTACCTACCCTGGGAGTGTTTGATGGGACAGTGTAGAAGGAGCTTTACTCTGTATCTAACCCCCTGTACCTGTCCTGGGAGTGTGTGATGGGACAGTGTAGAGGGAGCTTTACTCTGTATCTAACCCCATGTACCTGTCCTGGGAGTGTTTGTTGGGACAGTGTAGAGGGAGCTTTACTCTGTATCTAACCCCATGTACCTGCCCTGGGAGTGTTTGATGGGACAGTGTAGAAGGAGCTTTACTCTGTATCTAACCCCCTGTACCTGTCCTGGGAGTGTTTGATGGGACAGTGTAGAGGGAGCTTTACTCTGTATCCAACCCCCTGTACCTGCCCTGGGAGTGTTTGATGGGGCAGTGCAGAGGGAGCTTTACTCTTTATCTAACCCCATGTACCTGCCCTGGGAGTGTTTGATGGGACAGTGTAGAGGGAGCTTTACTCTGTATCTAACCCCCTGTACCTGCCCTGGGAGTGTTTGATGGGACAGTGTAGAGGGAGCTTTACTCTGTATGTAAGCCCCTGTACCTACCCTGGGAGTGTTTGATGGGACAGTGTAGAGGGAGCTTTACTCTGTATCTAACCCCCTGTACCTGCCCTGGGAGTGTTTGATGGGACAGTGTAGAGGCAGCTTTACTCTGTATCTAACCCCCTGTACCTACCCTGGGAGTGTTTGATGGGATAGTGTAGAGGGAGTTTTACTCTGTATCTAACCCCCTGTACCAACCCTGGGAGTGTTTGATGGGACAGTGTAGAGGGAGCTTTACTCTGTATCTAACCCCGTGCTGTACCTGCCCTGGGAGTGTTTGATGGGACAGTGTAGAAGGAGCTTTACTCTGTATTGAACCCCCTGTACCTGCCCTGGGAGTGTGTGATGGGACAGTGTAGAGGGAGCTTTACTCTGTATCTAACCCCCTGTACCTGCCCTGGGAGTGTTTGATGGGACAGTGTAGAGGGAGCTTTACGCTGTATCTAACCCCCTGTACCTGCCCTGGGAGTGTTTGATGGGACAGTGTAGAGGGAGCTTTACTCTGTATCTAACCCCCTGTACCTGCCCTGGGAGTGTGTGATGGGACAGTGTAGAGGGAGCTTTACTCTGTATCTAACTCCCTGTACCTGCCCTGGGAGTGTTTGATGGGACAGTGTAGAGGGATCTTTACTCTGTATCTAACCCCCTGTACCTGTCCTGGGAGTGTTTGATGGGACAGTGTAGAGGGAGCTTTACTCTGTATCTAACCCCCTGTACCTGCCCTGGGAGTGTTTGATGGGACAGGGCAGAGGAAGCTTTACTCTGTATCTAACCCCCTGTACCAGTCCTGGGAGTGTTTGTTGGGACAGTGTAGAGGGAGCTTTACTCTGTATCTAACCCCATGTACCTGCCCTGGGAGTGTTTGATGGGACAGTGTAGAAGGAGCTTAACTCTGTATCTAACCCCCTGTACCTGTCCTGGGAGTGTTTGATGGGACAGTGTAGAGGGAGCTTTACTCTGTATCCAACCCTCTGTACCTGTCCTGGGAGTGTTTGATGGGACAGTGTAGAGGCAGCTTTACTCTGTATCTACCCCCCTGTACCTGCCCTGGGAGTGTTTGATGGGACAGTGTAGAGGGAGCTTTACTCTGTATCTAACTCCCTGTACCTGCCCTGGGAGTGTTTGATGGGACAGTGTAGAGGGAGATTTACTCTGTATCTAACCCCCTGTACCTGTCCTGTGAGTGTTTGATGAGACAGTGTAGAGGGAGCTTTACTCTGTATCTAACCCCCTGTATCTGCCCTGGGAGTGTTTGATGGGACAGTGGAGAGGCAGCTTTACTCTGTATCTAACCCCCTGTACCTACCCTGGGAGTGTTTGATGGGACAGTGTCGAGGGAGCTTTACTCTGTATCTAACCCCCTGTACCTGCCCTGGGAGTGTTTGATGGGACAGTGTAGAGGGAGCTTTACTCTGTAAATAACCCCCTGTACCTACCCTGGGAGTGTTTGATGGGACAGTGTAGAGGGAGCTTTACTCTGTATCTAACCCCGTGCTGTACCTGCCCTGGGAGTGTTTGATGGGACAGTGTAGAGGGAGCTTTACTCTGTATCTAACCCCCTGTACCTGCTCTGGGAGTGTTTGATGGGACAGTGTCGAGGCAGCTTTACTCTGTATCTAACCCCCTGTACCTGCCCTGGGAGTGTTTGATGGGACAGTGTAGAGGGAGATTTACTCTGTATCTAACCCCCTGTACCTGTCCTGGGAGTGTTTGATGGGACAGTGTAGAGGGAGCTTTACTCTGTATCTAACCCCCTGTATCTGCCCTGGGAGTGTTTGATGGGACAGTGTAGAGGCAGCTTTACTCTGTAAATAACCCCCTGTACCTACCCTGGGAGTGTTTGATGGGACAGTATAGAGGGAGCTTTACTCTGTATCTAACCCCCTGTACCTGCCCTGGGAGTGTTTGATGGGACAGTGTAGAGGGAGCTTTACTCTGTATCTAACCCCCTGTACCTGCCCTGGGAGTGTTTGATGGGACAGTGCAGAGGCAGCTTTACTCTGTATCTAACCCCCTGTACCTACCCTGGGAGTGTTTGATGGGACAGTGTAGAGGGAGCTTTACTCTGTAACTAACCCCCTGTACCTGCCCTGGGACTGTTTGATGGGACAGTGTAGAGGGAGCTTTACTCTGTATCTAACCCCCTGTACCTACCCTGGGAGTGTTTGATGGGATAGTGTAGAGGGAGTTTTACTCTGTATCTAACCCCCTGTACCTACCCTGGGAGTGTTTGATGGGACAGTGTAGAGGGAGCTTTACTCTGTATCTAACCCCGTGCTGTACCTGCCCTGGGAGTGTTTGATGGGGCAGTGTAGAGGGAGCTTTACTCTGTATCTGACCCCCTGTTCCTGTCCTGGGAGTGTTTGATGGGACAGTGTAGAGGGAGCTTTACTCTGTATCTAACCCCCTGTACCTGCCCTGGGATTGTTTGATGGGACAGTGTAGAGGCAGCTTTACTCTGTATCTTACCCCCTGTACCTGCCCTGGGAGTGTTTGATGGGACAGTGTAGAGGGAGCTTTACTCTGTATCTAACACCCTGTACCTGCCCTGGGAGTGTTTGATGGGACAGTGTAGAGGGAGCTTTACTCTGTATCTCACCCCCTGTACCTGTCCTGGGAGTGTTTGATGGGACAGTGTAGAGGGAGCTTTACTCTGTATCTAACCCCCTGTACCTGCCCTGGGAGTGTTTGATGGGACAGTGCAGAGACAGCTTTACTCTGTATCTAACCCCCTGTACCTACCCAGGGAGTGTTTGATGGGACAGTGTAGAGGGAGCTTTACTCTGTATCTCACCCCCTGTATCTGCCCTGGGAGTGTTTGATGGGACAGTGTAGAGGGAGCTTTAGTCTGTATCTAACCCCTTGTACCTACCCTGGGAGTGTTGGATGGGACAGTGTAGAGGGAGCTTTACTCTGTATCTAACCCCGTGCTGTACCTGCCCTGGGAGTGTTTGATGGGGCAGTGCAGAGGGAGCTTTACTCTTTATCTAACCCCCTGTACCTGCCCTGGGAGTGTGTGATGGGACAGTGTAGAGGAAGCTTTACTCTGTATCTAACCCCCTGTACCTGTCCTGGGAGTGTTTGATGGGACAGTGTAGAGGGAGCTTTACTCTGTATCTAACCCCCTGTACCTGCCCTGGGAGTGTTTGATGGGACAGTGTAGAGGCAGGTTTACTCTGTATCTTACCCCCTGTACCTGCCCTGGGAGTGTTTGATGGGACAGTGTAGAGGGAGCTTTACTCTGTATCTAACTCCCTGTACCTGCCCTGGGAGTGTTTGATGGGACAGTGTAGAGGGATCTTTACTCTGTATCTAACCTCCTGTACCTGCCCTGGGAGTGTTTGATGGGACAGTGCAGAGGCAGCTTTACTCTGTATCTAACCCCCTGTACCTACCCTGGGAATGTTTGATGGGACAGTGTGGAGGGAGCTTTACTCTGTATCTAACCCCCTGTACCTGCCCTGGGAGTGTTTGATGGGACAGTGTAGAGGGAGCTTTACTCTGTATCTAACCCCCTGTACCTGTCCTGGGAGTGTTTGATGGGACAGTGTCGAGGGAGCTTTACTCTGTATCTAACCCCCTGTATCTGCCCTGGGAGTGTTTGATGGGACAGTGTAGAGGGAGCTTTACTCTGTATCTAAACCCGTGCTGTACCTGCCCTGGGAGTGTTTGATGGGGCAGTGCAGAGGGAGCTTTACTCTTTATCTAACCCCCTGTACCTGCCCTGGGAGTGTGTGATGGGACAGTGTAGAGGAAGCTTTACTCTGTATCTAACCCCCTGTACCAGTCCTGGGAGTGTTTGTTGGGACAGTGTAGAGGGAGCTTTACTCTGTATCTAACCCCATGTACCTGCCCTGGGAGTGTTTGATGGGACAGTGTAGAAGGAGCTTAACTCTGTATCTAACCCCCTGTACCTGTCCTGGGAGTGTTTGATGGGACAGTGTAGAGGGAGCTTTACTCTGTATCCAACCCTCTGTACCTGTCCTGGGAGTGTTTGATGGGACAGTGTAGAGGCAGCTTTACTCTGTATCTAACCCCCTGTACCTGCCCTGGGAGTGTTTGATGGGACAGTGTAGAGGGAGCTTTACTCTGTATCTAACTCCCTGTACCTGCCCTGGGAGTGTTTGATGGGACAGTGTAGAGGGAGATTTACTCTGTATCTAACCCCCTGTACCTGTCCTGTGAGTGTTTGATGAGACAGTGTAGAGGGAGCTTTACTCTGTATCTAACCCCCTGTATCTGCCCTGGGAGTGTTTGATGGGACAGTGTCGAGGCAGCTTTACTCTGTATCTAACCCCCTGTACCTACCCTGGGAGTGTTTGATGGGACAGTGTCGAGGGAGCTTTACTCTGTATCTAACCCCCTGTACCTGCCCTGGGAGTGTTTGATGGGACAGTGTAGAGGGAGCTTTACTCTGTAAATAACCCCCTGTACCTACCCTGGGAGTGTTTGATGGGACAGTGTAGAGGGAGCTTTACTCTGTATCTAACCCCGTGCTGTACCTGCCCTGGGAGTGTTTGATGGGACAGTGTAGAGGGAGCTTTACTCTGTATCTAACCCCCTGTACCTGCTCTGGGAGTGTTTGATGGGACAGTGTCGAGGCAGCTTTACTCTGTATCTAACCCCCTGTACCTGCCCTGGGAGTGTTTGATGGGACAGTGTAGAGGGAGATTTACTCTGTATCTAACCCCCTGTACCTGTCCTGGGAGTGTTTGATGGGACAGTGTAGAGGGAGCTTTACTCTGTATCTAACCCCCTGTATCTGCCCTGGGAGTGTTTGATGGGACAGTGTAGAGGCAGCTTTACTCTGTATCTAACCCCCTGTACCTACCCTGGGAGTGTTTGATGGGACAGTGTAGAGGGAGCTTTACTCTGTATCTAACCCCCTGTACCTGCCCTGGGAGTGTTTGATGGGCAGTGTAGAGGGAGCTTTACTCTGTAAATAACCCCCTGTACCTACCCTGGGAGTGTTTGATGGGACAGTGTAGAGGCAGCTTTACTCTGTATCTTACCCCCTGTACCTGCCCTGGGAGTGTTTGATGTGACTGTGTAGAGGGAGCTTTACTCTGTATCTAAGCCCCTGTACCTACCCTGGGAGTGTTTGATGGGACAGTGTAGAGGGAGCTTTACTCTGTATCTAACCCCGTGCTGTCACTGCCCTGCGAGTGTTTGATGTGACAGTGTAGAGGGAGCTTTACTCTGTATCTAAGCCCCTGTACCTACCCTGGGAGTGTTTGATGGGATAGTGTAGAGGGAGTTTTACTCTGTATCTAACCCCCTGTACCTACCCTGGGAGTGTTTGATGGGACAGTGTAGAGGGAGCTTTACTCTGTATCGAACCCCCTGTACCTGCCCTGGGAGTGTGTGATGGGACAGTGTAGAGGAAGCTTTACTCTGTATCTAACCCCCTGTACCTGTCCTGGGAGTGTTTGATGGGACAGTGTAGAGGGAGCTTTACTCTGTATCTAACCCCGTGCTGTACCTGCCCTGGGAGTGTTTGATGGGACAGTGTAGAAGGAGCTTTACTCTGTATTGAACCCCCTGTACCTGCCCTGGGAGTGTGTGATGGGACAGTGTAGAGGGAGCTTTACTCTGTATCTAACCCCCTGTACCTGCCCTGGGAGTGTTTGATGGGACAGTGTAGAGGGAGCTTTACTCTGTATCTAACCCCCTGTACCTGCCCTGGGAGTGTTTGATGGGACAGTGTAGAGGGAGCTTTACTCTGTATCTAACCACCTGTACCTGCCCTGGGAGTGTGTGATGGTACAGTGTAGAGGGAGCTTTACTCTGTATCTAACCCCCTATACCTGTCCTGGGAGTGTTTGATGGGACAGTGTAGAGGGAGCTTTACTCTGTATCTAACCCCCTGTACCTGCCCTGGGAGTGTTTGATGGGACAGTGTAGAGGCAGGTTTACTCTGTATCTTACCCCCTGTACCTGCCCTGGGAGTGTTTGATGGGACAGTGTAGAGGGAGCTTTACTCTGTATCTAACTCCCTGTACCTGCCCTGGGAGTGTTTGATGGGACAGTGTAGAGGGAACTTTACTCTGTATCTAACCCCCTGTACCTGTCCTGGGAGTGTTTGATGGGACAGTGTAGAGGGAGCTTTACTCTGTATCTAACCCCCTGTACCTGCCCTGGGAGTGTTTGATGGGACAGTGCAGAGGCAGCTTTACTCTGTATCTAACCCCCTGTACCTACCCTGGGAGTGTTTGATGGGACAGTGTAGAGGGAGCTTTACTCTGTATCTAACCCCCTGTACCTGCCCTGGGACTGTTTGATGGGACAGTGTAGAGGGAGCTTTACTCTGTATCTAACCCCCTGTACCTACCCTGGGAGTGTTTGATGGGATAGTGTAGAGGGAGTTTTACTCTGTATCTAACCCCCTGTACCTACCCTGGGAGTGTTTGATGGGACAGTGTAGAGGGAGCTTTACTCTGTATCTAACCCCGTGCTGTACCTGCCCTGGGAGTGTTTGATGCGGCAGTGTAGAGGGAGCTTTACTCTGTATCTAACCCCCTGTACCTGCCCTGGGAGTGTGTGATGGGACAGTGTAGAGGAAGCTTTACTCTGTATCTAACCCCCTGTACCTGTCCTGGGAGTGTTTGATGGGACAGTGTAGAGGGAGCTTTACTCTGTATCTAACCCCCTGTACCTGCCCTGGGAGTGTTTGATGGGACAGTGTAGAAGGAGCTTTACTCTGTATCGAACCCCCTGTACCTGCCCTGGGAGTGTGTGATGGGACACTGTAGAGGGAGCTTTACTCTGTATCGAACCCACTGTACCTGTCCTGGGAGTGTTTGATGGGACAGTGTAGAGGGAGCTTTACTCTGTATCTAACTCCCTGTATCTGCCCTGGGAGTGTTTGATGGGACAGTGTAGAGGCAGCTTTACTCTGTATCTTGCCCCCTGTACCTGCCCTGGGAGTGTTTGATGGGACAGTGTAGAGGGAGCTTTACTCTCGATCTAACCCCCTGTACCTGCCCTGGGAGTGTTTGATGGGACAGTGTAGATGGAACTTTACTCTGTATCTAACCCCCTGTACCTGTCCTGGGAGTGTTTGATGGGACAGTGTAGAGGGAGCTTTACTCTGTATCTAACCCCCTGTACCTACCCTGGGAGTGTTTGATGGGACAGTGTAGAGGGAGTTTTACTCTGTATCTAACCCCCTGTACCTACCCTGGGAGTGTTTGATGGGACAGTGTAGAGGGAGCTTTACTCTGTATCTAACCCCGTGCTGTACCTGCCCTGGGAGTGTTTGATGGGACAGTGTAGAGGGAGCTTTACTCTGTAAATAACCCCCTGTACCTACCCTGGGAGTGTTTGATGGGACACTGTAGAGGGAGCTTTACTCTGTATCTAACCCCGTGCTGTACCTGCCCTGGGAGTGTTTGATGGGACAGTGTAGAGGGAGCTTTACTCTGTATCTAAGCCCATGTAGCTACCCTGGGAGTGTTTGATGGGACAGTGTAGAGGGAGCTTTACTCTGTATCTAACCCCCTTTACCTGCCCTGGGAGTGTTTGATGGGACAGTGTAGAGGCAGCTTTACTCTGTATCTAACCCCCTGTACCTACCCTGGGAGTGATTGATGGGATAGTGTAGAGTGAGTTTTACTCTGTATCTAACCCCCTGTACCTACCCTGGGAGTGTTTGATGGGACAGTGTAGAGGGAGCTTTACTCTGTATCTAACCCCGTGCTGTACCTGCCCTGGGAGTGTTTGATGGGACAGTGTAGAGGGAGCTATACTCTGTATCGAACCCACTGTACCTGTCCTGGGAGTGTTTGATGGGACAGTGTAGAGGGAGCTTTACTCTGTATCTAACCCCCTGTATCTGCCCTGGGAGTGTTTGATGGGACAGTGTAGAGGCAGCTTTACTCTGTATCTTGCCCCCTGTACCTGCCCTGGGAGTGTTTGATGGGACAGTGTAGAGGGAGCTTTACTCTGTATCTTGCCCCCTGTACCTGCCCTGGGAGTGTTTGATGGGACAGTGTAGAGGGAGCTTTACTCTGTATCTAACCCCATGCTGTACCTGCCCTGGGAGTGTTTGATGGGGCAGTGTAGAGGGAGCTTTACTCTGTATCTAACCCCCTGTACCTGTCCTGGGAGTGTTTTATGGGACAGTGTAGAGGGAGCTTTACTCTGTATCTAACCCCCTGTACCTGCCCTGGGATTGTTTGATGGGACAGTGTAGAGGCAGCTTTACTCTGTATCTTACCCCCTGTACCTGCCCTGGGAGTGTTTGATGGGACAGTGAAGAGGGAGCTTTACTCTGTATCTAACTCCCTGTACCTGCCCTGGGAGTGTTTGATGGGACAGTGTAGAGGGAGCTTTACTCTGTATCTAACCCCCTGTACCTGTCCTGGGAGTGTTTGATGGGACAGTTTAGAGGGAGCTTTACTCTGTATCTAACCCCCTGTACCTGCCCTGGGAGTGTTTGATGGGACAGTGCAGAGGCAGCTTTACTCTGTATCTAACCCCGTGCTGTACCTGCCCTGGGAGTGTTTGATGGGACAGTGTAGAGGGAGCGTTACTCTGTATCTAACCCCCTGTACCTGCCCTGGGAGTGTTTGATGGGACAGTGTAGAGGGAGCTTTACTCTGTATCTAACCCCCTGTACCTGCCCTGGGAGTGTTTGATGGGACAGTGTAGAGGGAGCTTTACTCTGTATCTAACCCCCTGTACCTGCCCTGGGAGTGTTTGATGGGACAGTGTAGAGGGAGCTTTACTCTGTATCTAACCCCCTGTACCTACCCTGGGAGTGTTTGATGGGATAGTGTAGAGGGAGTTTTACTCTGTATCTAACCCCCTGTACCGATCCTGGGAGTGTTTGATGGGACAGTGTAGAGGGAGCTTTACTCTGTATCTAACCCTGTGCTGTACCTGCCCTGGGAGTGTTTGATGGGACAGTGTAGAAGGAGCTTTACTCTGTATTGAACCCCCTGTACCTGCCCTGGGAGTGTGTGATGGGACAGTGTAGAGGGAGCTTTACTCTGTATCTAACCCCCTGTACCTGCCCTGGGAGTGTTTGATGGGACAGTGTAGAGGGAGCTTTACTCTGTATCTAACCCCCTGTACCTGCCCTGGGAGTGTTTGATGGGACAGTGTAGAGGGAGCTTTACTCTGTATCTAACCCCCTGTACCTACCCTTGGAGTGTTTGATGGGATAGTGTAGAGGGAGTTTTACTCTGTATCTAACCCCCTGTACCTACCCTGGGAGTGTTTGATGGGACAGTGTAGAGGGAGCTTTACTCTGTATCTAACCCCGTGCTGTACCTGCCCTGGGAGTGTTTGATGGGGCAGTGCAGAGGGAGCTTTACTCTGTATCTAACCCCCTGTACCTGTCCTGGGAGTGTTTGATGGGACAGTGTAGAGGGAGCTTTACTCTGTATCTATCCCCCTGTACCTGCCCTGGGATTGTTTGATGGGACAGTGTAGAGGCAGCTTTACTCTGTATCTTACCCCCTGTACCTGCCCTGGGAGTGTTTGACGGGACAGTGTAGAGGGAGCTTTACTCTGTATCTAACTCCCTGTACCTGCCCTGGGAGTGTTTGATGGGACAGTGTAGAGGGAGCTTTACTCTGTATCTAACCCCCTGTACCTGTCCTGGGAGTGTTTGATGGGACAGTGTAGAGGGAGCTTTACTCTGTATCTAACCCCCTGTACCTACCCTGGGAGTGTTTGATGGGACAGTGTAGAGGGAGCTTTACTCTGTATCTAACCCCGTGCTGTACCTGCCCTGGGAGTGTTTGATGGGGCAGTGCAGAGGGAGCTTTACTCTTTATCTAACCCCCTGTACCTGCCCTGGGAGTGTGTGATGGGACAGTGTAGAGGAAGCTTTACTCTGTATCTAACCCCCTGTACCTGTCCTGGGAGTGTTTGTTGGGACAGTGTAGAGGGAGCTTTACTCTGTATCTAACCCCATGTACCTGCCCTGGGAGTGTTTGATGGGTCAGTGTAGAAGGAGCTTTACTCTGTATCTAACCCCCTGTACCTGTCCTGGGAGTGTTTGATGGGACAGTGTAGAGGGAGCTTTACTCTGTATCCAACCCCCTGTACCTGTCCTGGAAGTGTTTGATGGGACAGTGTAGAGGCAGCTTTACTCTGTATCTAACCCCCTGTACCTGCCCTGGGAGTGTTTGATGGGACAGTGTAGAGGGAGCTTTACTCTGTATCTAACTCCCTGTACCTGCCCTGGGAGTGTTTGATGGGACAGTGTAGAGGGAGATTTACTCTGTATCTAACCCCCTGTACCTGTCCTGTGAGTGTTTGATGAGACAGTGTAGAGGGAGCTTTACTCTGTATCTAACCCCCTGTATCTGCCCTGGGAGTGTTTGATGGGACAGTGTAGAGGCAGCTTTACTCTGTATCTAACCCCCTGTACCTACCCTGGGAGTGTTTGATGGGACAGTGTAGAGGGAGCTTTACTCTGTATCTAACCCCCTGTACCTGCCCTGGGAGTGTTTGATGGGACAGTGTAGAGGGAGCTTTACTCTGTAAATAACCCCCTGTACCTACCCTGGGAGTGTTTGATGGGACAGTGTAGAGGGAGCTTTACTCTGTATCTAACCCCGTGCTGTACCTGCCCTGGGAGTGTTTGATGGGACAGTGTAGAGGGAGCGTTACTCTGTATCTAACCCCCTGTAGCTGACCTGGGAGTGTTTCATGGGACAGTGTAGAGGGAGCTTTACTCTGTATCTAACCCCCTGTACCTGCCCTTTGAGTGTGTGATGGGACAGTGTAGAGGGAGCTTTACTCTGTATCTAACCCCCTGTACCTGCCCTGGGAGTGTTTGATGAGACAGTGTAGAGGCAGCTTTACTCTGTATCTAACCCCCTGTACCTGCCCTGGGAGTGTTTGATGGGACAGTGTAGAGGGAGATTTACTCTGTATCTAACCCCCTGTACCTGTCCTGGGAGTGTTTGATGGGACAGTGTAGAGGGAGCTTTACTCTGTATCTAACCCCCTGTATCTGCCCTGGGAGTGTTTGATGGGACAGTGTAGAGGCAGCTTTACTCTGTATCTAACCCCCTGTACCTACCCTGGGAGTGTTTGATGGGACAGTGTAGAGGGAGCTTTACTCTGTATCTAACCCCCTGTACCTGCCCTGGGAGTGTTTGATGGGCAGTGTAGAGGGAGCTTTACTCTGTAAATAACCCCCTGTACCTACCCTGGGAGTGTTTGATGGGACAGTGTAGAGGGAGCTTTACTCTGTATCTAACCCCGTGCTGCACCTGCCCTTGGAGTGTTTGATGGGACAGTGTAGAGGGAGCGTTACTCTGTATCTAACCCCCTGTACCTGCCCTGGGAGTGTTTGATGGGACAGTGTAGAGGGAGCTTTACTCTGTATCTAACCCCCTGTACCTGCCCTGGGAGTGTTTGATGGGACAGTGTAGAGGGAGCTTTACTCTGTATCTAACCCCCTGTACCTGCCCTGGGAGTGTTTGATGGGACAGTGTAGAGGGAGCTTTACTCTGTATCTAAGCCCCTGTACCTACCCTGGGAGTGTTTGATGGGACAGTGTAGAGGGAGCTTTACTCTGTATCTAACCCCGTGCTGTATCTGCCCTGGGAGTGTTTGATGGGCAGTGTAGAGGGAGCTTTACTCTGTATCTAACCCCCTGTACCTGCCCTGGGAGTGTGTGATGGGACAGTGTAGAGGAAGCTTTACTCTGTATCTAACCCCCTGTACCTGTCCTGGGAGTGTTTGATGGGACAGTGTAGAGGGAGCTTTACTCTGTATCTAACCCCGTGCTGTACCTGCCCTGGGAGTGTTTGATGGGACAGTGTAGAAGGAGCTTTACTCTGTATTGAGCCCCCTGTACCTGCCCTGGGAGTGTGTGATGGGACAGTGTAGAGGGAGCTTTACTCTGTATCTAACCCCCTGTACCTGCCCTGGGAGTGTTTGATGGGACAGTGTAGAGGGAGCTTTACTCTGTATCTAACCCCCTGTACCTGCCCTGGGAGTGTTTGATGGGACAGTGTAGAGGGAGCTTTACTCTGTATCTAACCCCCTGTACCTGCCCTGGGAGTGTGTGATGGTACAGTGTAGAGGGAGCTTTACTCTGTATCTAACCCCCTGTACCTGTCCTGGGAGTGTTTGATGGGACAGTGTAGAGGGAGCTTTACTCTGTATCTAACCCCCTGTACCTGCCCTGGGAGTGTTTGATGGGACAGTGTAGAGGCAGGTTTACTCTGTATCTTACCCCCTGTACCTGCCCTGGGAGTGTTTGATGGGACAGTGTAGAGGGAGCTTTACTCTGTATCTAACTCCCTGTACCTGCCCTGGGAGTGTTTGATGGGACAGTGTAGAGGGAACTTTACTCTGTATCTAACCCCCTGTACCTGTCCTGGGAGTGTTTGATGGGACAGTGTAGAGGGAGCTTTACTCTGTATCTAACCCCCTGTACCTGCCCTGGGAGTGTTTGATGGGACAGTGCAGAGGCAGCTTTACTCTGTATCTTACCCCCTGTACCTACCCTGGGAGTGTTTGATGGGACAGTGTAGAGGGAGCTTTACTCTGTATCTAACCCCCTGTACCTGCCCTGGGACTGTTTGATGGGACAGTGTAGAGGGAGCTTTACTCTGTATCTAACCCCCTGTACCTACCCTGGGAGTGTTTGATGGGATAGTGTAGAGGGAGTTTTACTCTGTATCTAACCCCCTGTACCTGCCCTGGGAGTGTTTGATGGGACAGTGTAGAGGGAGCTTTACTCTGTATCTAACCCCCTGTACCTGCCCTGGGAGTGTTTGATGGGACAGTGTAGAGGGAGCTTTACTCTGTATCTAACCCCCTGTACCTGCCCTGGGATTGTTTGATGGGACAGTGTAGAGGGAGCTTTACTCTGTATCTAACCCCCTGTATCTGCCCTGGGAGTGTTTGATGGGACAGTGTAGAGGGAGCTTTACTCTGTATCTAACCCCTTGTACCTACCCTGGGAGTGTTTGATGGGACAGTGCAGAGGGAGCTTTATTCTGTATCTAACCCCGTGCTGTACCTGCCCTGGGAGTGTTTGATGGGGCAGTGCAGAGGGAGCTTTGCTCTTTATCTAACCCCCTGTACCTACCCTGGGAGTGTGTGATGGGACAGTGTAGAGGAAGCTTTACTCTGTATCTAACCCCCTGTACCTGTCCTGGGAGTGTTTGATGGGACAGAGTAGAGGGAGCTTTACTCTGTATCTAACCCCCTGTACCTGCCCTGGGAGTGTTTGATGGGACAGTGTAGAAGGAGCTTTAATCTGTATCTAACCCCCTGTACCTGCCCTGGGAGTGTGTGATGGGACAGTGTAGAGGGAGCTTTACTCTGTATCTAACCCCCTGTACCTGCCCTGGGAGTGTTTGATGGGACAGTGTAGAGGGAGCTTTACTCTGTATCTAACCCCCTGTACCTGCCCTGGGAGTGTTTGATGGGACAGTGTAGAGGGAGCTTTACTCTGTATCTAACCCCCTATACCTGCCCTGGGAGTGTGTGATGTGACAGTGCAGAGGGAGCTTTACTCTGTATCTAACCCCCTGTACCTGCCCTGGGAGTGTTTGATGGGACAGTGTAGAGGGAGCTTTACTCTGTGTCTAACTCCCTGTACCTGTCCTGGGAGTGTTTGATGAGACAGTGTAGAGGGAGCTTTACTCTGTATCTAACCCCCTGTATCTGCCCTGGGAGTGTTTGATGGGACAGTGTAGAGGCAGCTTTACTCTGTATCTAACCCCCTGTACCTACCCTGGGAGTGTTTGATGGGACAGTGTAGAGGGAGCTTTACTCTGTATCTAACCCCCTGTACCTGCCCTGGGAGTGTTTGATGGGACAGTGTAGAGGGAGCTTTACTCTGTAAATACCCCCCTGTACCTACCCTGGGAGTGTTTGATTGGACAGTGTAGAGGGAGCTTTACTCTGTATCTAACCCCGTGCTGTACCTGCCCTGGGAGTGTTTGATGGGACAGTGTAGAGGGAGCTTTACTCTGTATCTAACCCCCTGTACCTGCCCTGGGAGTGTTTGATGGGACAGTGTAGAGGGAGCTTTACTCTGTATCTAACCCCCTGTACCTACCCTTGGAGTGTTTGATGGGATAGTGTAGAGGGAGTTTTACTCTGTATCTAACCCCCTGTACCTGCCCTGGGATTGTTTGATGGGACAGTGTAGAGGCAGCTTTACTCTGTATCTTACCCCCTGTACCTGCCCTGGGATTGTTTGATGGGACAGTGTAGAGGCAGCTTTACTCTGTATCTTACCCCCTGTACCTGCCCTGGGAGTGTTTGATGGGACAGTGTAGAGGGAGCTTTACTCTGTATCTAACTCCCTGTACCTGCCCTGGGAGTGTTTGATGGGACAGTGTAGAGGGAGCTTTACTCTGTATCTAACCCCCTGTACCTGTCCTGGGAGTGTTTGATGGGACAGTGTAGAGGGAGCTTTACTCTGTATCTAACCCCCTGTACCTGCCCTGGGAGTGTTTGATGGGACTGTGCAGAGGCAGCTTTACTCTGTATCTAACCCCCTGTACCTACGCTGGGAGTGTTTGATGGGACAGTGTAGAGGGAGCTTTACTCTGTATCTAACCCCCTGTATCTGCCCTGGGAGTGTTTGATGGGACAGTGTAGAGGGAGCTTTACTCTGTATCTAACTCCCTGTACCTACCCTGGGAGTGTTTGATGGGACAGTGTAGAAGGAGCTTTACTCTGTATCTAACCCCCTGTACCTGTCCTGGGAGTGTGTGATGGGACAGTGTAGAGGGAGCTTTACTCTGTATCTAACCCCATGTACCTGTCCTGGGAGTGTTTGTTGGGACAGTGTAGAGGGAGCTTTACTCTGTATCTAACCCCATGTACCTGCCCTGGGAGTGTTTGATGGGACAGTGTAGAAGGAGCTTTACTCTGTATCTAACCCCCTGTACCTGTCCTGGGAGTGTTTGATGGGACAGTGTAGAGGGAGCTTTACTCTGTATCCAACCCCCTGTACCTGCCCTGGGAGTGTTTGATGGGGCAGTGCAGAGGGAGCTTTACTCTTTATCTAACCCCATGTACCTGCCCTGGGAGTGTTTGATGGGACAGTGTAGAGGGAGCTTTACTCTGTATCTAACCCCCTGTACCTGCCCTGGGAGTGTTTGATGGGACAGTGTAGAGGGAGCTTTACTCTGTATGTAAGCCCCTGTACCTACCCTGGGAGTGTTTGATGGGACAGTGTAGAGGGAGCTTTACTCTGTATCTAACCCCCTGTACCTGCCCTGGGAGTGTTTGATGGGACAGTGTAGAGGCAGCTTTACTCTGTATCTAACCCCCTGTACCTACCCTGGGAGTGTTTGATGGGATAGTGTAGAGGGAGTTTTACTCTGTATCTAACCCCCTGTACCAACCCTGGGAGTGTTTGATGGGACAGTGTAGAGGGAGCTTTACTCTGTATCTAACCCCGTGCTGTACCTGCCCTGGGAGTGTTTGATGGGACAGTGTAGAAGGAGCTTTACTCTGTATTGAACCCCCTGTACCTGCCCTGGGAGTGTGTGATGGGACAGTGTAGAGGGAGCTTTACTCTGTATCTAACCCCCTGTACCTGCCCTGGGAGTGTTTGATGGGACAGTGTAGAGGGAGCTTTACTCTGTATCTAACCCCCTGTACCTGCCCTGGGAGTGTTTGATGGGACAGTGTAGAGGGAGCTTTACTCTGTATCTAACCCCCTGTACCTGCCCTGGGAGTGTGTGATGGGACAGTGTAGAGGGAGCTTTACTCTGTATCTAACTCCCTGTACCTGCCCTGGGAGTGTTTGATGGGACAGTGTAGAGGGATCTTTACTCTGTATCTAACCCCCTGTACCTGTCCTGGGAGTGTTTGATGGGACAGTGTAGAGGGAGCTTTACTCTGTATCTAACCCCCTGTACCTGCCCTGGGAGTGTTTGATGGGACAGGGCAGAGGAAGCTTTACTCTGTATCTAACCCCCTGTACCAGTCCTGGGAGTGTTTGTTGGGACAGTGTAGAGGGAGCTTTACTCTGTATCTAACCCCATGTACCTGCCCTGGGAGTGTTTGATGGGACAGTGTAGAAGGAGCTTAACTCTGTATCTAACCCCCTGTACCTGTCCTGGGAGTGTTTGATGGGACAGTGTAGAGGGAGCTTTACTCTGTATCCAACCCTCTGTACCTGTCCTGGGAGTGTTTGATGGGACAGTGTAGAGGCAGCTTTACTCTGTATCTACCCCCCTGTACCTGCCCTGGGAGTGTTTGATGGGACAGTGTAGAGGGAGCTTTACTCTGTATCTAACTCCCTGTACCTGCCCTGGGAGTGTTTGATGGGACAGTGTAGAGGGAGATTTACTCTGTATCTAACCCCCTGTACCTGTCCTGTGAGTGTTTGATGAGACAGTGTAGAGGGAGCTTTACTCTGTATCTAACCCCCTGTATCTGCCCTGGGAGTGTTTGATGGGACAGTGTAGAGGCAGCTTTACTCTGTATCTAACCCCCTGTACCTACCCTGGGAGTGTTTGATGGGACAGTGTCGAGGGAGCTTTACTCTGTATCTAACCCCCTGTACCTGCCCTGGGAGTGTTTGATGGGACAGTGTAGAGGGAGCTTTACTCTGTAAATAACCCCCTGTACCTACCCTGGGAGTGTTTGATGGGACAGTGTAGAGGGAGCTTTACTCTGTATCTAACCCCGTGCTGTACCTGCCCTGGGAGTGTTTGATGGGACAGTGTAGAGGGAGCTTTACTCTGTATCTAACCCCCTGTACCTGCTCTGGGAGTGTTTGATGGGACAGTGTCGAGGCAGCTTTACTCTGTATCTAACCCCCTGTACCTGCCCTGGGAGTGTTTGATGGGACAGTGTAGAGGGAGATTTACTCTGTATCTAACCCCCTGTACCTGTCCTGGGAGTGTTTGATGGGACAGTGTAGAGGGAGCTTTACTCTGTATCTAACCCCCTGTATCTGCCCTGGGAGTGTTTGATGGGACAGTGTAGAGGCAGCTTTACTCTGTAAATAACCCCCTGTACCTACCCTGGGAGTGTTTGATGGGACAGTATAGAGGGAGCTTTACTCTGTATCTAACCCCCTGTACCTGCCCTGGGAGTGTTTGATGGGACAGTGTAGAGGGAGCTTTACTCTGTATCTAACCCCCTGTACCTGCCCTGGGAGTGTTTGATGGGACAGTGCAGAGGCAGCTTTACTCTGTATCTAACCCCCTGTACCTACCCTGGGAGTGTTTGATGGGACAGTGTAGAGGGAGCTTTACTCTGTATCTAACCCCCTGTACCTGCCCTGGGACTGTTTGATGGGACAGTGTAGAGGGAGCTTTACTCTGTATCTAACCCCCTGTACCTACCCTGGGAGTGTTTGATGGGATAGTGTAGAGGGAGTTTTACTCTGTATCTAACCCCCTGTACCTACCCTGGGAGTGTTTGATGGGACAGTGTAGAGGGAGCTTTACTCTGTATCTAACCCCGTGCTGTACCTGCCCTGGGAGTGTTTGATGGGACAGTGTAGAGGGAGCTTTACTCTGTATCTAACACCCTGTACCTGCCCTGGGAGTGTTTGATGGGACAGTGTAGAGGGAGCTTTACTCTGTATCTCACCCCCTGTACCTGTCCTGGGAGTGTTTGATGGGACAGTGTAGAGGGAGCTTTACTCTGTATCTAACCCCCTGTACCTGCCCTGGGAGTGTTTGATGGGACAGTGCAGAGACAGCTTTACTCTGTATCTAACCCCCTGTACCTACCCAGGGAGTGTTTGATGGGACAGTGTAGAGGGAGCTTTACTCTGTATCTCACCCCCTGTATCTGCCCTGGGAGTGTTTGATGGGACAGTGTAGAGGGAGCTTTAGTCTGTATCTAACCCCTTGTACCTACCCTGGGAGTGTTGGATGGGACAGTGTAGAGGGAGCTTTACTCTGTATCTAACCCCGTGCTGTACCTGCCCTGGGAGTGTTTGATGGGGCAGTGCAGAGGGAGCTTTACTCTTTATCTAACCCCCTGTACCTGCCCTGGGAGTGTGTGATGGGACAGTGTAGAGGAAGCTTTACTCTGTATCTAACCCCCTGTACCTGTCCTGGGAGTGTTTGATGGGACAGTGTAGAGGGAGCTTTACTCTGTATCTAACCCCCTGTACCTGCCCTGGGAGTGTTTGATGGGACAGTGTAGAGGCAGGTTTACTCTGTATCTTACCCCCTGTACCTGCCCTGGGAGTGTTTGATGGGACAGTGTAGAGGGAGCTTTACTCTGTATCTAACTCCCTGTACCTGCCCTGGGAGTGTTTGATGGGACAGTGTAGAGGGATCTTTACTCTGTATCTAACCTCCTGTACCTGCCCTGGGAGTGTTTGATGGGACAGTGCAGAGGCAGCTTTACTCTGTATCTAACCCCCTGTACCTACCCTGGGAATGTTTGATGGGACAGTGTGGAGGGAGCTTTACTCTGTATCTAACCCCCTGTACCTGCCCTGGGAGTGTTTGATGGGACAGTGTAGAGGGAGCTTTACTCTGTATCTAACCCCCTGTACCTGTCCTGGGAGTGTTTGATGGGACAGTGTCGAGGGAGCTTTACTCTGTATCTAACCCCCTGTATCTGCCCTGGGAGTGTTTGATGGGACAGTGTAGAGGGAGCTTTACTCTGTATCTAAACCCGTGCTGTACCTGCCCTGGGAGTGTTTGATGGGGCAGTGCAGAGGGAGCTTTACTCTTTATCTAACCCCCTGTACCTGCCCTGGGAGTGTGTGATGGGACAGTGTAGAGGAAGCTTTACTCTGTATCTAACCCCCTGTACCAGTCCTGGGAGTGTTTGTTGGGACAGTGTAGAGGGAGCTTTACTCTGTATCTAACCCCATGTACCTGCCCTGGGAGTGTTTGATGGGACAGTGTAGAAGGAGCTTAACTCTGTATCTAACCCCCTGTACCTGTCCTGGGAGTGTTTGATGGGACAGTGTAGAGGGAGCTTTACTCTGTATCCAACCCTCTGTACCTGTCCTGGGAGTGTTTGATGGGACAGTGTAGAGGCAGCTTTACTCTGTATCTAACCCCCTGTACCTGCCCTGGGAGTGTTTGATGGGACAGTGTAGAGGGAGCTTTACTCTGTATCTAACTCCCTGTACCTGCCCTGGGAGTGTTTGATGGGACAGTGTAGAGGGAGATTTACTCTGTATCTAACCCCCTGTACCTGTCCTGTGAGTGTTTGATGAGACAGTGTAGAGGGAGCTTTACTCTGTATCTAACCCCCTGTATCTGCCCTGGGAGTGTTTGATGGGACAGTGTCGAGGCAGCTTTACTCTGTATCTAACCCCCTGTACCTACCCTGGGAGTGTTTGATGGGACAGTGTCGAGGGAGCTTTACTCTGTATCTAACCCCCTGTACCTGCCCTGGGAGTGTTTGATGGGACAGTGTAGAGGGAGCTTTACTCTGTAAATAACCCCCTGTACCTACCCTGGGAGTGTTTGATGGGACAGTGTAGAGGGAGCTTTACTCTGTATCTAACCCCGTGCTGTACCTGCCCTGGGAGTGTTTGATGGGACAGTGTAGAGGGAGCTTTACTCTGTATCTAACCCCCTGTACCTGCTCTGGGAGTGTTTGATGGGACAGTGTCGAGGCAGCTTTACTCTGTATCTAACCCCCTGTACCTGCCCTGGGAGTGTTTGATGGGACAGTGTAGAGGGAGATTTACTCTGTATCTAACCCCCTGTACCTGTCCTGGGAGTGTTTGATGGGACAGTGTAGAGGGAGCTTTACTCTGTATCTAACCCCCTGTATCTGCCCTGGGAGTGTTTGATGGGACAGTGTAGAGGCAGCTTTACTCTGTATCTAACCCCCTGTACCTACCCTGGGAGTGTTTGATGGGACAGTGTAGAGGGAGCTTTACTCTGTATCTAACCCCCTGTACCTGCCCTGGGAGTGTTTGATGGGCAGTGTAGAGGGAGCTTTACTCTGTAAATAACCCCCTGTACCTACCCTGGGAGTGTTTGATGGGACAGTGTAGAGGCAGCTTTACTCTGTATCTTACCCCCTGTACCTGCCCTGGGAGTGTTTGATGTGACTGTGTAGAGGGAGCTTTACTCTGTATCTAAGCCCCTGTACCTACCCTGGGAGTGTTTGATGGGACAGTGTAGAGGGAGCTTTACTCTGTATCTAACCCCGTGCTGTCACTGCCCTGCGAGTGTTTGATGTGACAGTGTAGAGGGAGCTTTACTCTGTATCTAAGCCCCTGTACCTACCCTGGGAGTGTTTGATGGGATAGTGTAGAGGGAGTTTTACTCTGTATCTAACCCCCTGTACCTACCCTGGGAGTGTTTGATGGGACAGTGTAGAGGGAGCTTTACTCTGTATCGAACCCCCTGTACCTGCCCTGGGAGTGTGTGATGGGACAGTGTAGAGGAAGCTTTACTCTGTATCTAACCCCCTGTACCTGTCCTGGGAGTGTTTGATGGGACAGTGTAGAGGGAGCTTTACTCTGTATCTAACCCCGTGCTGTACCTGCCCTGGGAGTGTTTGATGGGACAGTGTAGAAGGAGCTTTACTCTGTATTGAACCCCCTGTACCTGCCCTGGGAGTGTGTGATGGGACAGTGTAGAGGGAGCTTTACTCTGTATCTAACCCCCTGTACCTGCCCTGGGAGTGTTTGATGGGACAGTGTAGAGGGAGCTTTACTCTGTATCTAACCCCCTGTACCTGCCCTGGGAGTGTTTGATGGGACAGTGTAGAGGGAGCTTTACTCTGTATCTAACCCCCTGTACCTGCCCTGGGAGTGTTTGATGGGACAGTGTAGAGGGAGCTTTACTCTGTATCTAACCACCTGTACCTGCCCTGGGAGTGTGTGATGGTACAGTGTAGAGGGAGCTTTACTCTGTATCTAACCCCCTATACCTGTCCTGGGAGTGTTTGATGGGACAGTGTAGAGGGAGCTTTACTCTGTATCTAACCCCCTGTACCTGCCCTGGGAGTGTTTGATGGGACAGTGTAGAGGCAGGTTTACTCTGTATCTTACCCCCTGTACCTGCCCTGGGAGTGTTTGATGGGACAGTGTAGAGGGAGCTTTACTCTGTATCTAACTCCCTGTACCTGCCCTGGGAGTGTTTGATGGGACAGTGTAGAGGGAACTTTACTCTGTATCTAACCCCCTGTACCTGTCCTGGGAGTGTTTGATGGGACAGTGTAGAGGGAGCTTTACTCTGTATCTAACCCCCTGTACCTGCCCTGGGAGTGTTTGATGGGACAGTGCAGAGGCAGCTTTACTCTGTATCTAACCCCCTGTACCTACCCTGGGAGTGTTTGATGGGACAGTGTAGAGGGAGCTTTACTCTGTATCTAACCCCCTGTACCTGCCCTGGGACTGTTTGATGGGACAGTGTAGAGGGAGCTTTACTCTGTATCTAACCCCCTGTACCTACCCTGGGAGTGTTTGATGGGATAGTGTAGAGGGAGTTTTACTCTGTATCTAACCCCCTGTACCTACCCTGGGAGTGTTTGATGGGACAGTGTAGAGGGAGCTTTACTCTGTATCTAACCCCGTGCTGTACCTGCCCTGGGAGTGTTTGATGGGGCAGTGTAGAGGGAGCTTTACTCTGTATCTAACCCCCTGTTCCTCTCCTGGGAGTGTTTGATGGGACAGTGTAGAGGGAGCTTTACTCTGTATCTAACCCCCTGTACCTGCCCTGGGATTGTTTGATGGGACAGTGTAGAGGCAGCTTTACTCTGTATCTTACCCCCTGTACCTGCCCTGGGAGTGTTTGATGGTACAGTGTAGAGGGAGCTTTACTCTGTATCTAACTCCCTGTACCTGCCCTGGGAGTGTTTGATGGGACAGTGTAGAGGGAGCTTTACTCTGTATCTAACACCCTGTACCTGTCCTGGGAGTGTTTGATGGGACAGTGTAGAGGGAGCTTTACTCTGTATCTAACCCCCTGTACCTGCCCTGGGAGTGTTTGATGGGACAGTGCAGAGACAGCTTTACTCTGTATCTAACCCCCTGTACCTACCCTGGGAGTGTTTGATGGGACAGTGTAGAGGGAGCTTTACTCTGTATCTAACCCCCTGTATCTGCCCTGGGAGTGTTTGATGGGACAGTGTAGAGGGAGCTTTACTCTGTATCTAACCCCTTGTACCTACCCTGGGAGTGTTTGATGGGACAGTGTAGAGGGAGCTTTACTCTGTATCTAACCCCGTGCTGTACCTGCCCTGGGAGTGTTTGATGGGGCAGTGCAGAGGGAGCTTTACTCTTTATCTAACCCCCTGTACCTGCCCTGGGAGTGTGTGATGGGACAGTGTAGAGGAAGCTTTACTCTGTATCTAACCCCCTGTACCTGTCCTGGGAGTGTTTGATGGGACAGTGTAGAGGGAGCTTTACTCTGTATCTAACCCCCTGTACCTACCCTGGGAGTGTTTGATTGGATAGTGTAGAGGGAGTTTTACTCTGTATCTAACCCCCTGTTCCTACCCTGGGAGTGTTTGATGGGACAGTGTAGAGGGAGCTTTACTCTGTATCTAACCCCGTGCTGTACCTGCCCTGGGAGTGTTTGATGGGGCAGTGTAGAGGGAGCTTTACTCTGTATCTAACCCCCTGTACCTGCCCTGGGAGTGTGTGATGGGACAGTGTAGAGGAAGCATTTCTCTGTATCTAACCCCCTGTACCTGTCCTGGGAGTGTTTGATGGGACAGTGTAGAGGGAGCTTTACTCTGTATCTAACCCCCTGTACCTTCTCTGGGAGTGTTTGATGGGACAGTGTAGAAGGAGCTTTACTCTGTATCGAACCCCCTGTACCTGCCCTGGGAGTGTGTGATGGGACAGTGTAGAGGGAGCTTTACTCTGTATCTAACCCCCTGTACCTGCCCTGGGAGTGTTTGATGGGACAGTGTAGAGGGAGCTTTACTCTGTATCTAACCCCCTGTACCTGCCCTGGGAGTGTTTGATGGGACAGTGTAGAGGGAGCTTTACTCTGTATCTAACCCCCTGTACCTGCCCTGGGAGTGTGTGATGGGACTGTGTAGAGGGAGCTTTACTCTGTATCTAACCCCCTGTATCTGCCCTGGGAGTGTTTGATGGGACAGTGTAGAGGGAGCTTTACTCTGTATCTAACCCCCTGTACCTGCCCTGGGAGTGTTTGATGGGACAGTGTAGAGGCAGCTTTACTCTGTATCTTACCCCCTGTACCTGCCCTGGGAGTGTTTGATGGGACAGTGTAGAGGGAGCTTTACTCTGTATCTAACTCCCTGTACCTGCCCTGGGAGTGTTTGATGGGACAGTGTAGAGGGAGCTTTACTCTGTATCTAACCCCCTGTACCTGTCCTGGGAGTGTTTGATGGGACAGTGTAGAGGGAGCTTTACTCTGTATCTAACCCCCTGTACCTGCCCTGGGAGTGTTTGATGGGACATTGCAGAGGCAGCTTTACTCTGTATCTAACCCCCTGTACCTACCCTGGGAGTGTTTGATGGGACAGTGTAGAGGGATCTTTACTCTGTATCTAACCCCCTGTATCTGCCCTGGGAGTGTTTGATGGGACAGTGGAGAGGGAGCTTTACTCTGTATCTAACCCCCTGTACCTACCCTGGGAGTGTTTGATGGGACAGTGTCGAGGGAGCTTTACTCTGTATCTAACCCCGTGCTGTACCTGCCCTGGGAGTGTTTGATGGGACAGTGTAGAGGGAGCTTTACTCTGTATCTAACCCCCTGTACCTGCCCTGGGAATGTTTGATGGGACAGTGTAGAGGGAGCTTTACTCTGTATCTAACCCCCTGTACCTACCCTGGGAGTGTTTGATGGGACAGTGTAGAGGGAGCTTTACTCTGTATCTCACCCCCTGTACCTGCTCTGGGAGTGTTTGATGGGACAGTGTAGAGCTAGCTTTACTTTGTATCTAACAACCTGTACCTACCCTGGGAGTGTTTGATGGGATAGTGTAGAGGGAGCGTTACTCTGTATCTAACCCCCTGTACCTACCCTGGGAGTGTTTGATGGGACAGTGTAGAGGGAGCTTTACTCTGTATCTAACCCCGTGCTGTACCTGCCCTGGGAGTGTTTGTTGGGGCAGTGTAGAGGGAGCTTTACTCTGTATCTAACCCCCTGTTCCTGCCCTGGGAGTGTGTGATGGGACAGTGTAGAGGAAGCTTTACTCTGCATCTAACCCCCTGTACCTGCCCTGGGAGTGTTTGATGGGACAGTGTAGAGGGAGCTTTACTCTGTATCTAACCCCGTGCTGTACCTGCCCTGGGAGTGTTTGATGGGACAGTGAAGAGGCAGCTTTACTCTGTATCTAATCCCCTGTACCTGCCCTGGGAGTGTTTGATGGGACAGTGTAGAGGGAGCTTTACTCTGCATCTAACCCCCTGTACCTGTCCTGGGATTGTTTGATGGGACAGTGTAGAGGCAGCTTTACTCTGTATCTAACCCCCTGTACCTGCCCTGGGAGTGTTTGATGGGACAGTGTAGAGGGAGCTTTACTCTGTATCTAACTCCCTGTACCTGTCCTGGGAGTGTTTGATGGGACAGTGTAGAGGGAGCTTTACTCTGTATCTAACCCCCTGTACCTGTCCTGGTAGTGTTTGATGGGACAGTGTAGAGGCAGCTTTACTCTGTATCTAACCCCCTGTACCTGCCCTGGGAATGTTTGATGGGACAGTGTAGAGGGAGCTTTACTCTGTATCTAACCCCCTGTACCTGTCCTGGGAGTGTTTGATGGGACAGTGTAGAGGGAGCTTTACTCTGTATCTAACCTCCTGTACCTGCCCTGGGAGTGTTTGATGGGACAGTGTAGAGGCAGCTTTGCTCTGTATCTAACCCCCTGTACCTACCCTGGGAGTGTTTGATGGGACAGTGTAGAGGGAGCTTTACTCTGTATCTAACCCCCTGTACCTGCCCTGGGAGTGTTTGATGGGACAGTGTAGAGGGAGCTTTACTCTGTAAATAACCCCCTGTACCTACCCTGGGAGTGTTTGATGGGACAGTGTAGAGGGAGCTTTACTCTGTATCTAACCCCCTGTACCTGCCCTGGGAGTGTTTGATGGGACAGTGTAGAGGGAGCTTTACTCTGTATCTAACCCCCTGTACCTACCCTGGGAGTTTTTTGTTGGGACAGTGTAGAGGGAGTTTTACTCTGTATCTAACCCCGTGCTGGACCTGCCCTGGGAGTGTGTGACGGGACAGTGTCGATGGTGGATTGTCGGGGCCTGCCGGTGTGTCTGAATTCTGTCCTGTCCTGCTCTCCGAAGATGCCGTTTAATATTTAAACCGGGAGTAAAGCTGATTCAAGTGCTGTTTGTTTGGAATGGTTCAATGTCCCCTTGGTGTGTTCTGTGCTGACTGACTGTTGGTTATGTAAAGTCTTGTCCCTGCACTACAGAGTCACACGAGGCACATACTGAAGTCAAAATCACTCAGGACCTGCACCTTTATTACACAGCTCTCAAATGCCACATTTGTCTGAGACCTGTCCTTATATACCTGTCTGGGACAGATCTCCAGTGTCTCCTGCAAGTGCAGATCGTCTCTAGTTACAGTCATGTATAGCATGGTAAGATACCGTTATGTACAGTAGTGTGAGATACATGACAGGTTACTAAAGCTTACAAGCAGATGCATCCCGTTCTTGTCTGTGAGCCGCTGTCGAGATTTGTGGGACAGAGAGAGAGAGCGACTGGATATCAGCAAGATCAGAAATAGGAGCAGGAGTCGGCCATTCGTCCCCTCGAGCCTACTCCGCCATTTAATATGATCATGGCTGATCTGATCATGGACTCAGCTCCACTTCCCCGCCCGCTCCCTATAACCCTTCACTCCCTTATCGCTCAAAAATCTATCTCCACCTTAAATATATTCAATGTCCCAGCCTCCACAGCTCTCTGGGACAGAGAATTCCACAGATTTACAACCCTCTGAGAGAAGAAATTCCTCCTCATCTCAGTTTTAAATGGCCGGCCCCTTATTCTGAAACTATGTCCCCTAGTTCTAGTCTCCCCCACGAGGGGAAACATCCTCTCTGCATCCACCTTGTCAAGCCCCCTCAGAATCTTATACGTTTCATCTCAGGAATCAACCGAGTGAACCTTCTCTGAACTGGTCTCACCAATACACCCTGTATAACTGGAGCAAGACTTCCCTGCTTTTATACTCCATCCCCTTTGTAATAAAGGCCAAGACACCATTTGCCTTCCTGATCACTTGCTGTACCTGCATACTAACCTTTTGTGTTTCATGCACAAGTACCCCCAGGTCCCGCTGTACTGCAGCACTTTGCAATCTTTCTCCATTTAAATAATAACTTGCTTTCATTTTCTGCCAGTGTGGATAATCTCATACTTTCCCAAATTGTTCTCCATCTGCCAAATGTGTACACACTCACTTAGCCTGTCTATCTCTTTGTGTCCTCCTCACAACTTGCCTTCCCACCCATCTTTGTATTGTCAGCCAGTCCCAACATTGAGCGGCTCAAGGCCTGTCCTCGGTCCGGTACTGAGGCACACAGTTCTGGAACATCTGGTCCCCTTACTGCCATTGGGTAGCGTGTGAGGAGTGACTGGAGAAGCTGGGGTTGTTCTCCAGGGAGCAGAGAGGGTTAAGGGGAGATTTGATCGAGGTGTTCTAAATCACGAGGGGATGTGACGGAGTAAATCAGGAGAACCTGTTCCCGGGGGCAGGAGGGTGGGTAACCAGAGGGACACAGATTGACGATAATCTGCGAGGGAACCAGAGGGGGAGATGGGTAAGAATGTTTTTACGCAGCGAGTTGTTGTGATCGGGAACGTGCTGCCTGAAAGCTCGGTCGGAGCAGGTTCAATAGTGACTTTCAAACCGGGAATTGGGTAAATACTGGAAGGGGAAATGTGCCGGGCTGTGGGGAAAGAGCAGGGGGGAGTGGGACTGATTGGGTCGCTCTGTCACAGAGCTGGCACAGCACGGGCTCGAGGGGCCCAGTGGGATCCTCCTGTGCTGGAAGACTCCATTGGGGTAAGGGTCACACACACACTGACTGTCACTGGGGTACGGGTCCCACACACACTGACTCTCACTGGGGTACGGGTCCCACACACACTAACTCTCACTGGGGTATGTGTCCCACAAACACTGACTCTCACTGGGGTACGGGTCCCACACACACTGACTCTCACTGGGGTATGGGTCCCACACACACTGACTCTCACTGGGGTACCAGTCCCACACACACTGACACTCACCGGGGTACGGGTTCCACGCACACTGACTCTCACTGGGGTACGGGTCCCACACACACTGACTCTCACTGGGGTACGGGTCCCACACACACTGACTCTCACTGGGGTACGGGTCCCACACACACTGACTCTCACTGGGGTACGGGTCCCACACACACTGACTCTCACTGGGGTACGGGTCCCACACACACTGACTCTCACTGGGGTACGGGTCCCACACACACTGACTCTCACTGGGGTACCGGTCCCACACACACTAACTCTCACTGCGGTACGGGTCCCACACACACTGACTCTCACTGGGGTACGGGTCCCACACACACTGACTCTCACTGGGGTACGGGTCCCACACACACTGACTCTCACTGGGGTACAGGTCCCACACACACTGACTCTCACTGGGGTACAGTCCCACACACACTGACTCTCACTGGGGTACAGGTCCCACACACACTGACTCTCACTGGGGTACAGTCCCACACACACTGACTCTCACTGGGGTACGGGTCCCACACACACTGACTCTCACTGGGGTACAGTCCCACACACACTGACTCTCACTGGGGTACGGGTCCCACACACACTGACTCTCACTGGGGTACGGGTCCCACACACACTGACTCTCACTGGGGTACAGGTCCCACACACACTGACTCTCACTGGGGTACGGGTCCCACACACACTGACTCTCACTGGGGTACAGTCCCACACACACTGACTCTCACTGGGGTACAGTCCCACACACACTGACTCTCACTGGGGTACGGGTCCCACACACACTGACTCTCACTGGGGTACGGGAGCGATCCTGTTCCATGGTGTGCAGTCCCGTGCCGGGGAATGAAACCTAGCGATTGGAACAAGGAAGCTGGGAATGAATTTAATTAACTGCAGATGTGACAACTCTGAGCAGAAGTGCGAGCACCTTGTTTACTTCGGCATGTCTGAATTGGCCCGAAGCTACAAACGCTGATATTACAGAATCTCGGCAGCTCACATGCTAACACTGCCACAATGTTTGTTGGTATTTCACAGCAATTTGTGGCGGTTTATAACTCCACCAGTTCACTTTCCTTCCCCCAGCCGCCCCGTTGGTGGATCCATTCTGGGGATGAGGGTGTTGCGGCGAGACCCTTGGGGAGGGTGTGCTGGGCCCGGTCCCCCCGACCAGATTGACAAGGTGCCACATAAAAGGTTACTGCACAAGATAAAAGTTCACAGGGTTGAGGGTAAAATATTAACATGGATAGAGGATTGGCTAACTAACAGAGAACAGAGAGTCGGGATAAATGGTTCATTCTCGGGTTGGCCACCAGTAACTAGTGGAGTGTCACAGGGATCAGTGCTGGGACCCCAGCTATTTACAATCTATATTAACCACTTGGAAGAAGGGACTGAGTGTAACGTAGACAAGTTTACTGACGATACAAAGATGGGAGGAAAAGCAATGTGTGAGGAGGACACAGAAAATCTGCAAAAAGACATAGACAGGCTAAGTGAGTGGGCAAACGTTTGTCAGATGGAGTATAATGTGGGAAACTGTGAGGTCATGCACTTTGGCAGAAAAAAAATCTAAGGGCAAGTTATTATTTAAATGGAGACAGATTGCAAAGTGCTCAAGTACAGCGGGACCTGGGGTACTTGTGCATGAAACATAAAAGGTTAGTATGCAGGTACAGCAAGTGATCAGGAAGGCCAATGGTATCTTAGCCTTTATTGCAAAGGGGATGGAGTATAAAAGCAGGGAAGTCTTGCTACAGTTATACAGGGTATTGGTGAGGCCACACCTGGAGTACTGCGTGCAGTTTTGGTTTCCATATTTGCTGAAGGATATACTTGCTTTGGAGGCAGTTCAGAGAAGGTTCACTCGGTTGATTCCGGGGGGGTTGACTTATGAGGAAAGGTTGAGGAGGTTGGGCCTCTACTCATTGGAGTTCAGAAGAATGAGAGGTGATCTTATCGAAACGTATAAGATTATGAGCGGGGCTCGACAAGGAGGATGCAGAGAGGATGTTTCCACTGATGGGGGAGACTAGAACTAGGGGGCATGGTCTTAGAATAAGGGGCCGCCCATTTAAAACTCAGATGAGGAGGAATTTCTTCTCTCAGAGGGTTGTAAATCTGTGGAATTCTCTGCCCCAGAGAGCTGTGGAGGCTGGGACATTGAATATATTTAAGACAGAGATAGACAGTTTCTTAACTGATAAGGGGATAAGGGGGCGGGCAGGGAAGTGGAGCTGAGTCCATGATGGGATCAGCCATGATGGTATTAAATGGCGGAGCAGGCTCGAGGGGCTGTATGGCCGACTCCTGCTCCTATTTCTGATGTTCTTATGTGAAAAGTTTGTGGGACCAGAGTCAGGTCGCAGCCAATAAAATACATTTGAAGTCTCGCAATGCAGGAAACGCCGCAGCCATTTTGCGCACAGGAAGCTCCCAGCACTGTGACAATGACCAGGATCACCTGTTCATATTAGTGCTGTTGGTCGAGGGAGCAAAAGAGAGAGAGAAAGTTACAGCACAGAAGGAGGCCATTCCGGCCCATCGTGTCCGCCCCGGCCGACACAGAGACACACGGCCCTCGGTCAGTAGCCCTGAAGGTTACATATAAACCTATGAACAATGACGGAAAGGCAAAGAGCAACCAGTCCAACCAGTCCGCCCCACACAACTGCGACACTCCTTATACTGAATCATTCTACACTCCACCCCAACCGGAGCCATGTGATCTCCTGGGAGAGGCAAAAACCAGATAAAAACCCAGGGCCATTTAGGGAGAAAAAGACATCTGGGAAATTCCTCTTCGACCCATCCAGGCGATCGACACTAGTCCAGGAGATCCCCCTGGCCATATTTGATTTCCTGCAGTACTTACTGTTATATCTGCTCCGTCCAACAAAAGGTCATCCAGTCTAATCCCAATTACCAGCTCTAGGTCCGTAACCCTGCAGGTTACAGCACTTTAAGTGCTCATCCAACCATCTCTTAAAAGTGAGGGTTTCTGCATCCACCACTCTTCCAGGCAGCGAGTTCCAGATCCCCACAACCCTCTGCGTAAAGAAGCCCCCCCTCAAATCCCCTCTAAACCTTCCACCAACCACCTTAAAACTATGCCCCCTCGTAATAGCCCCCTCCACCAATGGAAATAGACCTTACTCTCCACTATGTCCAGGCCCCTCAATATTTTGTACACCTCGATGAGGTCTCCTCTCAACCTCCTCTGTTCCAATGAGAACAAACCCAGCCTATCCAATCTGTCCTCATAACTAAGATTCTCCATTCCAGGCAGCATGCAAGTAAATCTCCTCTGCACCCGCTCCAGTGTAATTACGTCCTTCCTATAATGCGCCGACCAGAACTGCACACAGTACTCCAGCTGTGGCCTAACCAAAGTATTATACAATTTAAGCATAACCTCCCTGCTCTTGTATTCTATGCCTTGGCCAATAAAGGCAAGCATTCCGTATGCCTTCTTAACCACATTATCCACCTAGCCTGCTACTTTCAGGGATCTGTGGACAAGCACTCCAAGGTCCCTTTGTTCCTCTACACTATAAAGTGGCCTACCGCTTAATGTGTATACCCTTTCCTTATTAGCCCTCCCAAAGTGCATCACCTCACACTTCTCTGAATTAAACTCTATTTGCCACTGCTCTGCCCACCTGACCAGTAGATTGATATCCTCCTGCAGCCCATGACTTTCCTCTTCATTATCAACCACACAGCCAATTTTAATCATTTTAGCAAACTTCTTAATCATGCTCCCTATATTCAAATCTAAATCGTTGATATATACCACAAAAAGCAAGGGACCCAGTACTGAGCCCTGCGGAACCCCACTGGAAATATCCTTCCAGTCACAAAAACATCCATCAACCATTGCACCTTGCTTCCTACCTCCAAGCCAATTTTGGATCCAACTAGCCACTTTGCCCTGGATCCCACGGGCTTTAACCTTCATGACCAGTCTACCATGTGGGACCTTATCAAAAGCTTTGCTAAAGTCTGTATACACTTCATCGTATCACTACCCTCATCGACCCTCTTGGTTACCTCTTCAAAAAATTCAATCGGGCTAGTCAAACCCGATCTTCCCTGAACAAATTCGTGCTGACTGTCCCTAACTAATCCCTGCCTTTCCAAATGTAGATTTATCGTATCAGGATTTTTCCAATAATTTTCCCACCGCTGTGGTTAGGCTGACAGGCCTTTAATTACTCGGCCTATCCCTTTCTCCCTTCTTAAACAAGTCCTCCAGTCCTCTGGCACCATTCCTGATTCCAAAGCGGACTGGAAAATGATGGTCAAGGCCTCTGCTATTTCCTCTTTTGCTTCGCTCAATAGCCTGGGATGCATTTCATCCGGGCCTGGGGACTTATCCGCTTAAACCCCTTAAAACCTCCTCTCTCACTATATTTAGTTCATCCAGAATTTCACACTCCTCCTAGACAGCAGTATCTGCATTGCCCCTTTCCTTTGTGAAAACAGACCCAAAGTTTTCATTAAGAACCATACCCACATCTCCACACACACATTATGGCTCAGAGACATGGACCATGTACAGTAGACACCTCAAGTCGCTGGAGAAATACCATCAACGATGTCCCCGCAAGATCCTGCAAATCCCCTGGGAGGACAGACGCACCAACGTTAGCGTCCTCGACCAGGCCAACATCCCCAGCATCGAAGCACTGACCACACTCGACCAGTTCCACTGGGCAGGGCCACATTGTCTGCATGCCCGACACGAGACTCCCAAAGCAAGCGATCTACTCGGAACTCCTTCACGGCAAGCGAGCCAAAGGTGGGCAGAGGAAACGTTACAAGGGACACCCTCAAAGCCTCCCTGATCAAGTGCAACATCCCCACCGACACCTGGGAGTCCCTGGCCAAAGACCAGTCCGCCCTAAGTGGAGGAAGTGCATCCGGGAGGGCGTTAAGGACCTCGAGTCTCATCGCCGAGAGCATGCAGAAACCAAGCGGAAGGAGCGTGCGGCAAACCTGGCCCACCTTCCCCTTCCGTCAACGTCTATCTGTCCCACCTGTGACAGCGACTGTGGCTCCCATATTGGACTGTTCAGCCACCTCAGGACTTATGTTAAGAGTGGAAGCAAGTCTGCCTCGATTCTGAGGGACTGCCTATGATGATGACCCTCATGCTCTTTAATAGTGAAAGTCAGTGTGTGTGGGACCCGTCCCCCAGTGAGAGTCAGTGTGTGTGGGACCCGTACCCCAGTGAGAGTCAGTGTGTGTGGGACTCGTACCCCAGTGAGAGTCAGTGTGTGTGGGACCCGTACCCCAGTGAGAGTCAATGTGTGTGGGACCCGTACCCAGTGAGAGTCAGTGTGTGTGGGACCCGTACCCCAGTGAGGGTCAGTGTGTGTGGGACCCGTACCCCAATGAGTGTCAGTGTGTGTGGGACCCGTACCCTAGTGAGAGTCAGTGTGTGTTGGACCCGTACCCCAGTGAGAGTCAGTGTGTGTGGGACCCGCACCCCAGTGAGAGTCAGTGTGTGTGGGACCCGTACCCAGTGAGAGTCAGTGTGTGTGGGACCTGTACTCCAGTGAGAGTCAGTGTGTGTGGGACCCGTACCCCAGTGAGAGTCAGTGTGTGTGGGACCCGTACCCAGTGAGAGTCAGTGTGTGTGGGACCCGTACCCCAGTGAGGGTCAGTGTGTGTGGGACCCGTACCCCAATGAGTGTCAGTATGTGTGGGACCCGTACCCCAGTGAGAGTCAGTGTGTGTTGGACCCGTACCCCAGTGAGAGTCAGTGTGTGTGGGACATGTTCCCCAGTGAGAGTCAGTGTGTGTGGGACCCGTACCCCAGTGAGAGTCAGTGTGTGTGGGACCCGTACCCCAGTGAGAGTCAGTGTGTGTGGGACCCGTACCCCAGTGAGAGTCAATGTGTGTGTGGGACCTGTACCCCAGTGAGAGTCAGTGTGTGTGGGACTGTACCCCAGTGAGAGTCCGTGTGTGTGGGACCTGTACCCCAGTGAGAGTCAGTGTGTGTGGGACCCGTACCCCAGTGAGAGTCAGTGTGTGTGGGACTGTACCCCAGTGAGAGTCAGTGTGTGTGGGACCTGTACCCCAGTGAGAGTCAGTGTGTGTGGGACCCGTATTGTTATGTCTTGAATAAAGAGTCAGAGTAGATACTGCAAGCTCAAAGTAAGGTGTGACTGTCGTCCTTTATTACAGATCTCAGAGTGTCTCTCCAGCCTATGAGGCCTCTTTGGGATTCCAGGAGATAAACCTTAGGGTGGTTAGACATGGTAATTACAGGTTTACATACATAACAACACTCCCCCCGCCCCACCTCCCCACAAAGTCAGTTGTATAATTATTTACAATGTGAGTCGATCTGGGGCCTTCCTTTCCCTGGTTGATCGTCTCGCTGCAAATGCTGGTTTTGGTGAGTCGTTTGTTGGGCCCTCGCTGGACAGCTGGGCGTGGTGAGTCCGGCTGGGCTGCTGCGGGTGATGGGGTCTGCCTTGTGGTCAACCGCTGAGTCGGCTGCCACTGGTGTATGTGTATGTAGGGGGGGGGGGTCAAAAAAGGTAGAGTCTATTGTGGGTTGTTCTGGATAATTCGTAAATCTGAGAGTTTGGTTTGGATCAAGTGTTTCCTGCAGGTGTGTCCATTTAAGGGTTTGACCACAAACACCCTACTCACCTCTTTGGCCACGACAGTGCCAGGAAGCCACTTGGAACCTTGTCCATAGTTCAACACAAATACAGATCATTTATCTCAATTTCGCGTGACACATTTGCGCGATCATGGTATGTATTCTGTTGAAGCCGCCTGCTCTCTACCTGTTCGTGTAGATCAGGGTGGACTAACGAGAGCCTTGTCTTAAGTGCCCTTTTCATGAGTGTCATGTATCTTACATTATTATCTATAACTGTATCCTAACATGCTATACATGACTGTAACAAGATATGACCTGTAACCACCAGCATACCTTACCACCAGGGGTGCACTTGCAAGAGACAGGTATATAAGGACAGGTCTCAGGCAAGTGCAGCATTCCAGAGCTGTGAAATAAAGGTGCAAGGTCCAGAGTGACCTTGACTTCACTACATGCCTCGTGTGAGTCTGTACTGAGGGGACAGGACTTTACAGTGGCGACGAGTTACGGGATTACAGAATCCACAGAATGGCGAACAACGGATCAGATGAAAAGTATAATGCGGGAGAGAATTGGGAGGACTTTATAGAAAGGCTCCAGCAAAGCTTTGTAACCAAAGACTGGTTAGGCGACGATAAGGCAGACAAGAGAAGAGCCCATCTCTTGACCAGCTGTGGCTCGAAAACATGCGCTTTAATGAAGGATCTGTTGGCACCCGAGAAACCAGCAAGCAAGTGGTTTGAAGAATTGAGCACACTGGTAAGAGACCACCTGAAGCCAGCGAGCAGCCTACACATGGCCAGACACAGGTTCTACAACTACAGACGCTGTGTGGGCCAGAGCATACCCGACTTTGTGGCGGAACTTTGGAGGTTGGCTAGTTTGGAGGTAGGAGAGAAATGCTGAGAGACTTTTTCATTGAAGGAATAGGCCACGCAGGCATATTCTGAAAGCTCATAGAGACCAAGAACCTGACCTTAGAGGCAGCAGCACTGGTTGCACAGACATTCTTGGTCGGGGGAGAAGAAACGAGGTTGATTTACAATGCAGGTAGGACAACTAACGAAATATCGGAACAAGAAGTTCACAGCACTAAACAAGCTGCTATCCCCACACACAGACAAAACCGGGAGAACAGGCTCTCGACAGCAGGCAGAAGCCATCAAGGGCCACAGGAACGGCCGTTCACACCTCATCAACCCACAATGCGAGCAATCAACTACAAACTGAGAGAAGCTCAAGAGAGATCAGCCAGACGCAGCTCATTCTTTGGGAACACTTTGAACAATGGAACAGGTCTGTGCTGGAGGTGTGGGGGTGGGCACTGGTCAAGGGGATGTCGTTTTCAGCAGGCTGTTTGCAGAAATTGTGAATATACAGGGCATTTGGCCTGCATGTGCAAAAAAACGGCAGCTCGGCTGGTATACGAATCGGATGGGTCGGAAAGCGGACCAGAAGATGGTGGGGACAGTACCCGGGACACCGATGTACAGCGGGTCAACACGATCAATGGCCGCTGCTCCTACAACAGGACACCTCCTATAATGATGAGAGTCCTACTCAACGGGATATCTGTCAACATGGAGCTGGATACGGGAGCGAGTCAATCTCTCATGGGCGCTCAACAATTTGAACAACTGGCCACATAAAAGAGACAGACCAAAACTCACAAGGGTCAACACCAAACTAAGGACCTATACCAAAGAAATCGTACCAGTCCTCGGCAGCGCCATGCTCTCTGTCACACACAAAGGGACAGTGAACCGACTTCCCCTGTGGATTGTCCCCGGAGACCCCCCAGCACTGCTGGGGAGAAGCTGGCTGGCAAAACTAAACTGGAAATGGGATGATGTCCATGCCATGTCATTAGAGGAACGGACCTCCTGCTCAACAGTTATAAAGCGATTTGAACATCTCTTTCAGCCAGGTGTGGGCACTTTCAAAGAGGCCAAAGTCAAAATCTACATCACACAGGATGCTAGACCGGTCCATCACAAGGCCAGAGCTGTACCCTATATGATGAGGGAAAAGATTGAACACGAACTAGACAGGCTTCTGCGGGAAGGCATTATATCACCTGTGGAATATAGCGACTGGGCAAGTCCCATCGTCCCGGTCATGAAACCTGATAGATCCGTATGAATCTGTGGGGACTACAAATCTACCATAAACAGAGTCTTCCTACAGGATCAATACCCGCTGCCCAGAGCGGAGGGCTTATTTGCCACATTGGCTGGAGGTAAACTTTTCTCAAAACTAGACCTCACATCTGCGTATATGACGCAAGAATTGACCGAGGAATCCAAGCTACTCACCACCATCAACACACATCGAGGCCTTTTCATGTACAATCGATGCCCATTCGGCATCAGGTCGGCAGCTGCCATATTCCAGCGCAACATGGAGAGTCTGCTCAAGTCCATCCCGGGGACGGTTGTGTTTCAAGACGACATACTTATCACGGGCAGGGGCACCGACTCCCATCTCCGCAATTTGGAGGAAGTACTAAAGCGGTTGGATCGGGTAGGCCTACGAGTCAAGAAATCCAAGTGCCTGTTTCTCGCACCCAAGGTTGAATTTTTGGGCAGAAGGATTGCCGCTGATGGAATCCGCCCAACAGAGTCCAAAACAGAAGCAATTCGCCTGGCACCCAGGCCCCGGAATGTCTCAAAACTGTGTGCCTTTCTCGGGCTACTCAATTACTTTGGGAACTTTATGCAGAACTTGAGCACGCTGCTGGAGCCTCTCCACGTGCTACTCAGGAAGGGGTGCGATTGGTTTTGGGGGGACGCCCAGGAACGCGCCTTCAATAAGGCACGCAAACTTGTGTTCCAACAGTGTTTTGACTTTCTTTGATCCATGTAAAAAGCGAGTTCTCACATGCGATGCATCAGCGTATGGGGTCGGGTGCGTTTTGCAACATGTCAATAGTGCGGGCAAATTACAACCCAATGCTTATTCCTTCAGGTCACTTTCGCGGGCGGAGCGCGGGTACGGAATGGTAGAGAAGGAGGCGCTCGCGTGTGTGTACGGTGTCAAAAAGATGCACCAATACCTTTTCGGGGCCAAGTTCGCGTTAGAAACCGACCACAAGCCCCTCACGTCCCTCCTATCCGAGAGCAAGGCAATAAACGGCAATGCCTCAGCGCGAATTCAACGGTGGGCACGACTATACCATCAGGCACAGACAACTATGCAGACGCGCTCAGCAGGCTACCCCTGTGACCACAGAAGGGTCTGACGAACAGGACTGTGAGATAGTCATGGCAATCAATGCCTTTGAGTCCACAGGTTCGCCCATGACGGCTCGCCAAATCAGAGCCTGGACGGCCAGCGACCCCAGGTTATCCTTAGTAAAGAGATGTGTCCTAACCGGTGACTGGGCAGAGGCTCGTGATGCCTGCCCTGAGGAATTAAAACCCTTTCACAGGTGCATGCATGAGCTATCACTACAAGCAGACTGCCTGATGTGGGGCAGCTGAGTAGTCATGCCTCTGCGAGACAGAGAGGCATTTGTCTGGGAGCTCCACCGCGAGCACCCGGGGATCATTCTCATGAAGGCCATAGCCAGATCCCACACCTGGTGGCCTGGTATTGACACGGACTTGGAGCTCTGCATCCGAAGGTGCACCATTTGTGCCCAACTCAGCAATGCCCCCAGCGAGGCTCCACTGAACCCTTGGCCTACCAAACCGTGGTCGCGGGTGCACGTAGACTATGCGGGCCATTCATGGGCAAAATGTTCCTCGTAGTTGTAGATGCATTTTCAAAGTGGATCGAATGCACCATTTTAAACTCGAGCACAACCTCCACCACTGTGGAGAGCCTCGCAACCATGTTTGCAACGCACGGAATCCCTGACATATTGGTCAGTGACAATGGCCCGTGCTTCACCAGCGCAGAATTCCAAGACTTTATAATTGACCACGGCATAAATCACGTCAAGACGGCACCGTTCAAGCCGGCCACCAACGGCCAGGCGGAGAGAGCAGTGCAAATCATTAAACAAGGCATGCTTAAAATCCAAGGTCCCACGCTGCAGGGTTGCCTGTCGCGACTGCTGCTGGCATACAGATCTCGTCCGCACTCACTGACTGGGATCCCCCCGCGCAACTGTTGATGAAAAGGACTTTAAAAACAAGGCTCTCATTAATCCTCCCAGACATGCACGAAATCGTTGAGGCAAAGCGCCGTAAGCTGACTGAGTACCATGACAGAAATTCGAGGGGGAGATGGAATGAGATAGGGGACAAAGTGTTTGTACTAAACTATGGCAGGGGTCCCAAATGGCTTGCAGGGACAGTAACAGACAAGGAAGGAAACAGGCTACTGGTAGTACAAATGGACAATGGCAAAACCTGCCGGAGGTATGTAGACCAAGTCAAAAGCAGATTTACCAACAACACTGCGGAACCAGAGGCAGACTACAATGTGGAACTCACACCACACCTGGTGGACAGACGGAGGGAACAACCTGAGGAAAGGGCAATCCCAACAGACAGCCCAGGCGAGTCAACAACAATCACACCAATTGAAACAGACAGCCCAGGCGAGATACCAGCAACCACACCCAAAGAAAAACAGACACCAAGGCAAACAACTGAACCACAACTCAGACGCTCCACGCGAGAGCGTAGACCACCTGAGAGACTGAACCTATAAAGACAATAAGACCTTGGGGGAGGGTGATGTCATGTATCTTACATTATTATACATAACTGTATCCTAACATGCTATACATGACTGTAATAAGATATGACCTGTAACCACCAGCATACCTTACCACCAGGGGTGCACTTGCAAGAGACAGGTATATAAGGACAGGTCTCAGGCAAGTGCAGCATTCCAGAGCTGTGAAATAAAGGTGCAGGTCCAGAGTGACCTTGACTTCATGACATGCCTCGTGTGAGTCTGTACTGAGGGGACAGGACTTTACAATGAGCAGTTCAGCGAGGGGAACACCAGTGAGTGAGTGGGGTCTCGTGCGGTAACTAAGCAGGACTCGCGATAGGTGAGTCTGCAGTGAGCCTTCAGTTACCCTTTTCAAGCTCTGTTTGATTGTTTGCACTGCTCTCTCTGCCTGACCATTGGACGCTGGTTTAAATGGGGCAGATGTGACATGTTTGATCCCATTGCGGGTCATGAACTCCTTGAACTCGGCACTGGTAAAGCACGGCCCATTGCCACTTACAAGGACATCAGGCAGGCCATGCGTGGCAAACATGACCCGTAGGCTTTCAATGGTGGCAGCGGACATGCTTGCCGACATTATCACACATTCAATCCATTTGGAGTACGCATCTACAACCACGAGGAACATTTTTCCCAAGAATGGGCCTGCATAGTTGACATGCAGCCTAGACCACGGTTTGGAGGGCCAAGACCATAAACTTAGCGGTGCCTCCCTGGGTGCATTGCTTAACTGCGAGCATGTGTTACATTTGTGCACGCAGGACTCTAAGTCTGCATCGATACCGGGCCTGCACACGTGAGATCTGGCTATTGCTTTCATCATTACAATGCCTGAATGGGCACTGTGGAGGTCATAGGTGAACCACTACTCGATTGCCCCACAGGAGGCAGTCTGCCTGTATAGACATTTCATCTCTGCGCCGCTGGTACAGCTTTATCTCTAACGGGACACTAGACCAACTCCCGTGGAACACAGTTTTTTACTAAGGACAGTAAGGGGTCCTGGCTTGTCCAGGTTCTAATCTGTCAGGCTGTGACGGGTGATTGCTCACTCTCGAATGCTTCCATAACCATGGCTAGATCTGCGGGTTGTGCCATTTCCACCCCAGCGGTGGGCAATGGCAGCCTACTGAGAGCATCGGCACAGTTTTCTGTGCCTGGCCTGTGGCGGATGGCGTAGTTGTATGTGGACAACGTGAGCGCCCATCTCTGGACCCGGGCTGATGCGTTAGTATTTATCCCCTTACTTTCAGAAAACAGGGAGATAAGCGGTTTATGGTCGGTTCCAATTCAAATTTGAGTCCGAACAGATATTGATGCATTTTCTTTACCCCATAAACACACTCTAACGCTCCGTTTTCGATCATACTGTAGGCCCACTCGGCCTTAGACAGACTTCTGGATGCAAAAGCAACCGGTTGCAATTGCCCAAATTCATTAGCTTGTTGCAATCCCGTACGACGACCCATCACATGCTGGTACCAAACGCTTACATGGATCATATAACACAAACAATTTGTTTGAACATAACAGCTTCTTAGCTTTCTCAAAGGCATTTTCTTGGCTTTTACCCCATACCTATTCATCTCCTTTACTCAGTAGAGAGTGCAGGGGTTCTAACAGTGTGCGAAGACCCGGTAAGAAGTTACCAAAGTAGTTCAGGAGTCCTAGAAACGACCGCAGCTCCGTCACATTCTGTGGTCTCGTTGTGTTCTCGATTGTCTCCGTCTTCGAATCGGTGGGCCTGATGCCGTCCGCCGCGATTCTTCTCCCCAGGAACTCCACTTCAGACGGCAGGAAAACACACTTCGAGCGTTTTAGCCTGAGCCCCACACGATTAAGCCGACTAAGAACCTCCTCCAGGTTCTGCAGGTGCTCGACGGTGTCCCGAACTGTAACCAAGATGTCCTGGAAGACCATGGTGCGCGGGACCGATTTCAGTAAGCTTTCCATGTTCCTCTGGAATATCGCCGCGGCTGATCGAATCCCAAACGGGCATCTGTTGTAAATGAAGGGACCTTTGTGCGTGTTGATGCAGGCGAGGCCCTTCGATGATTCCTCCAGCTCCTGCGTCATGTAGGCCAAGGTCAAGTCCAGTTTCGTGAACGTCTTTCCTCCTGCCAGCATCGCAAAAAGGTCGTCTGCCTTTGGTAGTGGGTATTGATCCTGCAGGGAAAAACGATTGATAGTTACTTTGTAATCACCACAGATTCTGACGGTGCCGTCTCCCTTGAGGACTGGAACAATTGGACTGGCCCACTCATTGACTTCAATCGGTGAAATGATGCCTTCTCATTGCAGCCTATCCAGCTCCATCTCCACCCTCTCTCATCATGTAAAGTGCCGCTCTCGCCTTGTGATGGATGGGTCGTGCCCCTGGAATCAAGTGGATCTGCACTTTTGCTCCTTGGAACTTCCCGATGCCTGGTTCGAACAGCGAGGGGAACTTGTTAGGACCTGGGCACATGAAGTGTCGTCGATGGACGATAGCACCCAGTTCCAGCGTATCTTTCCCAGCCAGCTCCAGCCAAACAGCGTGGGACCATCGCCCGCTACCTCCCAGAGTGGTAACTCATGCACCGCTCCATCGTAGGAGACCTTTACAGTAGCACTGCCAATTACGGGAATCAGTTCCTTTGTGTACATTCTCAGTTTAGTACAAATGGGAGTCAGGACTGGCCTTGAGGCCTTGCTGCACCACAATTTATCAAAAGTCTTTTTGCTCATTATGGACTGGCTTGTGCCCGTGTCCATCTCCATAGACACCGGGAGTCCATTTCATTCAACCTTCAGCATTATCGGGGGACACTTTGTGGTAAATGTGTGCACCCCATGTACCTCTGCCTCCTTGGTCTGAGGCTCTGGTTCATCTTGTTCCGCCGTGGATCTGTCCTCCTCTGCAATATGGTGGTTTGCAGGATTAGCAGGGTTTGCAGCTCGCCTGCACATACGTTGGAGGTATCTCATTGTTCCACAGCTCTTTCAAACGTATCCTTTGAATCGGCATGAATGGAACGATGATCACCCCCGCAGTGCCAACAAGATGTTAATGGCCTTGTATTCCCCACACTTGATGGTGGACTCTGAGTCATCTGCGGACGTTCAGCTGCAGGTATGTGTAACCTGCCCTGTACATTATGATTCGAAAACAACATCACTTTGTTCACAGTACTTGTAGCAGCACTCGTGTGCTGAGAGATTTGCTTAGTATTGTCACTGGGGGCGATGAACCCCTGGGCTATCACTATGGCTTTACTCAAGGTTGGGGTCTCTACAGTCAAAAGTTTGTAAAGTATTACTTCATGACCAAAGCCAAGTACAAAGAAGTCCCTTAGCATGTGCTCCAAGTGTCCTTCAAATTCGCAATGTCCTGCAAGGCGCCTTAGCTCGGCGACATAGCTCTCCACTTCCTGGCCTTCAGACCTCTTGTACGTGTAGAACCGATACCTTGCCATCAGAACGCTTTCCTTCGGGTTTAGATGCTCCCAGACTAGTGCGCACAACTCCTCGCATGACTTGTCTGTGGGTTTCACTGGAGCGAGCAGATTTTTCATGAGGCCACACGTTGGTGCCCCGCAAACGGTGAGGAGGATCGCCCTTCATTTGGCAGCGTTCACTTCTCCTTCCAGCTCGTTGGCCACGAAGTATTGGTCAAGTCGCTCCACAGAGCTTTCCCAATCATCTCCCTCCGAAAATGTCTCCAGGATGCCGATGGTTCTCTGCATTGTTGCGATGGGGTTCGTCATCTGTATCTCGTCGCCAGTTGTTATGTCTTGAATAAAGAGTCAGACTAGATACTGCAAGCTCAAAGTAAGGTGTGACCGTAGTCCTTTAGTACAGATCTCACCGTGCCTCTACAGCCTGTGAGGCCGCCTTATATACAGGTGCCTCCAAGGTATTGTAGGATCCCTTGGGACTCCAGGGCATAAGCCCTCTGGTGGTTAGACATGGTATTTACAGGTTTACATACATAACAAGTACCCCAGTGAGAGTCAGGTTGCGTAGGACCTGGACCCCAGTGAGAGTCAGTGTGTGTGGGACCCATACCCCAGTGAGACTGTGTGTGTGTGGGACCCATACCCCAGTGAGAGTCAGTGTGTGTGTGGGATCCGTACCCCAGTGAGAGTCAGTGTGTGTGGGACCCATACCCCAGTGAGAGTCAGTGTGTGTGTGGGACCCATACCCCAGTGAGAGTCAGTGTGTGTGTGGGACCCATACCCCAGTGAGAGTCAGTGTGTGCGTGGGACCCATACCCCAGTGACCATTTGGGGATGTTATAAGTTTTGATTTCCTTCTCCTTCAGTGCAGTGTGAGTGAAATATTTAATACTTAATTTTTGGCCAAATCTCTATCTGGAACCTTTGTGGAAGGAGTTGGGTGACGGAGCTGGAGAATATTGGCCAGATGGGAGGTTTCTGTGCTTTAAACCTCACGTGCATTGTGGTTTGTCACTTCGAGGAATCTGAATGCGGAGGAATGTGATTTAGGTGAAATTTCAGGCTGCCTCAAATTCACCTTGCGTGTATGCTCGGAACGTCGCAAGTCACTTCATTGGGATACGAGACTCCCAAACCAAGCGCTCTACTCGGAACACCTTCACGGCGTACGAGCCAAAGGTGGGCAGAGGAAACATTACAGGGACACCCTCAAAGCCTCCCTGATAAAGTGCAACATCCCCACCGACACCTGGGAGTCCCTGGCCCAAAGACCAGTCCATCCTAAGTGGAAGAAGTGCATCCGGGAGGGCGCTGAGCACCTCGAGTCTCGTCGCCAAGAGCGTGCAGAAACCAAGCGCAGGCAGCGGAAGGAGCGTGCGGCAAACCTGTCCCACCCTCCCCTTCCCTCAACGTCTATCTGTCCCACCCTCCCCTTCCCTCAACGTCTATCTGTCCCACCCTCCCCTTCCCTCAACGTCTATCTGTCCCACCCACCCCTTCCCTCAACGTCTATCTGTCCCACCCTCCCCTTCCCTCACCGTCTATCTGTCCCACCTGTGACAGGGACTGTGGTTCCCGTATTGGACTGTTCAGCCACCTAAGGATTCTTGTTAAGAGTGGAAGCAAGTCTTCCTCGATTCCGAGGGACTGCCTCTGATGATGATGACATGAGGAGGTATTAGGGACAAGCGACCAAAAGCTTGCTCAAAGAGATCAGTATTATGGAGTGACTTAAAGAAGGAGAGAGAGGCAGAGAGGTTAAGGGAGGAAATTTCAGAGCTTGGGGCCCAGGCAACAGAAGGCACGACCACCGATGGTGGAGCGATAGAAATCGGGGGGGATGTGCAAGAGGCCAGACTTGGAGGAGCGCAGAGATTTGGGAGGGTTGTAGGGGCTGGAGGAGGTTACAGAGACAGGGAGGGGTGTAGAGGCTGGAGGAGGTTACAGAGACGGAGGGGTGTAGGGGCTGGAGGAGGTTACAGAGACAGGGAGGGGTGTAGGGGCTGGAGCAGGTTACAGAGATAGGGAGAGGTGTAGGGACTGGAGGAGGTTACACAGACAGGGTGCACTTGCAAGAGACAGGTATATAAGGACAGGCCTCAGGCAAGTGCAGCATTCCAGTGCTGTGAAATAAAGGTGCAGGTCCAGAGTGACCTTGACTTCATGACATGCCTCGTGTGAGTCTGTACTGAGGGGACAGGACTTTACAATGAGCAGTTCAGCGAGGGGAACACCAGTGAGTGAGTGGGGTCTCGTGCGGTAACTAAGCAGGACTCGCGATAGGTGAGTCTGCAGTGAGCCTTCAGTTACCCTTTTCAAGCTCTGTTTGATTGTTTGCACTGCTCTCTCTGCCTGACCATTGGACGCTGGTTTAAATGGGGCAGATGTGACATGTTTGATCCCATTGCGGGTCATGAACTCCTTGAACTCGGCACTGGTAAAGCACGGCCCATTGCCACTTACAAGGACATCAGGCAGGCCATGCGTGGCAAACATGACCCGTAGGCTTTCAATGGTGGCAGCGGACATGCTTGCCGACATTATCACACATTCAATCCATTTGGAGTACGCATCTACAACCACGAGGAACATTTTTCCCAAGAATGGGCCTGCATAGTTGACATGCAGCCTAGACCACGGTTTGGAGGGCCAAGACCATAAACTTAGCGGTGCCTCCCTGGGTGCATTGCTTAACTGCGAGCATGTGTTACATTTGTGCACGCAGGACTCTAAGTCTGCATCGATACCGGGCCTGCACACGTGAGATCTGGCTATTGCTTTCATCATTACAATGCCTGAATGGGCACTGTGGAGGTCATAGATGAACCACTACTCGATTGCCCCACAGGAGGCAGTCTGCCTGTATAGACATTTCATCTCTGCGCCGCTGGTACAGCTTTATCTCTAACGGGACACTAGACCAACTCCCGTGGAACACAGTTTTTTACTAAGGACAGTAAGGGGTCCTGGCTTGTCCAGGTTCTAATCTGTCAGGCTGTGACGGGTGATTGCTCACTCTCGAATGCTTCCATAACCATGGCTAGATCTGCGGGTTGTGCCATTTCCACCCCAGCGGTGGGCAATGGCAGCCTACTGAGAGCATCGGCACAGTTTTCTGTGCCTGGCCTGTGGCGGATGGCGTAGTTGTATGTGGACAACGTGAGCGCCCATCTCTGGACCCGGGCTGATGCGTTAGTATTTATCCCCTTACTTTCAGAAAACAGGGAGATAAGCGGTTTATGGTCGGTTCCAATTCAAATTTGAGTCCGAACAGATATTGATGCATTTTCTTTACCCCATAAACACACTCTAACGCTCCGTTTTCGATCATACTGTAGGCCCACTCGGCCTTAGACAGACTTCTGGATGCAAAAGCAACCGGTTGCAATTGCCCAAATTCATTAGCTTGTTGCAATCCCGTACGACGACCCATCACATGCTGGTACCAAACGCTTACATGGATCATATAACACAAACAATTTGTTTGAACATAACAGCTTCTTAGCTTTCTCAAAGGCATTTTCTTGGCTTTTACCCCATACCCATTCATCTCCTTTACTCAGTAGAGAGTGCAGTGGTTCTAACAGTGTGCGAAGACCCGGTAAGAAGTTACCAAAGTAGTTCAGGAGTCCTAGAAACGACCACAGCTCCGTCACATTCTGTGGTCTCGTTGTGTTCTCGATTGTCTCCGTCTTCGAATCGGTGAGCCTGATGCCGTCCGCCGCGATTCTTCTCCCCAGGAACTCCACTTCAGACGGCAGGAAAACACACTTCGAGCGTTTTAGCCTGAGCCCCACACGATTAAGCCGACTAAGAACCTCCTCCAGGTTCTGCAGGTGCTCGACGGTGTCCCGAACTGTAACCAAGATGTCCTGGAAGACCATGGTGCGCGGGACCGATTTCAATAAGCTTTCCATGTTCCTCTGGAATATCGCCGCGGCTGATCGAATCCCAAACGGGCATCTGTTGTAAATGAAGGGACCTTTGTGCGTGTTGATGCAGGCGAGGCCCTTCGATGATTCCTCCAGCTCCTGCGTCATGTAGGCCAAGGTCAAGTCCAGTTTCGTGAACGTCTTTCCTCCTGCCAGCATCGCAAAAAGGTCGTCTGCCTTTGGTAGTGGGTATTGATCCTGCAGGGAAAAACGATTGATAGTTACTTTGTAATCACCACAGATTCTGACGGTGCCGTCTCCCTTGAGGACTGGAACAATTGGACTGGCCCACTCATTGACTTCAATCGGTGAAATGATGCCTTCTCATTGCAGCCTATCCAGCTCCATCTCCACCCTCTCTCATCATGTAAAGTGCCGCTCTCGCCTTGTGATGGATGGGTCGTGCCCCTGGAATCAAGTGGATCTGCACTTTTGCTCCTTGGAACTTCCCGATGCCTGGTTCGAACAGCGAGGGGAACTTGTTAGGACCTGGGCACATGAAGTGTCGTCGATGGACGATAGCACTCGGACATCGTCCCAGTTCCAGCGTATCTTTCCCAGCCAGCTCCAGCCAAACAGCGTGGGACCATTGCCCGCTACCTCCCAGAGTGGTAACTCATGCACCGCTCCATCGTAGGAGACCTTTACAGTAGCACTGCCGATTACGGGAATCAGTTCCTTTGTGTACATTCTCAGTTTAGTACAAATGGGAGTCAGGACTGGCCTTGAGGCCTTGCTGCACCACAATTTATCAAAAGTCTTTTTGCTCATTATGGACTGGCTTGTGCCCGTGTCCATCTCCATAGACACCGGGAGTCCATTTCATTCAACCTTCAGCATTATCGGGGGACACTTTGTGGTAAATGTGTGCACCCCATGTACCTCTGCCTCCTTGGTCTGAGGCTCTGGTTCATCTTGTTCCGCCGTGGATCTGTCCTCCTCTGCAATATGGTGGTTTGCAGGATTAGCAGGGTTTGCAGCTCGCCTGCACATACGTTGGAGGTATCTCATTGTTCCACAGCTCTTTCAAACGTATCCTTTGAATCGGCATGAATGGAACGATGATCACCCCCGCAGTGCCAACAAGATGTTAATGGCCTTGTATTCCCCACACTTGATGGTGGACTCTGAGTCATCTGCGGACATTCAGCTGCAGGTATGTGTAACCTGCCCTGTACATTATGATTCGAAAACAACATCACTTTGTTCACAGTACTTGTAGCAGCACTCGTGTGCTGAGAGATTTGCTTAGTATTGTCACTGGGGGCGATGAACCCCTGGGCTATCACTATGGCTTTACTCAAGGTTGGGGTCTCTACAGTCAAAAGTTTGTAAAGTATTACTTCATGACCAAAGCCAAGTACAAAGAAGTCCCTTAGCATGTGCTCCAAGTGTCCTTCAAATTCGCAATGTCCTGCAAGGCGCCTTAGCTCGGCGACATAGCTCTCCACTTCCTGGCCTTCAGACCTCTTGTACGTGTAGAACCGATACCTCGCCATCAGAACGCTTTCCTTCGGGTTTAGATGCTCCCAGACTAGTGCGCACAACTCCTCGCATGACTTGTCTGTGGGTTTCACTGGAGCGAGCAGATTTTTCATGAGGCCACACGTTGGTGCCCCGCAAACGGTGAGGAGGATCGCCCTTCATTTGGCAGCGTTCACTTCTCCTTCCAGCTCGTTGGCCACGAAGTATTGGTCAAGTCGCTCCACAGAGCTTTCCCAATCATCTCCCTCCGAAAATGTCTCCAGGATGCCGATGGTTCTCTGCATTGTTGCGATGGGGTTCGTCATCTGTATCTCGTCGCCAGTTGTTATGTCTTGAATAAAGAGTCAGACTAGATACTGCAAGCTCAAAGTAAGGTGTGACCGTAGTCCTTTAGTACAGATCTCACCGTGCCTCTACAGCCTGTGAGGCCGCCTTATATACAGGTGCCTCCAAGGTATTGTAGGATCCCTTGGGACTCCAGGGCATAAGCCCTCTGGTGGTTAGACATGGTATTTACAGGTTTACATACATAACAAGTACCCCAGTGAGAGTCAGGTTGCGTAGGACCTGGACCCCAGTGAGAGTCAGTGTGTGTGGGACCCGTACCCCAGTGAGAGTCGGTGTATGGGACCCGTACCCCAGTGAGAGTCAGTGTGTGCGTGGGACCCGTACCCCAGTGAGAGTCAGTGTGTGTGGGACCCGTACCCCAGTGAGAGTCAGTGTGTGTGTGGGACCCATACCCCAGTGAGAGTCAGTGTGTGTGGGACCCGTACCCCAGTGAGAGTCAGTGTGTGTGGGACCCGTACCCCAGTGAGAGTCAGTGTGTGTGGGACCCGTACCCCAGTGAGAGTCAGTGTGTGTGGGACCCATACCCCAGTGAGAGTCAGTGTGTGTGGGACCCGTACCCCAGTGAGAGTCAGTGTGTGTGGGACCCGTACCCCAGTGAGAGTCAGTGTGTGTGGGACCCATACCCCAGTGAGAGTCAGTGTGTGTGGGACCCGTACCCCAGTGAGAGTCAGTGTGTGTGGTACTGTACCCCAGTGAGAGTCAGTGTGTGTGGGACCCGTACCCCAGTGAGAGTCAGTGTGTGTGGGACCCGTACCCCAGTGAGAGTCAGTGTGTGTGGGACCCATACCCCAGTGAGAGTCAGTGTGTGCGTGGGACCCGTACCCCAGTGACCATTTGGGGATGTTATAAGTTTTGATTTCCTTCTCCTTCAGTGCAGTGTGAGTGAAATATTTAATACTTAATTTTTGGCCAAATCTCTATCTGGAACCTTTGTGGAAGGAGTTGGGTGACGGAACTGGAGAATATTGGCCAGATGGGAGGTTTCTGTGCTTTAAACCTCACGTGCATTGTGGTTTGTCACTTCGAGGAATCTGAATGCGGAGGAATGTGATTTAGGTGAAATTTCAGGCTGCCTCAAATTCACCTTGCGTGTATGCTCGGAACGTCGCAAGTCACTTCATTGGGATACGAGACTCCCAAACCAAGCGCTCTACTCGGAACACCTTCACGGCGTACGAGCCAAAGGTGGGCAGAGGAAACATTACAGGGACACCCTCAAAGCCTCCCTGATAAAGTGCAACATCCCCACCGACACCTGGAGTCCCTGGCCCAAAGACCAGTCCATCCTAAGTGGAAGAAGTGCATCCGGGAGGGCGCTGAGCACCTCGAGTCTCGTCGCCAAGAGCGTGCAGAAACCAAGCGCAGGCAGCGGAAGGAGCGTGCGGCAAACCTGTCCCACCCTCCCCTTCCCTCAACGTCTATCTGTCCCACCCTCCCCTTCCCTCAACGTCTATCTGTCCCACCCTCCCCTTCCCTCAACGTCTATCTGTCCCACCCACCCCTTCCCTCAACGTCTATCTGTCCCACCCTCCCCTTCCCTCACCGTCTATCTGTCCCACCTGTGACAGGGACTGTGGTTCCCGTATTGGACTGTTCAGCCACCTAAGGATTCTTGTTAAGAGTGGAAGCAAGTCTTCCTCGATTCCGAGGGACTGCCTCTGATGATGATGACATGAGGAGGTATTAGGGACAAGCGACCAAAAGCTTGCTCAAAGAGATCAGTATTATGGAGTGACTTAAAGAAGGAGAGAGAGGCAGAGAGGTTAAGGGAGGAAATTTCAGAGCTTGGGGCCCAGGCAACAGAAGGCACGACCACCGATGGTGGAGCGATGGAAATCGGGGGGGATGTGCAAGAGGCCAGACTTGGAGGAGCGCAGAGATTTGGGAGGGTTGTAGGGGCTGGAGGAGGTTACAGAGACAGGGAGGGGTGTAGAGGCTGGAGGAGGTTACAGAGACGGAGGGGTGTAGGGGCTGGAGGAGGTTACAGAGACAGGGAGGGGTGTAGGGGCTGGAGCAGGTTACAGAGATAGGGAGAGGTGTAGGGACTGGAGGAGGTTACACAGATAGGGAGGGGTGTAGGGCCTGGAGGAGGTTACAGAAATAGGGAGGGGTGTAGTGGCTGGAGGGGGTTACAGAGATAGGGAGGGGTGTAGGCACTGGAGGGAGTTACACAGATAGGGAGGAGCGTAGGGGCTGGAGGATGTTACAGAGATCGGGAGGGGTGTAGAGGCTGGAGGAGGTTACAGAGACAGAGGGGTGTAGGGGCTGGAGGAGGTTACAGAGATAGGGAGGGGTGTAGTGGCTGGCGGGGGTTACACAGATAGGGAGGGGTGTAGGGCCTGGAGGAGGTTACAGAGATAGGGAGGGGTGTAGGGCCTGGAGGAGGTTACAGAAATAGGGAGGGGTGTAGTGACTGGAGGGGGTTACACAGATAGGGAGGGGTGTAGTGACTGGAGGGGGTTACACAGATAGGGAGGGGTGTAGTGACTGGAGGGGGTTACACAGATAGGGAGGGCTGAGAATGTGGAACTCGCTCCCACAGGGAGGGGTCGAGGCGAATATCAGAGATACATTTAAGGGGAAGCTGGATGAACACATTGGGGAGGAAGGGATAGAAGGATCAGCCGCGATCTCATTGGATGGTGGAGCAGGCTCGAGGGGCCGAATGGCCGACTCCTGTTTCTCGTGTATGTCTGGTCTGAATCATTGGTGCAGGTGATCAGCACACAGTGCAGAGCGTTGGAGTAAATCGGGTTCGAGTGATTGACCCGTGTCCCAACCTTCCAACACTTAATAACAACTTACATAACAACATCAGAAACAGGAGCAGGAGTCGGCCATTCGGCCCCCCGAGCCTGCTCCGCCATTTAATACGACCATGGCTGACCCGATCATGGACTCAGCTCCACTTCGCTGCCCGTCCCCTTATCCCCTTATCGGTTAAGAAACTGTCTATCTCGGTCTTAAATATATTCAATGTCCCAGCCTCCACAGCTCTCTGAGGCAGCGAATTCCACAGATTTACAACCCTCTGAGAGAAGAAATTCCTCCTCATCTCAGTTTTAAATGGGCGGCCCCTTATTCTAAGACCATGCCCCCTAGTTCTAGTCTCCCCCATCAGTGGAAACATCCTCTCTGCATCCACCTTGTCAAGCCCCCCTCATAATCTGATACGTTTCGATAAGATCACCTCTCATTCTTCTGAATTCCAATGAGTAGAGGCCCAACCTCCTCAACCTTTCCTCATAAGTCAACCCCCTCATCCCCGGAATCAACCGAGTGAACCTTCTCTGAACTGCTTCCAAAGCGCAGGTATATCCTTTCGTAAATATGGAAACCAAAACTGCACGCAGTACTCCAGGTGTGGCCTCACCAATACCCTGTATAACTGGAGCAAGACTTCCCTGCTTTTATACTCCATCCCCTTTGCAATAAATGCCAAGATACCATTGGCCTTCCTGATCACTTGCTGTACCTGCATACTAACCTTCTGTTATTTAGACAATCCTCTAACCATATTAATATATTACCCCCAACCCCATGAACTTTTATCTTGTGCAGTAACCTTTTATGTGGCACCTTGACAAATGACTTCTGGAAATCCAAATACACCACATCCACTGGTTCCCCTTTATCCACCCTGTTCATTACATCTTCAAAGAGCTCCAGCAAATTTGTCAAACATGACTTCCCCTTCATAAATCCATGCTGACTCTGCCTGACCGAATTTTGCTTTTCCAAATCTCCTGTTACTGCTTCTTTAATAATATACTCCAACATTTTCCCAACCACAGATGTTGGGCTAACTGGTCTATAGTTTCCTGCTTTCTGTCTGCCTCCTTTTTTAAATAGGGGCGTTACATTTGCAGTTTCCCAACCTGCTGGGACCTCCAGAATCCAGGGAATTTTGGTAAATTACAACCAATGCATCCACAATCCCTGCCGCTACTTCTCTTAAGACCCGAGGATGCAAGCCATCAGGTCCAGGGGATTTATCTGCCTTTAGTCCCATTATCTTACTGAGTACCACCTCCTTAGTGATTGTGTCAAGTTCCTCCCCCCTATAGCCCCTTGACTATCCACTGTCGGAATATTGTTAGTGTCCTCTACCGTAAAGACTGATACAAAATATTTGTTCAGAGTTTCTGCCATCTCCATGTTCCCCATTACTAATTCCCCGGTCTCGACCTCTAAGGGACCAACATTTACTTTAGCCACTCTTTTCCTTTTTTATATAGCTGTAGAAACTCTTGCTGTCTGTTTTTATATTTTGTGCTAGTTTACTTTCATAGTCTATCTTCCCTTTCTTAATTGTTTTTTTGTCATCCTTTGCTGGCTTTTAAAAGCTTCCCAGTGTTCTGCCCTCCCACTAGTTTTGGCCACTTTGTATGGGCTTGTTTTTAATCGGATACCATCCTTTATTTCTTTCGTTAACCACGGATAGCTATCTTTTTCCCTTACACCCTTTCCTCCTCACTGGAATATATTTTTCTTGAGTTGTGCAATATCTCCTTAAATGTACTCCCCTGTTCATCAACCATCCTACACCTGAATCTATTTTCCCAGTCCCCTTTAGCCAACTCTGTCCTCATACCTTCATAGTCTCCTTTATTTAAGCTTGGTACACTGGTTAGAGATCCAACTTTCTCACGCTCCATCCGAATTTGAAATTTAATCATGCTATGATCACTCATTTCAAGGGGATTCTTTAGCAGAAGATTCTTTATTAATCCTGTCTCATTACACAGGACCAGATTTAAGATAGCCTGCCCCCTGGTTGGTTACGTTACATACTGCTGAAGGAACCCGTCCCTTATGCACTCTATGGACTCCTCCTCAAGGCTACCCTGACCAATTTGATTTGTCCAATCAATATGGAGCTTAAAATCACCATGATTATTGCTGTTCCCTTTTTACAAGTTCCCACTATTTCTTGGTTTATGCTCCGACCAACAGAGTTGCTACTGTTACGGGGCCTATAGACTTCGCCCACAAGTGACTTTTTCCCCTTATTGTTCCTTATCTCCACCCAAACTGTTTCAACATCCTGATCATTTGAGCCAATATCGTTTCTTGCTATTGCAGTGATCAGTAGAGCTACCCCACCTCCTTTTCCTTTCTGTCTGTCTGTCCGGATTGTCAAATACCCCTGAATATTTAGTTCCCAGTCCTGGTCACCTTGAAACCACGTCTCTGTAATGGCTATCAGATCATACCCATTTCTATCTATTTGTGCCGTCAACTCATCTATCTTGTTACGAATGCTGCGTGCATTTAGACAAAGTGCCTTTAAATGTGTTTTTACCCTTTTTTCCTGCTTGTTTGCTCTCTCCTTCAAACTCACTTTCTTTATTTTTGCTTTCTAATTCCAACTTTACTCCCCTCCCGACTGAATCTATTTTCAGGTTCCCACTTCCACACCACGGGATTGGATGGGAAGCACGGTGCATCGTCCGGAGGTCGTGAAAGGCGCGATGAAAATGCAGGTAAATCGCCGTTCATTTGTCTTCGATGGACCCCAGCTATTTACAATATACATCAATGATTTAGACGAAGGAATTGAATGTAATATCTCCAAGTTTACAGATGACACTAAGCTGGGTGGCGGTGTGAGCTGCGAGGAGGATGCTAAGAGGCTGCAGGGTGACTTGGACAGGTTAGGTGAGTGGGCAAATGCATGGCAGATGCAGTATAATGTGGATAAATGTGAGGTTATCCACTTTGGTGGCAAAAACAGGAAGGCAGAATATTATCTGAATGGCGGCAGATTAGGAAAAGGGGAGGTGCAACGAGACCTGGGTGTCATGGTACATCAGTCATTGAAAGTTGGCATGCAGGTACAGCAGGTGGTGAAGAAGGCAAATGGTATGTTGGCCTTCATAGCGAGAGGATTTGAGTATAGGAGCAGGGAGGTCTTACTACAGTTGTACAGGGCCTTGGTGAGGCCTCACCTGGAATATTGTGTTCAGTTTTGGTCTCCTAATCTGAGGAAGGACTTTCTTGCTATTGAGGGAGTGCAGCGAAGGTTCACCAGACTGATTCCCGGGATGGCAGGACTGACATATGAAGAAAGACTGGATCGACTGGAATTTAGAAGAATGAGAGGGGATCTCATAGAAACATATAAAATTCTGACGGGATTGGACAGGTTAGATGCAGGAAGAATGTTCCCGATATTGGGGAAGTCCAGAACCAGGGGTCACAGTCTAAGGATAAGGGGTAAGCCATTTAGGACCGAGATGAGGAGAAATTTCTTCACTCAGAGAATCGTGAACCTGTGGAATTCCCTACCACAGAGAGTTGTTGATGCCAGTTCAATGGATATATTCAAAAGGGAGTTAGATGTGACCCTTACGGCTAAAGGGATCAAGGGGTATGGAGAGAAAGCAGGAAAGGGGTACTGAGGGAATGATCAGCCATGATCATATTGAATGGTGGTGCAGGCTCGAAGGGCCGAATGGCCTATTCCTGCACCTATTGTCTATGTTTCTATGTTTTTATGAAACAAAAGAAGGTAGTGATGCGATTCCAGATTTCAGACCAGCGCACAAAATCAAAACTGCTCACTGCACCGTGCTAATCCCTCAGTGTGCTAGTTCATGGATTGTGAACTTGTGGTGCAGCTGAGTTCAGTAATATTGCTCAGCTTTGACATCAAATGTTTTGCATAACGTGCCCCGGGCTGAACTGTGTTTAAGGTGAGGAAAGGGATTCACAATTAGCAGCGGCCACAAACTTCACTGTCATAAACTGCAAATCAGCAGGAGAGGCAGCACATTCAAACTCTATATATAACCCCTGTACCTGCCCTGGGAGTGTTTGATGGGACAGTGCAGAGGGAGCTTTACTCTGTATCTAACCCCCTGTACCTGCCCTGGGAGTGTTTGATGGGACAGTGTAGAGGGAGCTTTACTCTGTATCTAACCCCCTGTACCTGCCCTGGGAGTGTTTGATGGGACAGTGTAGAGGGAGCTTTACTCTGTATCTAACCCCCTGTACCTGCCCTGGGAGTGTTTGATGGGACAGTGTAGAGGGAGCTTTACTCTGTATCTAACTCCGTGCCTGGGGAATGATTGAGGGTGTCATGTATTCAACCAGCATTGTAACCCATGTATAAACTGACCTAAGTTGTATACCGTGAGAATACTGACCACTAGGTGGGAGACACTCCTAACCTGGACCTTCAGGTATAAAAGGGTCAGCTCCACCCACCTTCATCACTTGAGTGCTAAGGAATAAAGGACAGGTCACAGACTGACCTCTCAAGCAGGGGCCTCGTGTGCATTTATACTGTGTAGTAAGGACGTATCAGATGGAGTGAGATGGAGAGGGGAGGGAGGAGTCTGGTGTGGGACATAAACCCGGCACGGAGCGTTGGGCCCAGTGGCCTGTGTCTGGGCTGTACCCTCGATGCTGACTGAATGGGTGCCTCCTCCTTGGGTGAAGGTTCGATGGCCCACTGGCGAAGGGAGGAATGGTCCTGACAATGCATGGTGTGACAGAGTGAGCCAGACTGAGACTGGACCCATGATGGGCACCCTGGCCATTGCTGTTGTCAGAGAGCCCGGAAAGTTCTTGGCTACGAAAATTAAGGAAAACCCAAAGATGTTCGATAAATATATTAGAGCAAGATGGTATCTAAAGAAAGGGTAAGGGCCTTTCAGACATCATGAGGGTCATCATCATCATAAACAGTCGCTCGGAATCGAGGAAGACTTGCCTCCACTCTAACCATGAGTCCTTAGGTGGCTGAACAGTCCAATACGGGAACCACAGTCCCTGTCACAGGTGGGACAGATAGTGGTTGAGGGTAAGGGAGGGTGGGACTGGTTTGCCGCACGCTCCTTCCGCTGCCTGCGCTTGGTTTCTGCATGCTCTCTGCGACGAGACTCGAGGTGCTCAGCGCCCTCCCGGATGGACTTCCTCCACTTAGGGCGGGACTGGTCTTTGGCCAGGAACTCCCAGGTGTTGGTGGGGATGTTGCACTTTATCAGGGAGGCTTTGAGGGTGGTCCCTTGTAACGTTTCATCTGCCCACCTTTGGCTCGTTTGCCGTGAAGGAGTTCCGAGTAGAGCACTTGCTTTGGGAGTCTCGTGTCTGGGGGACATGCGGACAATGTGGCCTGCCCAGCGGAACTGGTCGAGTGTGGTCAGTGCTTCGATGCTGGGGATGTTGGCCTGGTCGAGGACGCTAACGTTGGTGCGTCTGTCCTCCCAGGGGATTTGCAGGATCTTGCGGAGACATCGTTGGTGGTATTTCTCCAGCGACTTGAGGTGTCTACAGTACATGGTCCATGTCTCTGAGCCATAATCTGTGTGTGGAGGCGGTAGATGTGGTAAGGTTCTTAACGAATACTTTGCATCTGTTTTCACAAAGGAAAGGGGCAAAGCAGACACTGCTATCGAGGAGGAGTGTGAAATTCTCGATGAAATAAACATAGTGAGAGAGGAGGTATTAAAGGGTTTAGTGGCTTTGAAAGCGGATAAGTCCCCAGGCCAGGATGAAGTGCATCCCAAGTTTTTGAGCGAAGCAAAAGAGGAAATAGCAGAGGCCTTGACCATCATTTTCCAGTCCGCTTTGAATTCAGGAATGGTGCCAGAGGACTGGAGGACTTGTTTAAGAAGGGAGAAAGGGATAGGCCGAGTAATTAAAGGCCTGTCAGCCTAACCACAGCGGTGGGAAAATTATTGGAAAAATCCTGATACGATAAATCTACATTTGGAAAGGCAGGGATTAGTTAGGGACAGTCAGCACGGATTTGTTCAGGGAAGATCGGGTTTGACTAGCCTGATTGAATTTTTTGAGGAGGTAACCAAGAGGGTCGATGAGGGTAGTGATACGATGAAGTGTATACGGACTTTAGCAAAGCTTTTGATAAGGTCCCACATGGTAGACTGGTCATGAAGGTTAAAGCCCGTGGGATCCAGGGCAAAGTGGCTAGTTGGATCCAAAATTGGCTTGGAGGTAGGAAGCAAGGTGCAATGGTTGATGGGTGTTTTTGTGACTGGAAGGATATTTCCAGTGGGGTTCCGCAGGGCTCAGTACCAGGACCCTTGCTTTTTGTGGTATATATCAACGATTTAGATTTGAATACAGGGAGCATGATTAAGAAGTTTGCTAAAATGATTAAAATTGGCTGTGTGGTTGATAATGAAGAGGAAAGTCATGGGCTGCAGGAGGATATCAATCTACTGGTCAGGTGGGCAGAGCAGTGGCAAATGGAATTTAATTCAGAGAAGTGTGAGGTGATGCACTTTGGGAGGGCTAATAAGGAAAGGGTATACACATTAAGCGGTAGGCCACTTTATAGTGTAGAGGAACAAAGGGACCTTGGAGTGCTTGTTCACAGATCCCTGAAAATAGCGGGCCAGATGGATAAGGTGGTTAAGAAAGCATACGGAATGCTTGCCTTTATTGGCCAAAGCACAGAATATAAGAGCAGGGAGGTTATGCTTAAATTGTATAATACTTTGGTTAGGCCACAGATGGAGTACTGCGTGCAGTTCTGGTTGCCGTATTATAGGAAGGATGTGATTGCATTAGAGAGGGTGCAGAGGAGATTTACCAGGATGTTGCCTGGAATGGAGAATCTTAGTTATGGGGACAGATTGGATAGGCTGGGTTTGTTCTCATTGGAAAAGAGGAGGTTGAGAGGAGACCTCATTGAGACAAAATATTGAGGGGCCTGGACATAGTGGATAGTAAGGGTCTATTTCCATTGGTGGAGGGGGCATAGTTTTAAGGTGGTTGGTGGAAGGTTTAGAGGGAATTTGAGGGGGGGCTTCTTTACGCAGAGGGTTGTGGGGATCTGGAACTCGCTGCCTGGAAGAGTGGTGGATGCAGAAACCCTCACCACTTTTAAGAGATGGTTGGATGGGCACTTAAAGTGCAGTAACCTGCAGGGTTACAGACCTAGAGCTGGTCATTGGGATTAGACTGGATGACCTTTTGTTGGACGGAGCAGATATAACAGTAAGTACTGCAGGAAATCAAATATGGCCAGGGGGATCTCCTGGACTAGTGTCGATCGCCTGGATGGGTCGAAGAGGAATTTCCCAGATGTCTTTTTCTCCCTAAATGGGCCTGGGTTTTTATCTGGTTTTTGCCTCTCCCAGGAGATCACATGGCTCCGGTTGGGGTGGAGTGTAGAATGATTCAGTATAAGGAGTGTCGCAGTTGTGTGGGGCGGACTGGTTGGACTGGTTGCTCTTTGCCTTTCCGTCATTGTTCATAGGTTTATATGTAACCTTCAGGGCTACTGACCGAGGGCCGTGTGTCTCTGTGTCGGCCGGGGCGGACACGATGGGCCGGAATGGCCTCCTTCTGTGCTGTAACTTTCTCTCTCTCTTTTGCTCCCTCGACCAACAGCACTAATATGAACAGGTGATCCTGGTCATTGTCAATCTGGTCGGGGGGACCGGGCCCAGCACACCCTCCCCAAGGGTCTCGCCGCAACACCCTCATCCCCAGAATGGATCCACCAACGGGGCGGCTGGGGGAAGGAAAGTGAACTGGTGGAGTTATAAACCGCCACAAATTGCTGTGAAATACCAACAAACATTGTGGCAGTGTTAGCATGTGAGCTGCCGAGATTCTGTAATATCAGCGTTTGTAGCGTCGGGCCAATTCAGACATGCCGAAGTAAACAAGGTGCTCGCACTTCTGCTCAGAGTTGTCACGCCTGCAGTTAATTAAATTCATTCCCAGCTTCCTTGTTCCGTCTGGGCACCTTGTGTCAAAGGCAACGGCAGGACAGTGTGGGGCAATGGGCCTTTGACTGAACGAAAGACAGAAAAATACACCCCTTCTTCCCACATCCACACAGAGTCCACTGTAGTCAGCTTTCAACCAGCCGTACAGTCCCAGACAGGATTGAATCATTCCCCCGTTACCGACTCTCACTGGGGTATGGGTCCCACACACACCGACTCTCACTGGTGTACAGTCCCACACACACTGACTCTCACTGGGGTATGGGTCCCACACACACCGACTCTCACTGGGGTACGGGTCCCACACACACTGACTCTCACTGGGGTATGGGTCCCACACACACCGACTCTCACTGGTGTACGGGTCCCACACACACTGACTCTCACTGGGGTACGGGTCCCATACACACTGACTCTCACTGGTGTACGGGTCCCACAAACATTGACTCTCACTGGGGTACGGGTCCCATACACACCGACTCTCACTGGTGTACGGGTCCCACACACACTGACTCTCACTGGGGTACAGTCCCACACACACTGACTCTCACTGGGGTACGGGTCCCACACACACTGACTCTCACAGGGGTACAGTCCCACACACACTGACTCTCACTGGTGTACGGGTCCCACAAACACTGACTCTCACTGGGGTACGGGTCCCACACACACTGATTCTCACTGGGGTACAGTCCCACACACACTGACTCTCACTGAGGTACGGGTCCCACACACACTGACTCTCACTGGGGTACGGGTCCCACACACACTGACTCTCACTGGGGCTTGAGAAGCAGAGAAGTTTGAGAGGAGATTAGATCGAGTGGGTACAGAGGAGATTTAACCGGATGTTGCATTGGAGAGTGAACAGAGGAGATTTACTAGGATGTTGCACTGGAGAGGGTACAGAGGAGATTTACCAGGATGTTGCACTGGAGAGGGTACAGAGGAGATTTACCAGGATGTTGCACTGGAGAGGGTGCAGAGGAGATTTACCAGGATGTTGCACTGGAGAGGGTGCAGAGGAGATTTACCAGGATGTTGCACTAGAGCGGGTACAGAGGAGATTTACCAGGATGTTGCACTGGAGAGGGTACAGAGGAGATTTACCAGGATGTTGCACTGGAGAGGGTACAGAGGAGATTTACCAGAATGTTGCACTGGAGAGGGTACAGAGGAGATTTACCAGGATGTTGCACTGGAGAGAGTACAGAGGAGATTTACCAGGATGTTGCACTGGAGAGGGTACAGAGGAGATTTACCAGGATGTTGCACTGGAGAGGGTACAGAGGAGATTTATCAGCATGTTGCACCAGAGAGGGTACAGAGCGGATTTACCAGGATGTTGCACTGGAGAGGGTAAAGAGGAGATTTACCAGGATGTTGCACTGGAGAGGGTAAAGAGGAGATTTACGAAGATGTTGCACTGGAGAGGGTACAGAGGAAATTTATCAGGATGTTGCATTCGAGAGGGTACAGGGAGATTTACCAAGATGTTGCTTTGGAGAGTGTACACAGGAGATTTACCAGGATGTTGCAGTGGAGAGGCTAAAGAGGCGATTTACCAGGATGTTGCACTGGAGAGAGTACAGAGGAGATTTACCAGGATGTGGCACTGGAGAGGGTACAGAGGACATTTACCAGGATGTTGCACTAGAGAGCGTACAGAGGAAATTTATCAGGATGTTGCACTAGAGAGGGTACAGAGGAGATTTACCAGGATGTTGCACTAGAGAGGGTACAGAGGAGATTGATCAGCATGTTGCAACAGCGAGGGTACAGAGGGGATTTACCAGGATGTTGCACTGGAGAGGGTACAGAGGAGATTTACCAGGATGTTGCACTTGAGAGGGTACATAGGAGATTTACCAAGATGTTGCACTAGCGAGGGTACAGAGGAGATTTACCAGGATGTTGCACTGGAGAGGGTACAGAGGAGATTTAACCGGATGTTGCATTGGAGAGTGTACAGAGGAGATTTAGCAGGATGTTGCACTGGAGAGGGTACAGAGGAGATTTACCAGGATGTTACACTGGAGAGGGTACAGAGGAGATTTACCAGGATGTTGCACTGGAGAGGGTAAAGAGGAGATTTACCAGGATGTTGCACTGGAGAGGGTGCAGAGGAGATTTACCAGGATGTTGCACTAGAGCGGGTACAGAGGAGATTTACCAGGATGTTGCACTGGAGAGGGTACAGGGAGATTTACCAAGATGTTGCTTTGGAGAGGCAACAGAGGAAATTTACCAGGATGTTGCACTGGAGAGTGTACACAGGAGATTTACCTGGATGTTGCAGTAGAGAGGCTACAGAGGCGATTTACCAGGATGTTGCACTGGAGAGAGTACAGAGGAGATTTACCAGGATGTGGCACTGGAGAGGGTACAGAGGACATTTACCAGGATGTTGCACTAGAGAGGGTACAGAGGAGATTTACCAAGATGTTGCACTAGCGAGGGTACAGAGGAGATTTACCAGGATGTTGCACTGGAGAGGGTACAGAGGAGATTTACCAGGATGTTACACTGGAGAGGGTACAGAGGAGATTTACCAGGATGTTGCACTGGAGAGGGTACAGAGGAGATTCACCAGGATGTTGCACTGGAGAGGGTACAGAAGAGATTTACCAGGATGTTGCACTGGAGAGGGTACAGAGGAGATTTACCAGGATGTTACACTGGAGAGGGTACAGAGGAGATTTACCAGGATGTTGCACTGGAGAGGGTACAGAGGAGATTTACCAGGATGTTGCACTGGAGAGGGTACAGAGGAGATTTATCAGCATGTTGCACCAGAGAGGGTACAGAGGAGATTTACCAGGATGTTGCACTGGAGAGGGTACAGAGGAGATTTACCAGGATGTTGCACTGGAGAGGGTACAGAGCGGATTTACCAGGATGTTGCACTGGAGAGGGTAAAGAGGAGATTTACCAGGATGTTGCACTGGAGAGGGTGAAGAGGGGATTTACCAAGATGTTGCACTGGAGAGGGTACAGAGGAAATTTATCAGGATGTTGCACTCGAGAGGGTACAGGGAGATTTACCAAGATGTTGCTTTGGAGAGGCAACAGAGGAAATTTACCAGGATGTTGCACTGGAGAGTGTACACAGGAGATTTACCAGGATGTTGCACTGGAGAGGGTACAGAGGATATTTACCAGGATGTTGCACTAGAGAGGGTACAGAGGAGATATACCAGGATGTTGCACCAGAGAGGGTACAGAGGAGATTTACCAGGATGTTGCACTCGAGAGGGTACAGAGGAGATTTACCAGGATGTTGCACTAGAGAGAGTAAAGAGGTGATTTACCAAGATGTTGCACTAGCGAGGGTACAGAGGAGATATATCAGGATGTTGCATCAGAGAGGGTGCAGAGGAGAATTACCAGGATGTTGCACTCGAGAGGGTACAGGGAGATTTACCAGGATGTTGCACTAGAGAGGGTACAGAGGAGATATACCAGATGTTGCACCAGAGAGGGTACAGAGGAGATATACCAGGATGTTGCACCAGAGAGGGTAAAGAGGTGATTTACCAAGATGTTGCACTAGCGAGGGTACAGGGAGATTTACCAGGATGTTGCACGAGAGAGGGTACAGAGGAGATTTACCAAGATGTTGCACTAGAGAGGGTACAGAGGAGATATACCAGGATGGTGCACCAGAGAGGGTACAGAGGAGATTTACCAGGATGTTGCACTCGAGAGGGTACAGGGAGATTTACCAGGATGTTGCACGAGAGAGGGTACACAGGAGATTTACCAGGATGTTGCAGTGGAGCGGCTACAAAGGCGATTTACCAGGATGTTGCACTGGATAGAGTACAGGGGAGATTTACCAGGATGTGGCACTGGAGAGGGTACAGAGGACATTTACCAGGATGTTGCACTAGAGATGGTACAGATGAGATTTACCACGATGTTGCACTGGAGAGGGTACAGAGGAGATTTACCAGGATGTTGCACTAGAGAGGGTACAGAGGTGATTTACCAGGATGTTGCACTGGAGAGGGTACAGAGGAGATTTACCAAGATGGTGCACTGGAGAGGGTACAGAGGAGATATACCAGGATGTTGCACCAGAGAGGGTACAAGGAGATTTACCAGGATTTTGCAATTGAGAGGGTACGGAGGAGATTTATCAGAATGTTGCACTAGAGAGGGTACAGAGGAGATTTACCAGGATGTTGCACTAGAGAGGGTACAGGGGCGATTTACCTGGATGTTGCACTGGAGAGGGTACAGGGAGATTTATCAGTATGTTGCAATTGGGAGGGTACCGAGGAGATTTACCAGAATGTTGCACTAGAGAGGGTACAGAGGAGATTTACCAGGATGTTGCACTAGAGAGGATACAGACGAGATTTACCAGGATGTTGCAGTGGAGAGGCTACAGAGGCGATTTACCAGGATGTTGCACTGGAGAGAGTACAGAGGAGATTTACCAGGATATGGCACTGGAGAGGGTACAGAGGACATTTAGCAGGCTGTTGCACTAGAGAGGGTTCAGAGGAAATTTATCAGGATGTTGAACTAGAGAGGGTACAGAGGAGATTTACCAGGATGTTGCACTGGATAGGGTGCAGAGGAGATTTACCAGGATGTTGCACTCGAGAGGGTAGCGGGGAGATTTATCAGCATGTTGCACTAAAGAGGGTACAGAGGAGATTTACCAGGATGTTGCACTAGAGAGGGTACAGAGGTGATTTACCAGGATGTTGCACTGGAGAAGGTACAGAGGAGATTTACCAGGATGTTGCACTCGAGAGGGTACAGAGGAGATTTACCAGGATGTTGCACTTGAGAGGGTACAGAGGAGATTTACCAGGATGTTGCACTAGAGAGGGTACAGAGGAGATATATCAGGATGTTGCACTGGAGAGGGTACAGAGGAGATTTACCAGGATGTTGCACTCGAGAGGGTACAGAGGAGATTTACCAGGATGTTGCACTGGAGAGAGTACAGAGGAGATTTACCAGGATGTTGCACTGGAGAGGGTACAGAGGAGATTTACCAGGGTGTTGCACTGGAGAGGGTACAGAGGAGATTTACCAGGATGTTGCACTGGAGAGAGTACTGGTAGGAGATTTACCAGGATGTTGCACTGGAGAGGGTACAGAGGAGATTTACCAGGATGTTGCACGAGAGAGGTTACAGAGGAGATTTATCAGGATGTTGCACTGGAGAGGGTACAGAGGAGATTTACCAGGATGTTGCACTAGAGAGGGTACAGAGGAGATATATCAGGATGTTGCATCAGAGAGGGTACAGAGGAGATTTACCAGGATGTTGCACTAGAGAGGGTACAGGGAGATTTACCAAGATGTTGCACTGGAGAGGGTACAGAGGAGATTTACCAGGATGTTGCACTAGAGAGGGTACAGGGGAGATTTACCCGGATGTTGCACTGGAGAGGTTACAGAGGAGATTTAGCAGGATGTTGCACGAGAGAGGGTACAGGGAGATTTACCAGGATATTGCACTTGAGAGGGTACAGAGGAGATTTACCAGGATGTTGCACTGGAGAGAGTACAGAGGAGATTTACCAGGATGTTGCACTGGAGAGGGTACAGAGGAGATTTACCAGGGTGTTGCACTGGAGAGGGTACAGAGGAGATTTACCAGGATGTTGCACTGGAGAGAGTACTGGTAGGAGATTTACCAGGATGTTGCACTGGAGACGGTACAGAGGAGATTTACCAGGATGTTGCACGAGAGAGGTTACAGAGGAGATTTATCAGGATGTTGCACTGGAGAGGGTACAGAGGAGATTTACCAGGATGTTGCAGTGGAGAGACTAGAGAGGCGATTTACCAGGATGTAGCACTGGAGAGAGTACAGAGGACATTTACCAGGATGTGCCACTGGAGAGGGTAAAGAGCAGATTTACCAGGATGTTGCACTGGAAAGGGTACACAGGAAATTTATCAGGATGTTGCACTCGAGAGGGTACAGGGAGATTTACCAGGATGTTGCACTTGAGAGGGTACAGAGGAGATTTACCAGGATGTTGCACGAGAGAGGGTACACAGGAAATTTATCAGCATGTTGCACTCGAGAGGGTACAGGGAGATTTACCAGGATGTTGCACTGGAGAGGCTACAGAGGAGATTTACCAGGATGTTGCACTGGAGAGGGTACACAGGAGATTTACCAGGATGTTGCAGTGGAGAGGCTACAAAGGCGATTTACCAGGATGTTGCACTGGATAGAGTACTGGGGAGATTTACCAGGATGTGGCACTGGAGAGGGTACAGAGGTGATTTACCAGGATGTTGCACTGGAGAGGGTACAGAGGAGATTTACCAAGATGGTGCACTGGAGAGGGTACAGAGGAGATATACCAGGATGTTGCACCAGAGAGGGTACAGAGGAGATTTACCACGATGTTGCACTAGAGAGGGTACAGGGGCAATTTACCCGGATGTTGCACTTGAGAGGGTACAGAGGAGATTTATCAGGATGTTGCACTAGAGAGGGTACAAGGAGATTTACCAGGATTTTGCAATTGAGAGGGTACGGAGGAGATTTATCAGAATGTTGCACTAGAGAGGGTACAGAGGAGATTTACCAGGATGTTGCACCAGAGAGGGTACAGAAGAGATTTACCAGGATGTTGCACTGGAGAGGGTACAGGGAGATTTACCAGGATGTTGCACTGGAGAGGGGACAGAGGAGATTTACCAGGATGTTGCACTAGAGAGGGTACAGGGGCGATTTACCTGGATGTTGCACTGGAGAGGGTACAGGGAGATTTATCAGTATGTTGCAATTGAGAGGGTACCGAGGAGATTTACCAGGATGTTGCACTGGAGAGGGTACAGAGGAGATTTACCAGAATGTTGCACTGGAGAGGGTAAAGAGGAGATTTACCAGGATGTTGCACTGGAGAGGGTAAAGAGGAGATTTACGAAGATGTTGCACTGGAGAGGGTACAGAGGAAATTTATCAGGATGTTGCATTCGAGAGGGTACAGGGAGATTTACCAAGATGTTGCTTTGGAGAGTGTACACAGGAGATTTACCAGGATGTTGCAGTGGAGAGGCTAAAGAGGCGATTTACCAGGATGTTGCACTGGAGAGAGTACAGAGGAGATTTACCAGGATGTGGCACTGGAGAGGGTACAGAGGACATTTACCAGGATGTTGCACTAGAGAGCGTACAGAGGAAATTTATCAGGATGTTGCACTAGAGAGGGTACAGAGGAGATTTACCAGGATGTTGCACTAGAGAGGGTACAGAGGAGATTGATCAGCATGTTGCAACAGCGAGGGTACAGAGGGGATTTACCAGGATGTTGCACTGGAGAGGGTACAGAGGAGATTTACCAGGATGTTGCACTTGAGAGGGTACAGAGGAGATTTACCAAGATGTTGCACTAGCGAGGGTACAGAGGAGATTTACCAGGATGTTGCACTGGAGAGGGTACAGAGGAGATTTAACCGGATGTTGCATTGGAGAGTGTACAGAGGAGATTTAGCAGGATGTTGCACTGGAGAGGGTACAGAGGAGATTTACCAGGATGTTACACTGGAGAGGGTACAGAGGAGATTTACCAGGATGTTGCACTGGAGAGGGTAAAGAGGAGATTTACCAGGATGTTGCACTGGAGAGGGTGCAGAGGAGATTTACCAGGATGTTGCACTAGAGCGGGTACAGAGGAGATTTACCAGGATGTTGCACTGGAGAGGGTACAGGGAGATTTACCAAGATGTTGCTTTGGAGAGGCAACAGAGGAAATTTACCAGGATGTTGCACTGGAGAGTGTACACAGGAGATTTACCTGGATGTTGCAGTAGAGAGGCTACAGAGGCGATTTACCAGGATGTTGCACTGGAGAGAGTACAGAGGAGATTTACCAGGATGTGGCACTGGAGAGGGTACAGAGGACATTTACCAGGATGTTGCACTAGAGAGGGTACAGAGGAAATTTATCAGGATGTTGCACTAGCGAGGGTACAGAGGGGATTTACCAGGATGTTGCACTGGAGAGGGTACAGAGGAGAGTTACCAGGATGTTGCACTTGAGAGGGTACAGAGGAGATTTACCAAGATGTTGCACTAGCGAGGGTACAGAGGAGATTTACCAGGATGTTGCACTGGAGAGGGTACAGAGGAGATTTACCAGGATGTTACACTGGAGAGGGTACAGAGGAGATTTACCAGGATGTTGCACTGGAGAGGGTACAGAGGAGATTCACCAGGATGTTGCACTGGAGAGGGTACAGAAGAGATTTACCAGGATGTTGCACTGGAGAGGGTACAGAGGAGATTTACCAGGATGTTACACTGGAGAGGGTACAGAGGAGATTTACCAGGATGTTGCACTGGAGAGGGTACAGAGGAGATTTACCAGGATGTTGCACTGGAGAGGGTACAGAGGAGATTTATCAGCATGTTGCACCAGAGAGGGTACAGAGGAGATTTACCAGGATGTTGCACTGGAGAGGGTACAGAGGAGATTTACCAGGATGTTGCACTGGAGAGGGTACAGAGCGGATTTACCAGGATGTTGCACTGGAGAGGGTAAAGAGGAGATTTACCAGGATGTTGCACTGGAGAGGGTGAAGAGGGGATTTACCAAGATGTTGCACTGGAGAGGGTACAGAGGAAATTTATCAGGATGTTGCACTCGAGAGGGTACAGGGAGATTTACCAAGATGTTGCTTTGGAGAGGCAACAGAGGAAATTTACCAGGATGTTGCACTGGAGAGTGTACACAGGAGATTTACCAGGATGTTGCACTGGAGAGGGTACAGAGGATATTTACCAGGATGTTGCACTAGAGAGGGTACAGAGGAGATATACCAGGATGTTGCACCAGAGAGGGTACAGAGGAGATTTACCAGGATGTTGCACTCGAGAGGGTACAGAGGAGATTTACCAGGATGTTGCACTAGAGAGAGTAAAGAGGTGATTTACCAAGATGTTGCACTAGCGAGGGTACAGAGGAGATATATCAGGATGTTGCATCAGAGAGGGTGCAGAGGAGAATTACCAGGATGTTGCACTCGAGAGGGTACAGGGAGATTTACCAGGATGTTGCACTAGAGAGGGTACAGAGGAGATATACCAGATGTTGCACCAGAGAGGGTACAGAGGAGATATACCAGGATGTTGCACCAGAGAGGGTAAAGAGGTGATTTACCAAGATGTTGCACTAGCGAGGGTACAGGGAGATTTACCAGGATGTTGCACGAGAGAGGGTACAGAGGAGATTTACCAAGATGTTGCACTAGAGAGGGTACAGAGGAGATATACCAGGATGGTGCACCAGAGAGGGTACAGAGGAGATTTACCAGGATGTTGCACTCGAGAGGGTACAGGGAGATTTACCAGGATGTTGCACGAGAGAGGGTACACAGGAGATTTACCAGGATGTTGCAGTGGAGCGGCTACAAAGGCGATTTACCAGGATGTTGCACTGGATAGAGTACAGGGGAGATTTACCAGGATGTGGCACTGGAGAGGGTACAGAGGACATTTACCAGGATGTTGCACTAGAGATGGTACAGATGAGATTTACCACGATGTTGCACTGGAGAGGGTACAGAGGAGATTTACCAGGATGTTGCACTAGAGAGGGTACAGAGGTGATTTACCAGGATGTTGCACTGGAGAGGGTACAGAGGAGATTTACCAAGATGGTGCACTGGAGAGGGTACAGAGGAGATATACCAGGATGTTGCACCAGAGAGGGTACAAGGAGATTTACCAGGATTTTGCAATTGAGAGGGTACGGAGGAGATTTATCAGAATGTTGCACTAGAGAGGGTACAGAGGAGATTTACCAGGATGTTGCACCAGAGAGGGTACAGAAGAGATTTACCAGGATGTTGCACTGGAGAGGGTACAGGGAGATTTACCAGGATGTTGCACTGGAGAGGGGACAGAGGAGATTTACCAGGATGTTGCACTAGAGAGGGTACAGGGGCGATTTACCTGGATGTTGCACTGGAGAGGGTACAGGGAGATTTATCAGTATGTTGCAATTGGGAGGGTACCGAGGAGATTTACCAGAATGTTGCACTAGAGAGGGTACAGAGGAGATTTACCAGGATGTTGCACTAGAGAGGATACAGACGAGATTTACCAGGATGTTGCAGTGGAGAGGCTACAGAGGCGATTTACCAGGATGTTGCACTGGAGAGAGTACAGAGGAGATTTACCAGGATATGGCACTGGAGAGGGTACAGAGGACATTTAGCAGGCTGTTGCACTAGAGAGGGTTCAGAGGAAATTTATCAGGATGTTGAACTAGAGAGGGTACAGAGGAGATTTACCAGGATGTTGCACTGGATAGGGTGCAGAGGAGATTTACCAGGATGTTGCACTCGAGAGGGTAGCGGGGAGATTTATCAGCATGTTGCACTAAAGAGGGTACAGAGGAGATTTACCAGGATGTTGCACTAGAGAGGGTACAGAGGTGATTTACCAGGATGTTGCACTGGAGAAGGTACAGAGGAGATTTACCAGGATGTTGCACTCGAGAGGGTACAGAGGAGATTTACCAGGATGTTGCACTTGAGAGGGTACAGAGGAGATTTACCAGGATGTTGCACTAGAGAGGGTACAGAGGAGATATATCAGGATGTTGCACTGGAGAGGGTACAGAGGAGATTTACCAGGATGTTGCACTCGAGAGGGTACAGAGGAGATTTACCAGGATGTTGCACTGGAGAGAGTACAGAGGAGATTTACCAGGATGTTGCACTGGAGAGGGTACAGAGGAGATTTACCAGGGTGTTGCACTGGAGAGGGTACAGAGGAGATTTACCAGGATGTTGCACTGGAGAGAGTACTGGTAGGAGATTTACCAGGATGTTGCACTGGAGAGGGTACAGAGGAGATTTACCAGGATGTTGCACGAGAGAGGTTACAGAGGAGATTTATCAGGATGTTGCACTGGAGAGGGTACAGAGGAGATTTACCAGGATGTTGCACTAGAGAGGGTACAGAGGAGATATATCAGGATGTTGCATCAGAGAGGGTACAGAGGAGATTTACCAGGATGTTGCACTAGAGAGGGTACAGGGAGATTTACCAAGATGTTGCACTGGAGAGGGTACAGAGGAGATTTACCAGGATGTTGCACTAGAGAGGGTACAGGGGAGATTTACCCGGATGTTGCACTGGAGAGGTTACAGAGGAGATTTAGCAGGATGTTGCACGAGAGAGGGTACAGGGAGATTTACCAGGATATTGCACTTGAGAGGGTACAGAGGAGATTTACCAGGATGTTGCACTGGAGAGAGTACAGAGGAGATTTACCAGGATGTTGCACTGGAGAGGGTACAGAGGAGATTTACCAGGGTGTTGCACTGGAGAGGGTACAGAGGAGATTTACCAGGATGTTGCACTGGAGAGAGTACTGGTAGGAGATTTACCAGGATGTTGCACTGGAGACGGTACAGAGGAGATTTACCAGGATGTTGCACGAGAGAGGTTACAGAGGAGATTTATCAGGATGTTGCACTGGAGAGGGTACAGAGGAGATTTACCAGGATGTTGCAGTGGAGAGACTAGAGAGGCGATTTACCAGGATGTAGCACTGGAGAGAGTACAGAGGACATTTACCAGGATGTGCCACTGGAGAGGGTAAAGAGCAGATTTACCAGGATGTTGCACTGGAAAGGGTACACAGGAAATTTATCAGGATGTTGCACTCGAGAGGGTACAGGGAGATTTACCAGGATGTTGCACTTGAGAGGGTACAGAGGAGATTTACCAGGATGTTGCACGAGAGAGGGTACACAGGAAATTTATCAGCATGTTGCACTCGAGAGGGTACAGGGAGATTTACCAGGATGTTGCACTGGAGAGGCTACAGAGGAGATTTACCAGGATGTTGCACTGGAGAGGGTACACAGGAGATTTACCAGGATGTTGCAGTGGAGAGGCTACAAAGGCGATTTACCAGGATGTTGCACTGGATAGAGTACTGGGGAGATTTACCAGGATGTGGCACTGGAGAGGGTACAGAGGTGATTTACCAGGATGTTGCACTGGAGAGGGTACAGAGGAGATTTACCAAGATGGTGCACTGGAGAGGGTACAGAGGAGATATACCAGGATGTTGCACCAGAGAGGGTACAGAGGAGATTTACCACGATGTTGCACTAGAGAGGGTACAGGGGCAATTTACCCGGATGTTGCACTTGAGAGGGAACAGAGGAGATTTATCAGGATGTTGCACTAGAGAGGGTACAAGGAGATTTACCAGGATTTTGCAATTGAGAGGGTACGGAGGAGATTTATCAGAATGTTGCACTAGAGAGGGTACAGAGGAGATTTACCAGGATGTTGCACCAGAGAGGGTACAGAAGAGATTTACCAGGATGTTGCACTGGAGAGGGTACAGGGAGATTTACCAGGATGTTGCACTGGAGAGGGGACAGAGGAGATTTACCAGGATGTTGCACTAGAGAGGGTACAGGGGCGATTTACCTGGATGTTGCACTGGAGAGGGTACAGGGAGATTTATCAGTATGTTGCAATTGAGAGGGTACCGAGGAGATTTACCAGGATGTTGCACTGGAGAGGGTACAGAGGAGATTTACCAGGATGTTGCACTAGAGAGGATACAGACGAGATTTACCAGGATGTTGCAGTGGAGAGGCTACAGAGGCGATTTACCAGGATGTTGCACTGGAGAGAGTACAGAGGAGATTTACCAGGATATGGCACTGGAGAGGGTACAGAGGAAATTTACCAGGATGTTGCACTCGAGAGGGTAGCGGGGAGATTTATCAGCATGTTGCACTAAAGAGGGTACAGAGGAGGTTTACCAGGATGTTGCACTAGAGAGGGTACAGAGGTGATTTACCAGGATGTTGCACTGGAGAAGGTACAGAGGAGATTTACCAGGATGTTGCACTCGAGAGGGTACAGAGGAGATATATCAGGATGTTGCATCAGAGAGGGTACAGAGGAGATTTACCAGGATGTTGCACTAGAGAGGGTACAGGGAGATTTACCAAGATGTTGCACTGGAGAGGGTACAGAGGAGATTTACCAGGATGTTGCACTAGAGAGGGTACAGGGGAGATTTACCCGGATGTTGCACTGGAGAGGTTAAAGAGGAGATTTACCAGGATGTTGCACGAGAGAGGGTACAGGGAGATTTACCAGGATATTGCACTTGAGAGGGTACAGAGGAGATTTACCAGGATGTTGCACTGGAGAGAGTACAGAGGAGATTTACCAGGATGTTGCACTGGAGAGGGTACAGAGGAGATTTACCAGGGTGTTGCACTGGAGAGGGTACAGAGGAGATTTACCAGGATGTTGCACTGGAGAGAGTACTGGTAGGAGATTTACCAGGATGTTGCACTGGAGAGGGTACAGAGGAGATTTACCAGGATGTTGCACGAGAGAGGTTACAGAGGAGATTTATCAGGATGTTGCACTGGAGAGGGTACAGAGGAGATTTACCAGGATGTTGCACTAGAGAGGGTACAGAGGAGATATATCAGGATGTTGCATCAGAGAGGGTACAGAGGAGATTTACCAGGATGTTGCACTAGAGAGGGTACAGGGAGATTTACCAAGATGTTGCACTGGAGAGGGTACAGAGGAGATTTACCAGGATGTTGCACTAGAGAGGGTACAGAGGAGATTTACCAGGATGTTGCACTGGAGAGAGTACAGAGGAGATTTACCAGGATGTTGCACTGGAGAGGGTACAGAGGAGATTTACCAGGGTGTTGCACTGGAGAGGGTACAGAGGAGATTTACCAGGATGTTGCACTGGAGAGAGTACTGGTAGGAGATTTACCAGGATGTTGCACTGGAGACGGTACAGAGGAGATTTACCAGGATGTTGCACGAGAGAGGTTACAGAGGAGATTTATCTGGATGTTGCACCAGAGAGGGTACAGAAGAGATTTACCAGGATGTTGCACTGGAGAGGGTACAGGGAGATTTACCAGGATGTTGCACTTGAGAGTTGCAGAGGAGATATACCTTGATGTGGCACTGGAGAGTGTACAGAGGACATTTACCAGGATGTTGCACTAGAGAGGGTACAGAGGAGATTTACCAGGATGTTGCACTGGAGAGTGTACAGAGGAGATTTACCAGGATGTTGCACTAGAGAGGGTACAGGGGCAATTTACCCGGATGTTGCACTTGAGAGGGTACAGAGGAGATTTATCAGGATGTTGCACTAGAGAGGGTACAAGGAGATTTACCACGATTTTGCAATTGAGAGGGTACGGAGGAGATTTACCAGGATGTTACATAGAAACATAGAAAATAGGTGCAGGAGCAGGCCATTCAGCCCTTCTAGCCTGCACCGCCATTCAATGAGTTCATGGCTGAACATGAAACTTCAGTACCCCCTTCCTGCTTTCTCGCCATAACCCTTGATCCCCCGAGTAGTAAGGACTTCATCTAACTCCCTTTTGAATATATTTAGTGAATTGGCCTCAACTACTTTCTGTGGTAGAGAATTCCACAGGTTCACCACTCTCTGGGTGAAGAAGTTTCTCCTCATCTCGGTCCTAAATGGCTTACCCCTTATCCTCAGACTGTGACCCCTGGTTATGGACTTCCCCAACATTGGGAACATTCTTTCTGCATCTAACCTGTCTAAACCCGTCAGAATTTTAAACGTTTCTATGAGGTCCCCTCTCATTCTTCTGAACTCCAGTGAATACAAGCCCAATTGATCCAATCTTTCTTGATAGGTCAGTCCCGCCATCCCGGGAATCAGTCTGGTGAACCTTCGCTGCACTCCCTCAATAGCAAGAATGTCCTTCCTCAAGTTAGGAGACCAAAACTGTACACAATACTCCAGGTGTGGCCTCACCAAGGCCCTGTACAACTGTAGCAACACCTCCCTGCCCCTGTATTCAAATCCCCTCGCTATGAAGGCCAACATGCCATTTGCTTTCTTAACCGCCTGCTGTACCTGCATGCCAACCTTCAATGACTGATGTACCATGACACCCAGGTCTCGTTGCACCTTCCCTTTTCCTAATCTGTCACCATTCAGATAATAGTCTGTCTCTCTGTTTTTACCACCAAAGTGGATAACCTCACATTTATCCACATTATACTTCATCTGCCATGCATTTGCCCACTCACCTAACCTATCCAAGTCACTCTGCAGCCTAATAGCATCCTCCTCGCAGCTCACACTGCCACCCAACTTAGTATCATCCGCAAATTTGGAGATACTGCATTTAATCCCCTCGTCTAAATCATTAATGTACAATGTAAACAGCTGGGGCCCCAGCACAGAACCTTGCGGCACTCCACTAGTCACTGCCTGCCATTCTGAAAAGTACCCGTTTACTCCTACTCTTTGCTTCCTGTCTGACAACCAGTTCTCAATCCACGTCAGCACACTACCCCCAATCCCATGTGCTTTAACTTTGCACATTAATCTCTTGTGTGGGACCTTGTCGAAAGCCTTCTGAAAGTCCAAATATACCACATCAACTGGTTCTCCTTTGTCCACTTTACTGGAAACATCCTCAAAAAATTCCAGAAGATTTGTCAAGCATGATTTCCCTTTCACAAATCCATGCTGACTTGGACCTATCATGTCACCATTTTCCAGATGCACTGCTATGACATCCTTAATAATTGATTCCATCATTTTACCCACTACTGAGGTCAGGCTGACCGGTCTATAATTCCCTGTTTTCTCTCTCCCTCCTTTTTTAAAAAGTGGGGTTACATTGGCTACCCTCCACTCCATAGGAACTGATCCAGAGTCAATGGAATGTTGGAAAATGACTGTCAATGCATCCGCTATTTCCAAGGCCACCTCCTTAAGTACTCTAGGATGCAGGCCATCAGGCCCTGGGGATTTATCTGCCTTCAATCCCATCAATTTCCCCAACACAATTTCCCGACTAATAAAGATTTCCCTCAGTTCCTCTTCCTTACTAGACCCTCTGACCCCTTTTATATCCGGAAGGTTGTTTGTATCCTCCTTAGTGAATACCGAACCAAAGTACTTGTTCAATTGATCCGCCATTTCTTTGCTCCCCGTTATGACTTCCCCTGATTCTGACTGCAGGGGACCTACGTTTGTCTTCACCAACCTTTTTCTCTTTACATACCTATAGAAACTTTTGCAATCCGCCTTAATGTTCCCTGCAAGCTTCTTCTCATACTCCATTTTCCCTGTCCTAATCAAACCCTTTGTCCTCCTCTGCTGAGTTCTAAATTTCTCCCAGTCCCCAGGTTCGCTGCTATTTCTGGCCAATTTGTATGCCACTTCCTTGGCTTTAATACTATCCCTGATTTCCCTAGATAGCCACGGTTGAGCCACCTTCCCCTTTTTATTTTTACGCCAGACAGGAATGTACAATTGTTGTACTTCATCCATGCGGTCTCTAAATGTCTGCCATTGCCCATCCACAGTCAACCCCCTAAGTATCATTCGCCAATCTATCCTAGCCAATTCACGCCTCATACCTTCAAAGTTACCCTTCTTTAAGTTCTGGACCATGGTCTCTGAAATTACTGTTTCATTCTCCATCCTAATGCAGAATTCCACCATATTATGGTCACTCTTCCCCAAGGGGCCTCGCACAATGAGATTGCTAATTAATCCTCTCTCATTACACAACACCCAGTCTAAGATGGCCTCCCCCCTAGTTGGTTCCTCAACATATTGGTCTAGAAAACCATCCCTTATGCACTCCAGGAAATCCTCCTCCACCGTATTGCTTCCAGTTTGGCTAGCCCAATCTATGTGCATATTAAAGTCACCCATTATAACTGCTACACCTTTATTGCATGCACCCCTAATTTCCTGTTTGATGCCCTCCCCAACATCCCTATTACTGTTTGGAGGTCTGTACACAACTCCTACTAACGTTTTTTGTCCTTTGGTGTTCTGCAGCTCTACCCATATAGATTCCACATCATCCAAGCTAATGTCTTTCCTAACTATTGCATTAATCTCCTCTTTAACCAGCAATGCTACCCCACCTCCTTTTCCTTTTATTCTATCCTTCCTGAATGTTGAATACCCCTGAATGTTGAGTTCCCAGCCCTGATCATCCTGGAGCCACGTCTCCGTAATCCCAATCACATCATATTTGTTAACATCTATTTGCACAATTAATTCATCCACCTTATTGCGGATACTCCTTGCATTAAGACACAAAGCCTTCAGGCTTGTTTTATTAACACCCTTTGTCCTTTTAGAATTTTGCTGTACAGTGGCCCTTTTTGTTCTTTGCCTTGGGTTTCTCTGCCCTACACTTTTCCTCATCTCCTTTCTGTCTTTTGCTTTTGGCTCCTTTTTGTTTCCCTCTGTCTCCCTGCATTGGTTCCCATCCCCCTGCCATATTAGTTTAAATCCTCCCCAACAGCACTAGAGAGGGTACAGAAGAGATTTACCAGGATGTTGCACTGGAGATGGTACAGGGAGATTTACCAGGATGTTGCACTTGAGAGTTGCAGAGGAGATATGCCTTGATGTTGCACTGGAGAGGGTACAGAGGAGATTTACCAGAATGTTGCACTGGAGAGGGTACAGAGGAGATTCACCAGGATGTTGCACTGGAGAGGGTACAGATGAGATTTACCAGGATGTTGCACTAGAGAGGGTACAGAGGAGATTTACCAGGATGTTGCACTGTAGAGGGTACAGAGGAGATTTACCAGGATGTTGCACTGGAGCGGGTACAGAGGAGATTTACAAGGATGTTGCCCTTGAGAGGGTACAGAGGAGATTTACCAGGATGTTGCACGGGAGATGGTACAGAGGAGATTTACCAGGTTGTTGCACTGGAGATAGTACAGAGGAGATTTACCAGGATGTTGCACTGGAGCGGGTACAGAGGAGATTTACCAGGATGTTGCCCTTGAGAGGGTGCAGAGGCGATTTACCAGGATGTTGCACTCGAGAGGGTACAGGGAGATTTACCAGGATGTTGCACTTGAGAGGTACAGAGGAGATTTACCAGGATGTTGCAGTGGAGAGGGTACTGAGGAGATTTACCAGGATGTTGCACTGGATAGGGTGCAGAGGAGATTTACCAGGAGATTGCACTGGAGAGTGTACAGAGGAGTTTTACCAAGATGTTGCACTGGAGAGGGTACAGAGGAGATTTACCAGAATGTTGCACTAGAGAGGGTGCAGAGAAGATTTACCAGGAGATTGCACTGGAGAGTGTACAGAGGAGTTTTACCAAGATGTTGCACTGGAGAGGGTACAGAGGAGATTTACCAGGATGTTGCACTGGAGAGGGTATGGAGGAGATTTACCAGGATGTTGCACTGGAGAGGGTACAGAGGAGATTTACCAGGATGTTGCACTGGAGAGGGTACAGAGGAGATTTACCAGGATGTTGCACTGGAGAGGGTACAGAGGGGATTTACCAGGATGTTGCACTGGAGAGGGTACAGAGGAGATTTACCAGGATGTTGCACTAGAGAGGGTACGGAGGAGATTTACCAGGATGTTGCACTGGAGAGGGTACAGAGGAGATTTACCAGGATGTTTCAGGACTGGAGAATTTTAGCGATGAGGGAAGATTGGCTAGGCTGGGGTTGTTTACTTTGGAACAGAGGAGGCTGAGGGGAGACCTGATTGAGGTGTATAAAATGATGAGGGGCCTGGATCGAGTGGATAGGATGGACCTGTTTCCCTTGGCAGAGGGGTCAACAACCAGGGGGCACAGATTGAAAGTAATTGGGGGGAGGTTTAGAGGGGGTTTGAGGGGAAATGGCTTCACCCAGAGGGTGGTGGGGGTCTGGGGGGGAACTCACTGCCTGAAAGGGTGGTAGAGGCAGAAACCCTCACCACATTTGGATGTACACTTGAAGTGCTGTAACCTGCAGGGCTACGGACCCAGAGCGGGAAAGTGGGATTAGGCTGGGTAGCTCTTGGTCGGCCGGGGCAACACGGACACGATGGGCCGAATGGCCTCCTTCCTCGCTGTAAACATCTCTGATTCTATGATGGGACTTTCCTTCCAGAAACAGGTTGGGTCCGGTGATACATGCAAGGTGAATTTGAGCTATTCCATTCATTTCACCAAACCACATTCCTCCACACTCAGATTCACATAAGTGACAAATATATCAAATGCCAGGCTGAATGCAAATAAACCTGCCCTGCCCTCATTATTCTCCAGCTCCCTCGCCCAACTCCTTCCACAAAGGTTCCAGTTTGAGATCTGGCCAAAAATTAAGTATTAAATATTTCACTCACACAGCACTGAAGGAGAAGGGAATCAAAACTTATAAAATCAAAATGGTCGAGTGGTTCAGGACCCAGAGAAATGTTTCTCCTCGGCACGCATCTGGGAGACACAGGGGAATTATCGACCAGATCCTGCAAATCCCCCGGGAGGACAGACACAACGTTAGTGTCCTCGACCAGGCCAACATCCCCAGCATCGAAGCACTGACCACACTCGACCAGCTCCGCTGGGCAGGGCCACATTGTCCGCATGTCCCCCAGACACGAGACTCCCCAAAGCGAGCGCTCTACTCGGAACTCCTTCTCGGCAAACGAGCCAAAGGTGGGCAGAGGAAACGTTACAAGGGACCACCCTCAAAGCCTCCCTGATAAAGTGCAACATCCCCACCGACACCTGGGAGTCCGTGGCCCAAAGACCAGTCCGCCCTAAGTGGAGGGAGTGCATCCGGGAGGGCGCTGAGCACCTCGAGTCTCGTCGCCGAGAGCGTGCAGAAACCAAGCGCAGGCAGCGGAAGGAGCGTGCGGCAAACCAGTCCCACCCTCCCCTTCCCTCAACGTCTATCTGTCCCACCCTCCCCTTCCCTCAACGTCTATCTGTCCCACCTGTGACAGGGACTGTGGTTCCCGTATTGGACTGTTCAGCCACCGAAGGACTCGTGTTTAGAGTGGAAGGAAGTCTTCCTCGATTCCGAGGGACTGCCTACGATGATGATGATGATCGACAGAGAGACACACTCACTCGCTTACACACACACTCGCTCACACACACATACTTCACACACTCACACACACACACACTCTCTCACACACACACACACACACACACACACACACACACACACACAGGCACACACACACACACTCACACACACACACCCACACTCTCACACACTCACACACATTCACACACACACACACACTCACACTCACACACACACACACACACACACACTCACACACACACACACACACACACTCACACACACACACACACACACACACACTCACACACAGGCACACACACACACACTCACACACACACACCCACACTCTCACACACTCACACACATTCACACACACACACACACTCACACTCACACTCACACACAGACACACACACACACTCACACACAGACACACTCACACACAGACACTCTCACACAGACACACACACACACAGACACACACACACACAGACACACACACACACTCACACTCAGACACACACACACACAGACACACACACACACACACACACACAGACACACACACACACACACACACACACACACTCAGACACACACTCAGACACACACACACACACACACACTCAGACACACACACACACTCACACACACACACACACACACACACACACACACACACACACACACTCACACACACACACACACATTCACTCACACACATTCACACACACACATTCACACACACACACTCACACACAGACACACACACACAGACATACACACACATTCACACACACACACACACACACAGACACTCACACACAGACACTCACACACACTCACACACAGACACACACACACACTCACACACAGACACACACACACTCACACACACAGACACACACACCCTCACACACACACACACACACACACACACACAGTCACACACAGACACACAGACACACACACACACTCACACACAGACACACACACACACACTCACACACAGACACACACCCAGAGATGGGGACAGTAATGGTCAGTACACCCAACTGGAAGATATCTGAGGCCGAGATCTTTGGTTGGTAACTCGCCACTGCACAGAAACAGAGCAGGCCAGAAGTTCCCTCGCTGTTGGGAAGGTGCTGAGAAAGGGCTGACAGTGACAGAGCACAGATGTGGAAAGCTGGGGATTGTCACGCAATACATGAGTTGGCCCATGGACACAGAACTCACAAACATGGAACTAATTGCCAAAAGGAAGGACACAATAATTGTAGGGCGAAATGCGGAAATGTAAAAATGCATGTGTCATCAACACGGAAAAGAAAAAGGTATAAATTGCCGGTGTAAAGTGTTTTGCAACAGCTTCAGGATTCATGCTCAAGATACTAACCTGTTTTGCCATTCCCAGCTGAAACTCTGCAGTTTTTGGCGTAAGTTTTACTGTCAAGTGCTTGATTAATTATGGCCAATGATGGATCATACTGTATGTTTAATATATCTGTGAACGTTTACCTGGAGGGATTTGGGAACAAGGATGAGAATTGTGAAATGTGGGGGGCCAGTCAGGAGCCACTTTTGCTGACGATACAAAGATGGGAGGAAAAGCAATGTGTGAGGAGGACACAGAAATCTGCAAAAGGACATAGACAGGCTCAGTGAGTGGGCAAAAATTTGTCAGATGGAGTATAATGTGGGAAAGTGTGAAGTCATGCACTTTGGCAGAAAAAAATCAAAGAGCAAGTTATTATTTAAATGGAGAAAGATTGCAAAGTGCCGCAGTACAGCGGGACCTGGGGGTTACTTGTGCATGAAACACAAAAGGTTAGTATGTAGTTACAGCAAGTGATCAGGAAGGCCAATGGTATCTTGGCCTTTATTGCAAAGGGGATGGAGTATAAAAGCAGGGAAGTCTTGCTCCAGTTATACAGGGTATTGGTGAGGCCACACCTGGAGTACTGCGTGCAGTTTTGGTTTCCATATTTACGAAAGGATATACTTGCTTTGGAGGCAGTTCAGAGAAGGTTCACTCGGTTGATTCCGGGGATGAGGGGTTGACTTATGAGGAAAGGTTGAGGAGGTTGGGCCTCTACTCATTGGAATTCAGAAGAATGAGAGGTGATCTTATCGAAATGTATCAGATTATGAGGGGGCTCGACAAGGTGGATGCAGAGAGGATGTTCCCACTGATGGGGGAGACTAGAACTAGGGGGCATGGTCTTAGAATAAAGGGCCGCCCATTTAAAACTGAGATGAGGAGGAATTTCTTCTCTCAGAGGGTTGTAAATCTGTGGAATTCTCTGCCTCAGAGAGCTGTGGAAGCCGGGACATTGAATATATTTAAGACAGAGATAGACAGTTTCTTAACCGATAAGGGGATAAGGGGGCGGGCAGGGAAGTGGAGCTGGGTCCATGATGGGATCAGCCATGATGGTATTAAATGGCGGAGCAGGCTCGAGGGGCCGAATGGCCCACTCCTGCTCCTATTTCTGATGTCCCAAGCACGCTGCTCCAACTGTTTAATGTTGAGGCCCCCGCGACCAGCGAGAGAACAGCTCCGCAGGTTGGGCGAGAAAGGAGCTGGAACCGTGTACCACTTGAACCTCCAGCGGGAGCTGCTCCAAGTGTGCGGTGAGTTTGAGACGGTCGACTGGGTGACGTCATCAAAACCCCGGTCACCGTTTTGGCGCGTGGGCAGGAACAGCGGCAGGGCCCAGGTACAGAGGAGCGGCGAGAGATCGGGGCGGAGGAGCGGCGCGAGATCGGGGCGGAGGAGGGGCGAGAGATCGGGGCGGAGGAGCGGCGAGAGATCGGGGCGGAGGAGCGGCGCGAGATCGGGGCGGAGGAGCGGCGAGAGATCGGGGCGGAGGAGCGGCGAGAGATCGGGGCGGAGGAGCGGCGCGAGATCGGGGCGGAGGAGCGGGGAGAGATCGGGGCGGAGGAGCGGGGAGAGATCGGGGCGGAGGAGTGGCGCGGGATCGGGGCGGAGGAGGGGCGCGAGATCGGGGCGGAGGAGCGGCGAGAGATCGGGGCGGAGGAGGGGCGAGAGATCGGGGCGGAGGAGGGGCGAGAGATCGGGGCGGAGGAGGGGCGAGGGATCGGGGCGGAGGAGGGGCGAGAGATCGGGGCGGAGGAGCGGCGAGAGATCGGGGCGGAGGAGCGGCGAGAGATCGGGGCGGAGGAGGGGCGAGAGATCGGGGCGGAGGAGCGGCGAGAGATCGGGGCGGAGGAGCGGCGAGAGATCGGGGCGGAGGAGTATCGAGAGATCGGGGCGGAGGAGCGGCCAGAGATCGGGGCGGAGGAGTATCGAGAGATCGGGGCGGAGGAGTATCGAGATCGGGGCGGAGGAGCGGCAGGCATCTTCCGCCCCCTCAATTGGAGTTCAGGACTGGAACATCGGGTCCTTCATCGAAACACCTGTGAACTTGTGGAAGCAAGTCTTCCTTCCAGGGATCCGCCTATGAATTAATGATTTCTGAGGTAATAATTTGCTTTCTTATCCAATCTTTCCTCATCGCTAAAATTCTCCAGTCCCGACAACATCCTGGTAAATCTCCTCTGTACCCTCTCCAGTGCAACATCCTGGTAACTCTCCTCTGTACCCTCTCCAGTGCAACATCCTGGTAACTCTCCTCTGTACCCTCTCCAGTGCAACATCCTGGTAAATCTCCTCTGTACCCTCTCCAGTGCAACATCCTGGTAAATCTCCTCTGTACCCTCTCCAGTGCAACATCCTGGTAAATCACCTCTGTATCCTCTCCAGTGCAACATCCTGGTAAATCTCCTCTGTACCCTCTCCAGTGCAACATCCTGATAAATCTCCTCTGTACCCTCTCCAGTGCAACATCCTGGTAAATCTCCTCTGTACCCTCTCTAGTGCAACATCCTGGTAAATCTCCTCTGTACCCTCTCCAGTGCAACATCCTGGTAAATCTCCTCTACCCTCTCCAGTGCAACATCCTGGTAAATCACCTCTGTACCCTCTCCAGTGCAACATCCTGGTAAATCTCCTCTGTACCCTCTCCAGTGCAACATCCTGGTAAATCTCCTCTGTACCCTCTCTAGTGCAACATCCTGGTAAATCTCCGCTGTACCCTCTCCAGTGCAACATCCTGGTAAATCTCCTCTGTACCCTCTCCAGTGCAACATCCTGGTAACTCTCCGCTGTACCCTCTCCAGTGCAGCATCCTGGTAAATCTCCTCTGTACCCTCTCCAGTGCAACATCCTGGTAAATCTCCTCTGTACTCTCTCCAGTACTTGGAGCTGGTCGAGTGTGGTCAGTGCTTCGATGCTGGGGATGTTGGCTTGGTCAAGGACGCTAATGTTGGTGCGTCTGTGCTCCCAGGGGATTTGTAGGACAGAAACATAGACAATAGGTGCAGGAGTAGGCCATTCGGCCCTTCGAGCCTGCACCGCCATTCAATAAGATCATGGCTGATCATTCCCTCAGTACCCCTTTCCTCCTTTCTCTCCATACCCCTTGATCCCTTTAGCCGTAAGGGCCACATCTAACTCCCTCTTGAATATTGCTAACGAACTGGCATCAACAAATCTCTGCGGTGGAGAATTCCACAGGTTCACCACTCTCTGGGTGAAGAAGTTTCTCCTCATCTCGGTCCGAAATGGCTTAACCCTTATCCTTAGACTGTGACCTCTGGTTCTGGAGTTCCCCATATCCCCATATCCCCATGTCCCATATCCCCATATCCCATATCCCCATGTCTCCATGTCCCATATCCCCATATCCCATATCCCCATGTCCCATATCGCCATGTCCCATATCCCATATCCCCATGTCCCATATCCCCCTATCCCATATCCCCATGTCCCATATCCCCATGTCCCATATCCCCATGTCCCATATCCCCATATCCCCATATCCCCATGTCCCATATCGCCATGCCCCATGTCCCATATCCCCATGTCCCATATCCCCATATCCCCCTATCCCATATCCTCATGTCCCATATCCCCATGTCCCAAATCACCATGCCCCATATCCCCATGCCCCATATCCCCATGTCCCATATCCCCATGTCCCATATCCCCATATCCCATATCCCCATATCCCCATGTCCCATATCCCCATATTCCCATGTCTCATATCCCCATGTCCCATATCCCCATATCCCCATGTTCCCATATCCCCATGTTCCCATATCCCCATATCCCCATGTCCCCATATCCCCATGTCCCATATCCGAATATATCCCAATGTCGCCATATCCCCATGTCTCATATCCCCAGGTCCCATATCCCCATAACCCCATGTCCCAAATCACCATGCCCCATATCCCCATGTCCCAAATCACCATGCCCCATATCCGAATGTCCCATATCCCATATCCCTATATCCCCATATCCCATATCCCCATATCCCCATGTCCCATATCCTCATGTCCCATATCCTCATGTCCCATATCCTCATGTCCCATATCCCCATGTCCCAAATCACCATGCCCCATATCCCCATGTCCCATATCCCCATGTCCCATATCCCCATGTCCCATATCCCCATGTCCCATATCTCCATATCCCCATGTCCCATGTCCCATATCCCATATCCCCATGTCCCATATCCCCATGTCCCATATCCCCATGTCCCAAATCACCATGTCCCAAATCACCATGTCCCATATCCCCATGTCCCATATCCCCATGTCCCATATACCCATGTCCCCATGTCCCATATCCCCATGTCCCCATGTCCCATATCCCCATGTCCCATATCCCCATGTCCCATATCCCCATGTCCCATATCCCCATATCCCCATGTTCCCATAACCCCATGTCCCCATGTCCCCATGTTCCCATATCCCCATATCCCCAGGTCCCATATCCCCATATCCCAATGTCCCATATCCCCATATCCCCATGTCCCAAATCACCATGCCCCATATCCCTAGGTCCTATATCTAAATATCCCCATGTCCCATATCCCCAGGTCCCATATCCCCATATCCCCATGTCCCCATATCCCCATGTCCCATATCCCCATATCCCATATCCCCATATCCCCATGTTCCATATCCCCATGTCCCATATCCTCATGTCCCATATCCCCATATACCCATGTCCCATATCCCCATATCGCCATATCCCCATGTCCCATATCCCCATGTCCCATATCCCCATGTCCCATATCCCCATGTCCCATATCTCCATATCCCCATGTCCCATATCCCCATATCCATGTCCCCATATCCATGTCCCATATCTCCATATCCCCATGTCCCATATCCCCATGTCCCATATCCCCATATCCACATATCCATGTCCCCATATCCCCATGTCCCATGTCCCATATCCCATATCCCCATGTCCCATATCCCCCATGTCCCATATCCCCATGTCCCAAATCACCATGTCCCAAATCACCATGTCCCATATCCCCATGTCCCATATCCCCATGTCCCATATACCCATGTCCCCATGTCCCATATCCCCATGTCCCCATGTCCCATATCCCCATGTCCCATATCCCCATGTCCCATATCCCCATATCCCCATGTTCCCATAACCCCATGTCCCCATGTCCCCATGTTCCCATGTTCCCATATCCCCATATCCCCAGGTCCCATATCCCCATATCCCCATGTCCCATATCCCCATATCCCCATGTCCCAAATCACCATGCCCCATATCCCTAGGTCCTATATCTAAATATCCCCATGTCCCATATCCCCAGGTCCCATATCCCCATATCCCCATGTCCCCATATCCCCATGTCCCATATCCCCATATCCCCATGTCCCATATCCCCATATCCCATATCCCCATATCCCCATGTTCCATATCCCCATGTCCCATATCCTCATGTCCCATATCCCCATATACCCATGTCCCATATCCCCATATCGCCATATCCCCATGTCCCATATCCCCATGTCCCATATCCCCATGTCCCATATCCCCATGTCCCATATCTCCATATCCCCATGTCCCATATCCCCATGTCCCATATCCCCATGTCCCATATCCCCATGTCCCATGTCCCCATGTCCCATGTCCCCATGTCCCATGTCCCCATGTCCCATATCCCCATGTCCCATATCCCCATGTCCCATATCCCCATATCCCCATGTCCCCATATCCCCATGTCCCATATCCCCAGATCCCATATCCCCATGTCCCATATCCCCATATCCCCATGTCCCAAATCACCATGCCCCATATCCCTAGGTCCTATATCTAAATATCCCCATGTCCCATATCCCCATGTCCCATATCCCCAGGTCCCATATCCCCATGTCCCCATGTTCCATATCCCCATGTCCCATATCCCCATATCGCCATATACCCATGTCCCATATCCCCATATCCCCATATCCCCATGTCCCCATATCCCCATGTCCCATATCCCCATATCCCCATGTCCCAAATCACCATGCCCCATATCCCTAGGTCCTATATCTAAATATCCCCATGTCCCCATATCCCCATGTCCCATATCCCCATATCCCCATGTCCCAAATCACCGTGCCCCATATCCCTAGGTCCTATATCTAAATATCCCCATGTCCCATATCCCCAGGTCCCATATCCCCATGTCCCCATATCCTCATGTCCCAATGTCCCATGTCCCATATCCCCATATCGCCATATCCCCAGGTCCCATATCCCCATGTCCCCATATCCTCATGTCCCATGTCCCATGTCCCATGTCCCATGTCCCATGTCCCATGTCCCATGTCCCCATATCCCCATGTCCCCATGTCCCCATATCCCCATGTCCCCAATCCCCATATCCCCATGTCCCATATCCCCATGTCCCATATCCCCATGTCCCATATCCCCATGTCCCATATCCCCATGTCCCATATCCCCATATCCCCATATCCCCATGTCCCCATGTCCCATGTCCCATGTCCCCAATCCCCATGTCCCATGTCCCCATATCCCCATGTCCCATATCCCCATGTCCCATATCCCCATGTCCCAAATCACCATGTCTCATATCCCCATGTCTCATATCCCCATATCACCATGTCCCATATCTCCATGACCCATATCCCCATTTCCATATCCCCATGTCCCATGTCCCATGTCCCATGTCCCATGTCCCAATGTCCCATGTCCCAATGTCCCATATCCCAATGTCCCATATCCCCATATCCCCAGGTCCCATATCCCCATGTCCCAAATCCCATATCCCCATATCCCCATGTCCCATATCCCCAAACCCCATATCCCCATGTCCCATATCCCCATGACCCATAACCCCATGTCCCATATCCCCATATCCCATATCCCCATGCCCCCATGTCCCATATCGACATGTCCCATATCCCCATATCCCAATATCACCATGTCCCATATCCCCATGTCCCATATCCCCATGACCCATATCCCCATGTCCCCAATCCCCATGTCCCATATCCCCATGCCCCATATCCCCATATCCCCATATCCCCATATCCCCATGTCCCATATCCCCATTTCCCATATCCCCATGTCCCATATCCCCATGACCCATAACCCCATGTCCCATATCCCCATATCCCATATCCCCATGCCCCCATGTCCCATATCGACATGTCCCATATCCCCATATCCCAATATCACCATGTCCCATATCCCCATGTCCCATATCCCCATGACCCATATCCCCATGTCCCCAATCCCCATGTCCCATATCCCCATGCCCCATATCCCCATATCCCCATGTCCCATATCCCCATTTCCCATATCCCCATATCCCATATCCCCTTGTCCCCATATCCCCATATCCCCATATCTCCATATCCCCATGTCCCCATGTCCCATATCCCCATGTCCCACATCTCTATATCCCACATCCCCACGTTCCCATGTCCCATATCCCCATGTCCCCATATCACCATATCCCATATCTTCATATCCCCATGTCCCCATGTTCCATATCCCCATATCCCCATATCCCCATATCCCCATGTCCCATGTCCAGTCCAGGATCTTCGATGCTGGGGATGTTGACCTGGTCGAGGACGCTAACGTTATGTCTGTCCTCCCGGGGGATTTGCAGGATCTTGCGGAGACATCGTTGGTGGTATTTCTGCAGCGACTTGAGGCGTCTACTGTGCTAACTCTCTGAAAATCTGTTGTCGCGGGTCGTACTCTTGTACTCCAACCCACCTCTTGCAATAAAGGCCACCGTGCCATTTGCCTTCCTCATTGTGTGCTGTACCTGTCCCGTGTCCTCACCTCTGCTCACTCTCTTCCCCTCCTCGAGTGGGGCATAAACATAGAAACATAGAAAATAGGTACAGGAGTAGACCTTTCGGCCCTTCGAGCCTGCACCACCATTCAATAAGATCATGGCTGATCATTCACCTCAGTACTCCATTCCTGCTTTCTCTCCATATCCTTTGATCCCTTTAGCCATAAGGGCCACATCTAACTCCCTTTTGAATATATCTAACGAACTGTCCTCAACAACTCTCTGTGGTAGAGAATTCCACAGGTTCACAATTCTCTGAGTGAAGAAGTTTCTCCTCATCTCGGTCCTAAATGGCTTACACCTTATCTTTAGACTGTGACCCCTGGTTCTGGACTTCCCCAACATCGGGAACATTCTTCCTGCTTCTCACCTGTCCAGTCCAGGATCTTGCGGAGACAGCGTTGGTGGTATTTCTCCAGCGACTTGAGGTGTCTACTGTACATGGTCCATGTCTCTGAGCCATACAGGAGGGCGGGTATCACTACAGCCCTGTAGACCATGAGCTGGGGGTGAGGTACCTACTGTACACGGTCCATGTCTCTGGGCCATACAGGAGGGTGGGTATCACTACAGCCCTGTAGTCCATGAGCTTGGTGGTGGATTTGAGGGCCTGGTCTTCAAACACTCTTTTCCTCAGGCGGCCGAAGGCTGCACTGGGGCACTGGAGGCGGTGTTGGATCTCGTCGCCAATGTCTGCCCTTGTTGATAGGAGGGTCCCGAGGTATGGGAAATGGTCCACGTTGTCCAGGGCCGGGCCGTGGATCTTGATGACTGGGGGACAGTGCTGTGCGGTGAGGACAGGCTGGTGGAGGACCTTTGTCTTACGGATGTTTAGTGTAAGGCCCATGCTTTCATACACCTCAGTAAATGCGTTGTGATGTACAGCGACCATACTATGATTGTAAGATGAATTGCCGCCTAGCCAGACCCCCACTCTCAGTACTTTCCATACCACTCCGCGTCACCGATTTTACATCGGATTACGTAGGACGTACGGCACAGAAAGAGGCCCTGCCCGCTCCCATCCTGTTGCCCCTTTAGGGTTGCTGCCTCTTGCACCATCTCCCTGTCTCGCCCCCGCCCCTCCTCCTGCTCCCCACGATGTCCGACTCCCCGTCTTTCTCTGTAGTACTTACACTTACCCCTTACCCCACTTCCTCCATGTCCCCCCACAGACATCTGATTGCTGAGCAGAGAATCAAGATAAAGGTGATGCAAATGACACCAAGTGCAGTGGCAAAAGACAGCAGAGGGCACCGCGGGGTCATTAGAACATCAGAAATAGGAGCAGGAGTGGGCCATTCGGCCCCTCGAGCCTGCTCCGCCATTTAATACGACCATGGCTGATCCGATCATGGACTCAGCTCCACTTCCCCGCCCGCTCCCTTATCCCCTTATCGGTTAAGAAACTGTCTATCTCTGTCTTAAATATATTCAATGTCCCGGCTTCCACAGCTCTCTGAGGCAGCGAATTCCACAGATTTACAACCCTCTGAGAGAAGAAATTCCTCCTCATCTCAGTTTTAAATGGGCGGCCCCTTATTCTAAGACCATGCCCCCTAGTTCTAGTCTCCCCCATCAGTGGAAACATCCTCTCTGCATCCACCTTGTCAAGCCCCCTCATAATCTGATACGTTTCGATAAGATCACCTCTCATTCTTCTGAATTCCAATGAGTAGAGGCCCAACCTCCTCAACCTTTCCTCATAAGTCAACCCCCTCATCCCCGGAATCAACCGAGTGAACCTTCTCTGAACTGCCTCCAAAGCAAGTATATCCTTTCGTAAATACGGAGACCAAAACTGCACGCAGTACTCCAGGTGTGGCCTCACCAATACCCTGTATAACTGGAGCAAGACTTCCCTGCTTTTATACTCCAACCCCTTTGCAATAAAGGCCAAGACACCATTGGCCTTCCTGATCACTTGTGTCAAGGGCAGCCATAACACGGCTTGACTGTCCCTAAAGATTCGGGTGTCCGTGGGGGTGAGTGGAGGTGGGAGCAGGATTTGGAGTAATTGTAGGTTGCCCAATTTTCTTTTCTTACGCTCTTTCCTCATTCCGTTCGCCGGCTGTGTCCTCCGCTTGCTCCGCTCCTCCGGCCACTCCACTCACACCTCCTGCTCCCTGTCCCATCTCCTCGTTATTCAAGGAGCTTCCTTCTGCCTCTTGCTCACAGCGGGTGGGGTCTTTGTGACACACCCCACAGCTCTCTGCCTTGCAGTTCCGAGCGATGTGTCCAGACTTGCCGCGGCTCCAACAATACAGGTCTGGACAGCTTCTTCAGAAATGGTCGTGTCCAAGACAAAAATAGCAAACCTTCACCTGGTTATCATGCAGACCCTGGAAGTACTGCACGCCCTCCATTGTCTCGAATTTCATGCTGTAGGCAAATGACTTCACCCCCTCTGGGCACCGTACTTTTACACAACGGGTTCGATCGGCTACCCGCGGTCCAGCGTAATATCTCCTCTTTATTGCTGAGCAGAGTTTAATGTCCCATGGCTCCAACTTCCTTATCTGCCAAAAAGGCCCTAAAATTTGACAAAAAACCCCCCAAAAGTCCACCACCAACTTTTTACAAACTCACTCCAACTCCGGCAGTAATCAGCAAGTCCCTGCTCACTCCTGGCCCCGCCCACCCAGAGAGTGCTCACTCCTGGCCCCGCCCACCCAGAGAGTGCTCACTCCTGGCCCCGCCCACCCAGAGAGTGCTCACTCCTGGCCCCTCCCACCCAGAGAGTGCTCACTCCTGGTCCCTCCCACCCAGAGAGTGCTCAATCCTGGTCCCTCCCACCCAGAGAGTGCTCACTCCTGGCCCCTCCCACCCAGAGAGTGCTCACTCCTGGCCCCGCCCACCCAGAGAGTGCTCACTCCTGGCCCCGCCCACCCAGAGAGTGCTCACTCCTGGCCCCGCCCACCCAGAGAGTGCTCACTCCTGGCCCCGCCCACCCAGAGTGCTCACTCCTGGCCCCGCCCACCCAGAGAGTGCTCACTCCTGGCCCCTCCCACTGAGCCCTGACTTGGTCTTACTGCAATTGTATAGGGCCTTGGTGAGACCTCACCTGGAATATTGTGAGCAGTTTTGGTCTCCTAAGCTGAGGAAGGACGTTCTTGCGATTGAGGGAGTGCAGCGAAGGTTCACCAGACTGATTCCCGGGATGGCAGGCTGACATATGAGGAGAGACTGGATCGACTGGGCTTATATTCACTGGAGTTTAGAAGAATGAGAGGGGATCTCATAGAAACATATAAAATTCTGACGGGACTGGACAGGTTAGATGCAGGAAGAATGTTCCCGATGTTGGGGAAGTCCAGAACCAGGGGTCACAGTCTAAGGATAAGGGGTAAGCCATTTAGGACCGAGATGCGGAGAAACTTCTTCACTCAGAGAGTGGTGAACCTGTGGAATTCCCTACCGCAGAAAGTTGTTGAGGCCAGTTCGTTGGATATATTCAAGAGGGAGTTAGATGTGGCCCTTACGGCTAAAGGGATCAAGGGGTATGGAGAGAAAGCAGGAATGGGGTACTGAGGGAATGATCAGCCATGATCATATTGAATGGCGGTGCAGGCTCGAAGGGCTGAATGGCCTACTCCTGCACCTATTTTCTATGTTTCTATGTTTATGCCCCACTCGAGCCATCTCCTGTCTTTCCCCATCTAACTCTATCACCATAACCCTCTAGTCTTTTCTCCCTCATGTGTTTATCCAGCTTCCCCTTAAATGTATCTCTGCTATTCGGCTCGACCCCTCCCTGTGGGAGTGAGTCCCACATTCTCACCCCTCTCTGGGTAAAGAAGTTTCTCCTGAATTCCCCATTGGGTTTATTAGTGACTGTCGTATATTGATGGCCCCTAGTTCTGATCTCCCCCACAAGTGGAAACGTTCTCTCTGTATCCACTCTATCAAAACCTTTCATCATTTTAAAGACCTCTATTAGGTCACCCCTCAGCCTTAAGAGAAAAGAGACCCTGCCTGTTCATCCTTTCCTGATATGTACACCCTCGCAATTATGGTATCATCCTTGTAAATCTTCTCCGCAACCTCTCCAGTGTCTCTATATCCTTTTTATAATATGGTGACCAGAACTGTGCACAGTGCTCCAAGTGTGGTCTAACCCAGGTATATGGAGACCAGAACTGTGCACGGTGCTCCCAGTGTGGTCTAACCCAGGTATATGGAGACCAGAACTGTGCACGGTGCTCCAAGTGTGGTCTAACCCAGGTATATGGAGACCAGAACTGTGCACAGTGCTCCCAGTGTGGTCTAACCCAGGTATATGGAGACCAGAACTGTGCATGACTTTTTATTGTTCCTCCGACAATGCTTCTCACACGGTAATTCTTAGAATTTCCACTCCGGCTTATTCCGTCTTCCTGTTTCAGTCGACATGTACAAAGGTGACCCACAAAGGTGACTGTGATTAGGCAGGGAGGCTGGAGAGTGTGTGAGGGAATTTATTATTTAAATGGAGAAAAATTGCAAAGATTGCAACAGAGGGACCTGGGGGTACTTGTGTATGAAACACAAAAGGTTAGTATGCAGGTACAGCAAGTGATCAGGAAGGCCAATGGTATCTTGGCCTTTATTGCAAATGGGATGGAGTATAAAAGCAGGGAAGTCTTGCTACAGTTATACAGGGTATTGGTGAGGCCACACCTGGAGTACTGCGTGCAGTTTTGGTCTCCGTATTTAAGGAGGGATATACTTGTATTGGAGGCAGTTTAGAGAAGGTTCACTCGGTTGATTCTTGAGATGAAGGGGTTGCCTTATGAAGAAAGGTTGAGCAGGTTGGGCCTGTACATGGAAACATAGCAAATAGGTGCAGGAGTAGGCCATTCGGCCCTTCGAGCCTGCACCACCATTCAATAAGATCATGGCTGATCTTTCCCTCAGTACCCCATTCCTGCTTTCTCTCCATACCCCTTGATCCCTTTAGCCGTAAGGGCCACATCTAACTCCCTTTTGAATATATCTAACGAACTGGCCTCAACAACTTTCTGTGGTAGAGAATTCCACAGGTTCACAATTCTCTGAGTGAAGAAGTTTCTCCTCATCTCGGTCCTAAATGGCTTACCCCTTATCCTTAGACTGTGACCCCTGGTTCTGGACTTCCCCAACATCGGGAACATTCTTCCCACATCTAACCTGTCCAATTCTGTCAGAATTTTATATGTTTCTATGAGATCCCCTCTCATTCTTCTAAACTCCAGTCAATATAAGCCCAGTCGATCCAGTCTCTCCTCATATGTCAGTCCTGCCATCCCGGGAATCAGTCTGGTGAACCTTCGCTGCACTCCCTCAATAGCAAGAATGTCCTTCCTCAGATTAGGAGACCAAAACTGAACACAATACTCCAGGTGTGGTCTCACCAAGGCCCTTATGAAGAAAGGTTGAGCAGGTTGGGCCTGTACATAGAAACATAGAAAATAGGAGCAGGAGTAGGCCATTCAGCCCCTCGAGCCTGCACCACCATTCAATATGATCATGGCTGATCCTCTATCTCAACACCATATTCCCGCTTTCTCCCCATACCCCTTGATGCCTTTTGTGTCTCGAAATCTATCTATCTCCCTCTTAAATATATTCAGTGACTTGCCCTCCACAGCCTACTGTGGTAGAGAATTCCACAGGTTCACCTCCCTCTGAGTGAGATCGTTTCTCCTCATCTCGCTCCTAAATTTCCTACCCCGTATCCTGAGACTGTGTGACCCCTTGTTCTAGACTTCCCAGCCCCGGGGAAACATCCTCCCCACATCCAGTCTGTCCAACCCCGTCAGAATTTTATACCTTTCAATGAGATCCCCTCTCATTCTTCTAAACCCCAGTGAATACAGGCCCAGTCGACCCAATCTCTCCTCATACGACAGTCCTGCCATCCCAGGAATCAGTCTGGTGAACCTTCGCTGCACTCCCTCAATGGCAAGTATATCCTTCCTTAGGTAAGGAGACCAAAACTGCACACAATACTCCAGGTGTGGTCTCACCAGGGCCCTGTATAACTGTAGTAAGACATCCTTGCTCCTTAGAGTTTAGAAGAATGAGAGGTGATCATACTGAAACGTATAAGATTCTGAGGGGACTGGACAGGGTGGATGCAGAGAGGATGTTTCCCCCTTGTGGGGGAATCTAGAACTAGGGGGCATAGTCTGAGAATAAGGGGCCGCCCATTTAAAGCTGAGATGAGGAGGAATTTCTTCTCTGAGGGTTGTAAATCTGTGGAATTCTTTGCCCCAGAGAGCTGTGGAGGCTGGGACATTGAATATATTTAAGGCGGAGATAGACAGATTTTTGAGCGATAAGGGAGTGAAGGGTTATGGGGAGCGGGCGGGGAAGTGGAGCTGAGTCCATGATCAGATCAGCCATGATGGTATTAAATGGCGGAGCAGGCTCGAGGGGCCGAATGGCCGACTCCTGCTCCTATTTCTGACGTTCTTACAATGATAGTTTCTGATCCGCTGGTGAATCTGGACTGTGCATGCTCCTTGGCTTTCGGTCCTTTCTGTAACAGGACCCCAAACTGTACAGTCTCTACTTGAGGTCTAATCAGTTCCTTACTGTCGTGTCCAACGCACATATTTATGACCCGAATTGTCCGTGGCCTTTTCCAGGCTTTATCGCACTGCACTGGTGTCTTGAGGGAATTCTGTCGATCAGCCCGTGGTTGCAGCAGAGAGGTAGACCATTCGGCCCCTCGAGCCCCGTACCGAGTCTCAGCTCCTCCCAACTCCCCTCGCCCTTTCCCCGTCGCCCCGAATTTGTTTTGCAACTTCTGCTACTAATTCATATACAAACATTCCTGTTTCCTATCATAGACCGGCCATGGGAGTCCCGCAACAGAAATTCATCCTGATATATTATGGTGAGTGTTTGCAAAGGAGACATTTCACGGCGGGTTACTTTACTCTGTTTGCAAATATTACTAATGCTGGCGAAACTAACACCTGAAGTTAAGGGGTCTGTAGTGTCTGCAGCCCCCCCCCAGGCCTGCGAGCACCAGCGGAGCGGGCCAGGGAGCCAAGGCAGTAGTGTGGAGGCTCTGGGAGACTACTTCAGGGTACAGCGTGAGCTGGTGCAGGAGGGTGACAGCAGCGAAGAGTGATGTTATCCGGTCGGTGATTGGAGTGTGGGCAGGTACAGCAGGAGCCGCGAGGTCGGGGCGAAGGAGCGGCCAGAGATTGTTTGAGGGACGTGATCGGGGACCCGGGATATCCGAGGGCCCAGGGGCAGCACAGGCCCAGCCCACACTGTGCGATATGTGTGTACACTAGGTCCGTGCATAGAAACATAGACAATAGGTGCAGGAGTAGGCCATTCAGCCCTTCGAGCCTGCACCACCATTCAATGAGTTCATGGCTGATCATTCCCTCAGTACCCCATTCCTGCTTTCTCTCCATACCCCTTGATCCCTTTAGCCGTAAGGGCCACATCTAACTCCCTTTTGAATACATCTAACGAACTGGCATCAACAACTTTCTGTGGTAGAGAATTCCACAGGTTCACCACTCTCTGGGTGAAGAAGTTTCTCCTCATCTCGGTCCTAAATGGCTTAGCCCTTATCCTTAGACTGTGACCCCTGGTTCTGGACTTCCCCAACATCGGGAACATTCTTCCTGCATCTAACCTGTCCAGTCCTGTCAGAATTTTATGTTTCTATGAGATCCCCTCTCATTCTTCTAAACTCCAGTGAATATAAGCCCAGTCGATCCAGTCTTTCTTCATATGTCAGTCCTGCCATCCCGGGAATCAGTCTGGTGAGCCTTCGCTGCACTCCCTCAAAAGCAAGAATGTCCTTCCTCAGATTAGGAGACCAAAACTGAACACAATATTCCAGGTGAGGCCTCACCAAGGCCCTGTACAACTGTAGTAAGACCTCCCTGCTCCTATACTCAAATCCTCTCGCTATGAAGGACAACATACCATTTGCCTTCTTCACCACCTGCTGTACCTGCATGCCAACTTTCAATGACTGATGTACCATGACACCCAGGTCTCGTTGCACCTCCCCTTTTCCTAATCTGTCACCATTCAGATAATATTCTGCCTTCCTGTTTTTGACACCAAAGCAGAGCAGGTCTCCAGTTAGAACCTGGTTAACCCTTGCCTCTGGACCAAGACCTCGCTCTGTCAAGTCCCGTGTGGTTGCTGGTGTGCAACAGTCACCCCACGTTAAAACAATCCACCCACAGGCATCTTCCACCCTTCAGGATGTAGTTCAGGATCGGGAATATCAGGTCCTTCACTGAAACATCTGTGAACTTGTTGACGTGTAAGCAAATCATCTTCCACTCGAGGGACTGCCTATAACGATGATGATCTTTGAGGATGCTCACTGGTTGGTGGGGCTGTTGAGTTGGGAGGGGCTTAGCCAGTCACGTGATGTTCGCAAGACTCAATAAAACCCCGGTCCAGTTGGGTTCGGGGGATCCACGATGGGGCAGGTGGTTGTGAGCCTGGTGGATGAACTTGTAGTGTGTGGTGCGATTGTTGAACATTTTGCTCAAAAATCAACTCGTTCTCAATAGCCATATGTTTCTATGAATTCTTAATCAAAGGACCCATGAAGCAAATACATTATGGGACCTTCCCGCTTGGAGCTGATGCAACCAAACGGAGACTACTGTGTGCGAGATACAGAGCCTTGCAGTAAATGGAGCTTTCCTTCCCAGTCCAGACGAGATTCTTGGTTAAAAATAGCAAAACAGCACCAAGATTAGTACACAGTTGACACGGAGCTGGTTCCTGGTTCAAGGGCGGGCGAGGATTTTTCCAATAATTCCATCGGGTCCCGTGAGCTGTGGCATTTCCGCACAAATACTGTGCACCTTAAGAACATCGGAATTAGGAGCAGGAGTCGGCCGTTCGGCCCCTCGAGCCTGCTCCGCCATTCAATGAGCTCGTGGCTGATCAATGACCTCAACTCCACTTTCCCGCCCAATCCCTCGATTCCCTTAACATCCTAAAATCTATCGATCTCAGCCTTGAATATACTCAACGACTGAGCCTCCACAGCTCTCTGGGGCAGAGAATTCCAAAGATTCACCTCCCTCCGAGTGAAGAAATTCCTCCTCATCTTCATTTTAAAGATGAGATCCCATGATCTCATTTTAGGGCGATCCCTTATTCTAAGACCATGCCCCCTAGTTCTAGTCTCCTCCATCAGTGGAAACATCCTCTCTGCATCCACCTTGTCGAGCCCCCTCATAATCTGATACGTTTCGATAAGATCACCTCTCATTTCTTCTGAATTCCAATGAGTAGAGGCCCAACCTCCTCAACCTTTCCTCATAAGTCAACCCCCTCATCCCCGGAATCAACCGAGTGAACCTTCTCTGAACTGCCTCCAAAGCAAGTGTATCCTTTCGTAAATATGGAAACCAAAACTGCTCGCAGTACTCCAGGTGTGGCCTCACCAATACCCTGTATAACTGGAGCAAGACTTCCCTTTTTTAAAAAATTTCAAAATATACTTTATTCATATAAAAATTTGTACAGTACATTCAAAAGCAGTTCAGTACATTTAGCTGCGGTCAGCAATCCCATACACTACATTGGGTGCTGACGGTAGTTCCGTTCGATACATTCCCTTGCTTTTCAGTTCAAGTACAATTCGGTACATAGAAACATAGAAAACATAGAAACATAGAAAATAGGTGCAGGAGTAGGTCATTCGGCCCTTCGAGCCTGCACCGCCATTCAATGAGTTCATGGCTGAACATTCAACTTCAGTACCCCAATCCTGCTTTCTCGCCATACCCCTTGATTCCCCGAGTAGTAAGGACTACATCTAACTCCTTTTTGAATATATTTCGTGAATTGGCCTCAACTACTTTCTGTGGTAGAGAATTCCACAGGTTCACCACTCTCTGGGTGAAGAAGTTCCTCCGCATCTCGGTCCTAAATGGCTTACCCCTTATCCTTAGACTGTGAGCCCTGGTTCTGGACTTCCCCAACATCGGGAACATTCTTCCTGCATCTAACCTGTCCAGTCCCGTCAGAATTTTATATGTTTCAATGAGGTACAATACGGGCTACATTGTAGTACACTCAACAAATGTCAGTGCAGCACTCCCTCAGTACTGTCCCTCCGACAGTGCGGCATTCCCTCAGTACTGCCCCTCCGACAGTGCGGGGCTCCCTCAGTACTGCCCCTCCGACAGTACGGCATTCGCTCAGTACTGCCCCTCCGACAGTGCGGCGCTCCCTCAGTACTGCCCCTCCGACAGTGCGGCACTCCCTCAGTACCGCCCCTCCGACAGTGCGGCATTCCCTCAGTACTGCCCCTCCCACAGTGTGGCGCTCCCTCAGTACCACCCCTCTGACAGTGCGGCACTCCCTCAGTACTGCCCCTCCCACAGTGCGGCGCTCCCTCAGTACCACCCATCCGACAGTGTGGCACTCCCTCAGTACCGCCCCTCCAACAGTGCGGCATTCCCTCAGTACTGCCCCTCCCACATTGCGGCGCTCCCTCAGTACCACCCCTCTGACAGTGCGGCACTCCCTCAGTACCGCCCCTCCGACAGTGCGGCATTCCCTCAGTACTGCCCCTCCCACAGTGCGGCGCTCCCTCAGTACCGCCCCTCTGACAGTGCGGCACTCCCTCAGTACTGCCCCTCCCACAGTGTGGCGCTCCCTCAGTACCGCCCCTCCGACAGTGCGGCATTCCCTCAGTTCTGCACTGGAGTGTCAGCCTGGCTTTATTTGCTCCAGTTGTGGACTTGATCCCACGACCTTGTGACTCAGAGGTGAGTGTGCTGCTCACTGAGCTACGGCTGACAGGGACATTGAAGGGATGTGTCTATGACCCAGTTCATGATATAACATGGTTATAATTGTTCCTTCTTTACCACAGTTCTACTTTTGGAAGCGGCATTATTGAGGCATTGTACAGGTAAGATGCTCACATATTGTATCTGTTTAAATTACCCTGTAGCAGCCTGGCGTATAAGTGGTTTTGCCCGTGGTGGTTTCGAATCACTTCTCTTACAACAGTTCCAGACACTGGAATTATAGTAGTGAACAGTAATATAACCAGGTCTTTCGGTCTCAACCGTCTCAATGCTTTTATTCAAGCTAAAGCACACACCTGCACCCTGTAAAACATACCCTGGTAGTGTAATACAAACACAGTACAACACAGTCTGGCCCATCTAACCAGGCCCCTAACGCGAAGTACCCACGTCTAAACCACCCCTGCTCAGATTCAAAATTGCACCACTGGATCTGTCCAACAGAATGTGTGTCCGCTTATGATGCTTGCAAAAACCTGCCCACTAAAACCCCTAAGGCTTGGTTGGGACACACAACACTCTTTCACACTATGCGGTGCTCTTAAAGGTGCGTGGGCTGGGATAAATGCTCGCCAATTACCCCTCTGGCTCACTCGCTGCTTCTCCCGATGAGGCGTACCTTCTGGGCCTTCACGCCCAGTCTCAAGGTCAGCTTCCCAGTCGCAGTTAGCGAGGCTCTCTGGTGTTTCTTCCCTCCGTTCCCAGACGGAGAGCTCAGTCCTTGTGTGTTGCAAGCAGGCGTAGAAGAGGGGAGAGAGAGAGAGAGATGGCAGCCCAAACTGCCTCTCTTATACTTGCACAAATACGTTTTCTCGCGCCAAAAGTCCAGCTGTCCTTCCCCTTGTGGCCGCGCAACTCAAAAGCAAAATGCAAGTCTCTCGCTTGTTCCTTTGTCAACTGGGCTGTACCTCGATGTGTGGCTCTGACAAGTCTGTGGTCGAATAGCTTCTCTTTGTCTTTCGATGGCCTGAAGCCCCAGCCACTTTACTTAATGCCTCACTGATGGGTTCCCATTCCACGTCAAAAGTCGCCCATCAACCATGATGTTCCTGCTTTCAGCCATTCCCATTCCCAGCTGATGTGTATTCAAGTTATGTATTTTTGGACCAGTTCCTAGGCCAACTCTTCTGCTGTACATTGAATAGAGTAGCAATGTCCAACAAGGTCCAAAGGGATTGTTTTCACCGAATTCTTACACGGATATGATCAGAGCAGAGAGCAAAGTGGTGCGTTGGACTGATAACTGCTCAGTACACGGGACACAGCCAGGCACTGGTGGGACAAAGAGTGGGGCGAGAGAGCAGGAGAGGTTACATAAGAACATCAGAAATAGGAGCAGGAGTCGGCCATTCGGCCCCTTGAGCCTGCTCCGCCATTTAATACCATCATGGCTGATCCGATCATGGACTCAGCTCCACTTCCCCGCCCGCTCCCTTATCCCCTTATCGGTTAAGAAACTGTCTATCTCTGCCTTAAATATATTCAATGTCCCGGCTTCCACAGCTCTCTGAGGCAGCGAATTCCACAGATTTACAACCCTCTGAGAGAAGAAATTCCTCCTCATCTCAGTTTTAAATGGGCGGCCCCTTATTCTAAGACCATGCCCCCTAGTTCTAGTCTCCCCCATCAGTGGAAACATCCTCTCTGCATCCACCTTGTCGAGCCCCCTCATAATCTGATACGTTTTGATAAGATCACCTCTCATTCTTCTGAATTCCAATGAGTAGAGGCCCAACCTCCTCAACCTTTCCTCATAAGTCAACCCCCTCATCCCCGGAATCAACCGAGTGAACCTTCTCTGAACTGCCTCCAAAGCAAGTATATCCTTTCGTAAATATGGAAACCAGAACTGCACGCAGGTTGGAGAAGTGCTAGACCGAGAGAATGGACTGAACGATGCAGGCAGCCAATGGGGGGAGAGATGGAGAAAGGGTGATAGAAGGGAGCGTATAAAAGCAGGGAAGTCTTGCTCCAGTTATACAGGGTATTGGTGAGGCCACACCTGGAGTACTGCGTGCAGTTTTGGTCTCCGTATTTAAGGAAGGATATACTTGCTTTGGAGGCAGTTCAGAGAAGGTTCACTCGGTTAATTCCTGAGATGAGGGAGTTGTCTTATGAGGAAAGGTTGAGCAGGTTGGGCCTCTACTCATTGGAGTTTAGAAGAATGAGAGGTGATCTTACTGAAACGTGTAAGATTCTGAGGGGGCTGGACAGGGTAGATGCAGAGAAGATGTTTCCCCTCGTGGGGGAATCTAGAACTAGGGGGCACAGTCTCAGAATAAGGGGTCGCCCATTTAAAACTGAGTTGAGGAGGAATTTCTTCTCTCTGAGGGTTGTAAATCTGTGGAATTCCCTGCCCCAGAGAGCTGTGGAGGCTGGGACATTGAATATATTTAAGGTGGAGATTGACAGATTTTTGAGCGATAAGGGAGTGAAGGGTTATGGGGAGCAGGCGGGAAAGTGGAGCTGAGTCCATGATCGGATCAGCCATGATCGTATTAAATGGCGGAGCAGGCTTGAGGGGCCGAATGGCCGACTCCTGCTCCTATTTCTTATGTTCTTATGTACTTAAGAGAGACAGAGGGATAGGTAGAGAGAGAGATAGAAAGAGATGGAGAGAGAGAGAGAGATAGAGAGCGAGATAGAGAGAGAGATAGAAACAGATATATAGAGAAACAGATTAATAAGAAAGTGAGTGGTAGAAACAGATAGATAGTCATAGAGAGAATTAAACAGATAGAGAGAGAGAGATAGATAGAGATAGAGCAAGAGGCAGAGGCAGAGAGACAGAAAGAGAGAGAGACAGAGAGAGACAGACAGACAAAGAGAGAGAGAGACAGAGAGAGACAGGGAGAGAGAGAGACAGAGAGAGAGAGAGAGAGAGAGGGACAGAGACAGAGAGAGAGTGAGAGAGAGAGAGACAGACAGAGAGAGAGAGAGAGAGAGAGGGACAGAGAGAGAGAGAGACTGGGGTAAAAGTGAAGATTGGCCCCCCCTGGGACTTCAGACATTTGAGCAAGTTCCTGTCCCATGAGCATTAATTGCGTTCACTTTGTCCACCACTACATTCGACAGCCAGACAGATAGATTTGCCTTCTGGACCTCGCTCCTGCCCAAAGTAACGCTGCCCCCAGCGAGGACCATGCTCAGGTTGAAGCCAATTTTTGCAATGCATTTGTTCTGGGTTTACAGGCGACCTGTTCTATCCATTCGGCAACGAAACTGGCGATACAATGAATCCGAAGGAGGACGATGGTGGATCCCCTGAAATATCCATTTCAACCAGTTTCCCGTTCTTCGAAGCGTCACAGACATCCTTATACGTAAGTGTATTTCATGTCCCCCTGGACAGGGGTGTGTTTTCATCAAAATCACAGAGTCACAGCCATTTACTGCGAGGGAGGAGGCCATTCGGCCCATCGTGTCCGTGTTGTGCCGGCCGACCAAGAGCTACCCAGCCCAATCCCACTTTCCAGCTCTGGGTCCGTAGCCCTGCAGGTTACAGCACTTCAAGTGTACATCCAAATGTGGTGAGGGTTTCTGCCTCTACCCCCCTTTCAGGCAGTGAGTTCCCCCCCAGACCCCCACCACCCTCTGGGTGAAGACATTTCCCCTCAAACCCCCTCTAAACCTCCCCCCAATTACTTTCAATCCGTGCCCCCTGGTTGTTGACCCCTCTGCCGAGGGAAACAGGTCCGTCCTATCCACTCTATCCAGGCCCCTCATCATTTTATACACCTCAATCAGGTCTCCCCTCAGCCTCCTCTGTTCCAAAGAAAACAGCCTATCATCAGAAACAGGAGCAGGAGTCGGCCATTCGGCCCCTCGAGCCTGCTCCGCCATTTAATACCATCATGGCTGATCCGATCATGGACTCAGCTCCACTTCCCCGCCCGCTCCCCATAACCCTTCACTCCCTTATCGCTCAAAAATCTGTCTATCTCCACCTTAAATATATTCAATGTCCCGGCCTCCACAGCTCTCTGGGGCAGAGAATTCCACAGATTTACAACCCTCTCAGAGAAGAAATTCCTCCTCATCTCAGTTTTAAATGGGTGGGATCCTCAGTCTTTGCCAACCGTTTGTTCTGCTTTTGTACCCCCAGGTGAACAACAATGGTGTTGTCTCATTCGGAGCTACAGTGTCACAGTTCACATCCGATGCATTCCCTCTCTCCGATGGCCGTGCCTTTATTGCTCCATTCTGGGCAGATGTGGACATCAGCATAGGAGGAGAGATTTATTACCGGGAAACCACAGACGCGGTGTTACTCCAAAGGGCCACGGCTGACGTCAACAGATACATGTCTGGGCTCAATTTCCAAGCCCGATGGATATTTGTGGCCACTTGGGATAGAGTTAGCTACTATGGATCCCTGTCCACAAAGGTATGACCTTCATATTGTACGTCGTTTGTCAGACGCGAGACTCCCAAAGCAAGCGCTCTACGCGGAGCTCCTTCACGGCAAACGAGCCAAAGGTGGGCAGAGGAAACGTTACAAGGGACCACCCTCAAAGCCTCCCTCATACAGTGCAACATCCCCACCCACACCTGGGAGTCCCTGGCCCAAAGACCAGTCCGCCCTAAGTGGAGGAAGTGCATCCGGGAGGGCGCTGAGCACCTCGAGTCTCGTCGCCGAGAGCGTGCAGAAACCAAGCGCAGGCAGCGGAAGGAGCGTGCGGCAAACCAGTCCCACCCTCCCCTTCCCTCAACCACTGTCTGTCCCACCCTCCCCTTCCCTCAACGTCTATCTGTCCCACCCTCCCCTTCCCTCAACGTCTATCTGTCCCACCTGTGACAGGGACTGTGGTTCCCGTATTGGACTGTTCAGCCACCTCAGGACTCGTGTTAAGAGTGGAAGCATGTCTTCCTCGATTCCGAGGGACTGCCGATGATGAGGATGCTTACTCTCCACAGGTGCTGTCCGAACGTTGAGATTTCCAGCATTTTCTGTGTTGGCTGGTGTGCAATGGCCGCCACATGCTAAAACTCCACGCACAGGCATCTTCAGAATGTAGTTCGGGACCTGGAATATTCGGTCCTTCATTGAAACACCTGGGAACTCATCCCTTTTGGCGTGGAAATAAGTGAGGGAGTTCCTAAGATGGTTTCTGTGTTCTATGCGTTAACAGCTAGCTGATTGTGTGACGTTATCTTGACTGCTCTGATAAATCGCTCCGTTTATTCAATGCCGGCCTTGTTTGCATCCTGTAGGTGAATAGTTTCCAGGCGGTTCTCATCACCGATAGATTTCAGTCCTTCATTTTACTGAACTACGGAAATATTCAATGGACAACAGGGGAGGCAAGTGGTGGTGATGCTCAGACCGGTCTCGGTGGGACGCCAGCACAGGTAAGGAACATAGAAACATCGAAAATAGGAGCAGGAGTAGGCCATTCGGCCCCTCGAGCCTGCACCGTTCAATATGATCATGGCTGATCCTCTATCTCAACACCATATTCCCACTTTCTCCCCATACCCCTTGATGCCTTTTGTGTCTCGAAATCTATCTATCTCCCTCTTAAATATATTCAGTGACTTGCCCTCCACAGCCTCCTGTGGTAGAGAATTCCACAGGTTCACCACCCTCTGAGTGAGAACGTTTCTCCTCATCCCGGTCCTAAATTTCCTACCCCGTATCCTGAGACTGTGACCCCTTGTTCTAGACTTCCCAGCCCCGGGAAACATCCTCCCCACATCCAGTCTGTTCAACCCAATCTTCTGTTGGCCATGGTTGGGCACTTTCCCTGGTTTTAACGCCAGAAAGGAATGTATAACTGTTGCAATTCATGCATTCGTTCCTTAAATATTAGCCATTGCCTATCCACCATTAATGAATCTTCCCAATCTATCATCGCCAATTCATTCCTCATACCTTTGTAGTTCCCTTTGTTTAGCTTTCGGAATCTAGTTTCGGATTGGACTACTTCACTTTCCAACTTAATAAAGAATTCAGTCATGTTATGGTCACTCTTCCCTAAAGTTCCCCACACAACAAGACTGTTAATTAACCCCTTCTCATTACACAATACCCAATCTAGGATAGCCTGTTCCCACGTCGGCTCCTCAACGTACAAGTCTAAAAAAAACATCTCGTACACACTCCAGGAATTCATCTGCCACAGTATTATTATTAATTCCTCAGGGTTTGGCCCTTCTCCTCCCCTCAGTGGCCTGAACATTTCGGTCATGTTGTCGGGTGTCTGTTCTCCGCCCTAGCTTGATTTGTCGGCCTCGGGAATTACAGGAAAAAGCACGACACGTGATGCAGTTTAGGCTTAACCCAACTGTCAGTTTTATTAGGCAAAAACTAACTGAAAACTACAGAACTAGACTTCTGAGAGAATTGACCGAAGACATAGAAACATAGAAAATAGGGGCAGGAGTAGGCCATTCGGACCTTCGAGCCTGCACCACCATTCAATATAACCATTGCCTCTCCACCATCATGCCTTTTAATGAATCTTCCCAATCTATCATATCCAATTCATTCCTCATACCTTCATTGGATATATTCAAGAGGGAGTTAAATGTGGCCCTTACGGCTAAGGGGATCAAGGGGTATGGAGAGAAAGCAGGAAAGGGGTACTGAGGGAATGATCAGCCATTATCTTATTGAATGGCGGTGTAGGCTCGAAGGGCCGAATGGCCTACTCCTGCACCTGTGGTAGAGAATTCCACAGGTTCACAATTCTCTGAGTGAAGAAGTTTCTCCTCAGCTCGGTCCTAAATGGCTTATCCCTTATCCTTAGACTGTGAGCCCTGGTTCTGGACTTCCCCAACATCGGGAACATTCTTCCTGCATCTAACCTGTCCAGTCCTGTCAGAATTTTATATGTTTCTATGAGATCTCCTCTCATTCTTTGAAATTCCAGTGAATATAAGCCCAGTCGATCCAGTCTTTCTTCATATGTCAGTCCTGCCATCCCGGGAATCAGTCTGGTGAACCTTCGCTGCACTCCCTCAATAACAAGAATGTCCTTCCTTAGATTAGGAGACCAAAACTGTACACAATATTCCAGGTGTGGCCTCACTCAGGCCCTGTACAACTGCAGTAAGACCTCCCTGCTCCTATACTCAAATCCTCTCGCTATGAAGGCCAACATGAACACTTCCCAGAACAACAGTTTGCAATGACAGTTATACCTTTCCTGCGCTGTGTGCCACCCTCTTACAAAACCACCCATTGGCCAACTGCTATCAGCGAAGTTACATTGATTCGTTGACCCTTGTCAGACTGGCTCTGATTGGTGCCCCTTCCATCCGTCCATCTCCCATCACACGTCACCCCCCCGCAATGTGTTACTGAGTGGTGGTAACTGTGCCTCAGTTCCTCGTGACGTGTTGATTGACCTTGTTTCCCAGGGTGGTGTCTCCTTATCCCTCTCCAAAGAATCCTAGTCAAAACTACCCGTCAATACCATCCCGTTCGCAAGCGGCTACAATCGATGTTCCCAAGTATTCGTTTCCTTGTTCAATACTGAATACGTATGCTTCCACGAGTCTGTTTTAATGTTAACCCAACGGATAGTTCATTAACCATCAGGCATTGCTGCGAACGTCTTCTTCACCCAATGTAAGCGAGTGTACGAGCGTGCCTTACATACATAAGCAAAATTCGGTCAGGCAGAGTCAGCATGCATTTATGAAGGATTTATCATGTTTGACAAATTTGCTGGAATTCTTTGAGGATGTAACGAACAGGATGGATAAAGGGGAACCAGTGGATGTGGTGTATTTGGACTTCCAGAAGACATTTGACAAGGTGCCACATAAAAGGTTACTGCACAAGATAAAAGTTCACGGGGTTGGGGGTAATATATTAACATGGATAGAGGATTGGCTAACGAACAGAAAACAGAGAGTCGGGATAAATGGTTCATTCTCAGGTTGGCAACCAGTAACTAGTGGGGTGTCGCAGGGATCAGTGCTGGGACCCCAGCTATTTACAATCTATATTAACCACTTGGAAGAAGGGACTGAGTGTAACGTAGACAAGTTTGCTGATGATACAAAGATGGGAGGAAAAGCAATGTGTGAGGAGGACACAAAAAATCTGCAAAAGGATATAGATAGGCTAAGTGAGTGAGCAAAAATTTGTCAGATGGAGTATAATGTGGGAAAGTGTGAGGTCATGCACTTTGGCAGAAAAAAAATCAAAGAGCAAGTTATTATTTAAATGGAGAAAGATTGCAAAGTGCCGCAGTACAGCAGGACCTGGGGGTACTTGTGTATGAAACACAAAAGGTTAGTATGCAGGTACAGCAAGTGATCAGGAAGGCCAATGGTATCTTGGCCTTTATTGCAAAGGGGATGGAGTATAAAAGCAGGGAAGTCTTGCTCCAGTTATACAGGGTATTGGTGAGGCCACACCTGGAGTACTGCGTGCAGTTTTGGTTTCCGTATTTACGAAAGGATATACTTGCTTTGGAGGCAGTTCAGAGAAGGTTCACTCGGTTGATTCCGGGGATGAGGGGGTTGACTTATGAGGAAAGGTTGAGGAGGTTGGGCCTCTACTCATTGGAGTTCAGAAGAATGAGAGGTGATCTTATGGAAACGTATCAGATTATGAGGGGGCTCGACAAGGTGGATGCAGAGAGGATGTTCCCACTGATGGGGGAGACTAGAACTAGGGGGCATGGTCTTAGAATAAGGGGCCACCCATTTAAAACTGAGATGAGGAGGAATTTCTTCTCTCAGAGGGTTGTAAATCTGTGGAATTCTCTGCCTCAGAGAGCTGTGGAAGCCGGGACATTGAATATATTTAAGGCGGAGATAGACAGTTTCTTAACCGATAAGGGGATAAGGGGGCGGGCAGGGAAGTGGAGCTGAGTCCATGATCGGATCAGCCATGATGGTATTAAATGGCGGAGCAGGCTCGAGGGGCCGAATGGCCGTCTCCTGCTCCTATTTCTTATGTTCTTCTATTAACCCAACAGATGGTTCATTAACCATCAGGCATTACTGGTTCCCTGCGTTACATACATAAGCGGGTTATACATAATCAGTCAATATTACAATCCATACCGGAATACAGGGGAACCCCTGATTGCTCAAAACCTCCCAATATTGATAAGCCCGTTTAACCTGGACCATTTTACATGTCAGATTAATTCACTACCTTCAGTATCTCCATTCCTGACCATCAGTCTGTCTCCACTCTAATGTCCATATTTTATTCCCTTACACCGTTAATGTGTCTGGATCGGTTCCGTTGTTTGTGGCGATCCGTTTGACTGCTTGTGGTGATGGGTTCTGGATGTCCACAATTTGCACACGTAGTCGACAGGGCAAAAGATAACTCCTTATCTTTAGTGTCCCCTTCTCCAAAAATGCACGCCTTGTGGGACCCTTTGTTGTCCTGGCTTCGTGCAGACTTGGAGAATTCATTTTCCCCACCGGCCAATCAATTCAGGAGCTGCTCGGTGGGATTGTATCAATCCCTTGGCGAGCGGGGCAGGTCCAAGGGCCTCCTCGTAGGACTGCTCCTGCGCTCGCCCAAGGGGGCCATCGGCCGGTCCAGGCAGCGGGTGGTCGAGGGGGTCGTTCAGCTAGACTGCCTGCCTCTCTTCTGCGGTTACATCCGAGCCAGGGTGTCCCTGGAGATGGAGCACGCGGTGTCCACCGGTACGCTCGCGGCCTTCCACGAGAGGTGGGTGCAGGAGGGACTAGAGAGCATAGTCACCCCCGGCAACAGAATCTTAACTTGATTTAAGTTACTGCCCTCTGAGAGAAGAGATTCCTCCTCATCTCAGTTTTAAATGGGCGGCCCCTTATTCTAAGACCATGCCCCCTAGTTCTAGTCTCTCCCATCAGTGGGAACATCCTCTCTGCATCCACCTTGTCGAGCCCCCTCATAATCTGATACGTTTCCATAAGATCACCTCTCATTCTTCTGAATTCCAATGAGTAGAGGCCCAACCTCCTCAACCTTTCCTCATAAGTCAACCTCCTCATCCCCGGAATCAACCGAGTGAACCTTCTCTGAACTGCCTCCAAAGCAAGTATATCCTTTCGTAAATATGGAAACCAAAACTGCACGCAGTACTCCAGGTGTGGCCTCACCAATACCCTGTATAACTGGAGCAAGACTTCCCTGCTTTTATACTCCATCCCCTTTGCAATAAAGACCAAGACACCATGTGGCCTTTTGTGAACGTGTGTAAACCTGTTATGTTTGCAACCCGAGGCAACCTGGATCATACTGCCACCAGAGGGCATACCTGTTGGAGTTGCAAGGAATCCTAGCATCCCTTGGGAGCACGGTATATAAGCAGGCCTCCCACGCTGTACCAACACTCTGGAGCTTACTTAAAGCAGCTAAGGTCACACTTACTCATTGTCTACAGTACTCAGCCACATTACTTTATCATGAGCTTAACAACTGGCGACGTGAGCTTCACAAAACCCTGACATTGTGGACCCGTCCGGCAAGGATACTCTCAGTTTCACAAACAATTGCACCAAAAGACTTATTTCTGTTCCCTGAACAGGCTGGTTTCAACAGTGGGGACTCGACCCATTATTTCAGCATTCCAGGATCGCAGACAGCGGAGATAGTCAATGTCGAATCCACGAGCAACGTGAATGAGCCAGGCCGCTGGGTGTTCAGGACAGACGTGTTCACTGTGCTGGGAGGTTGCCTCTACAATGGTAGGAATGTGTCGCCCGACTCAATTAGTAATATTACCTTCACCAGCATAGGCAGTCCCCCCTGAACCAAGGAAGACTTGCTTCCACTCTTAACACGAGTCCTGAGGTGGCTGAACAGTCCAATACGGGAACCACAGTCCCTGTCACAGGTGGGACAGATAGACGTTGAGGGAAGGGGAGGGTGGGACAGATAGACGTTGAGGGAAGGGGAGGGTGGGACAGATAGACGTTGAGGGAAGGGGAGGGTGGGACAGGTTTGCCGCACGCTCCTTCCGCTGCCTGCGCTTGGTTTCTGCACGCTCTTGGCGACGAGACTCGAGGTGCTCAGCGCCCTCCCGGATGCTCTTCCTCCACTTAGGGCGGATTGGTCTTTGGCCCAGGGACTCCCAGGTGTGGGTGGGGATGTTGCACTTTATCAGGGAGGCTTTGAGGGTGGTCCCTTGTAACGTTTCCTCTGCCCACCTTTGGCTCGTTTGCCCGTGAAGGAGTTCCGAGTAGAGCGCTCGCTTTGGGGAGTCTCGTGTCTGGGGGACATGCGGACAATGTGGCCCTGCCCAGCGGAGCTGGTCGAGTGTGGTCAGTGCTTCGATGCTGGAGATGTTGGCCTGGTCGAGGACGCTAACGTTGGTGCATCTGTCCTCCCAGGGGATTTGCAGGATCTTGCAGAGACAGCGTTGGTGGTATTTCTCCAGCGACTTGAGGTGTCTAATGTACATGGTCTATGAATTTGAGTCATACAGGAGGGCGGGTATCACTACAGCCCTGAAGACCATGAGCTTGGTGGTAGATTTGAGGGTCTGGTCTTCAAACACTCCTTTCCTCAGGCAACTAAAGGCTGCACTGGTGCACTGGAGGCGGTGTTGGATCTCATCATCAATGTCTGCCCTTGTTGATAAGAGGCTCCCGCGGTATGGGAAGTGAGACAGCAAATGTCTGACCAACCGCCAAAGGCTCTCCATCGCAACTAAGCATCAAGCTGAACATCAGAACTTTAGAAATAGGAGCAGGAGTGGGCCATTCGGCCCCTCGAGCCTGCTCCGCCATTTAATACCATCATGGCTGATCCCATCATGGACTCAACTCCACTTCCCTGCCCGCTCCCTTATTCCCTTATCAGTTAAGAAACTGTCTATCTCTGTCTTAAATATATTCAATGTCCCAGCTTCCACAGCTCTCTGGGGCAGAGAATTCCACAGATTTACAACCCTCTGAGAGAAGAAATTCCTCCTCATCTCAGTTTTAAATGGGCAGCCCCTTATTCTAAGACCATGCCCCCTAGTTCTAGTCTCCCCCATCAGTGGAAACATCCTCTCTGCATCCACCTTGTCGAGCCCCCTCATAATCTGATACGTTTCGATAAGATCACCTCTCATTCTTCTGAATTCCAATGAGTAGAGGCCCAACCTCCTCAACCTTTCCTCATAAGTCAACCCCCTCATCCCCGGAATCAACCGAGTGAACCTTCTCTGAACTGCCTCCAAAGCAAGTATATCCTTTCGTAAATATGGAAACCAAAACTGCACGCAGTACTCCAGGTGTGGCCTCACCAATACCCTGTATAACTGGAGCAAGACTTCCCTGCTTTTATACTCCATCCCCTTTGTAATAAAGGCCAAGATACCATTGGCCTTCCTGATCACTTGCTGTACCTGCATACTAACCTTTTGTGTTTCATGCACAAGTAACCCCCAGGTCCTGCTGTACTGCGGCACTTTGAAATCTTTCTCCATTTAAATAATAACTTGCCCTTTGATTTTTTTTCTGCCAAAGTGCATGACCTCACACTTTCCCACATTATACTCCATCTGCCAGATTTTTGCCCACTCACTTAGCCTGTCTATGTCCTTTTGCAGATTTTTTGTGTCCTCCTCACACATTGCTTTTCCTCCCATCTTTGTATCGTTACACTCAGTCCCTTCTTCCAAGTCGTTAATATAGATTGTAAATAGTTGGGGTCCCAGCACTGATCCCTGTGGCACCCCACTGGTCACTGGTTGCCAACCCGAGAATGAACCATTTATCCCGACTCTCTGTTTTCCGTCTGCCAAATTTTTGCCCACTCACTTAGTTGAAACAGTCACTGCAGTGAGCTGATTAAAGATCAGACAATCGGTGTAACCGCTCCGTATTATTTTCGCAGGGACATTTATTCGGCAGGATGACAGCTTCTGGACCACCTCCAGCTGCCAAACCAAGTGTACATGTGTCTCGGGGAACTCACTGGATTGTGTCTCAGAACCATGCGACCCTTCCGAAACCTGTACCTCCTCTTCAAAAGTCTACACCTGCAAGGCCGTGTCTACAAAGACCTGCACTATATTCGGAGACCCGCACTACTACACGTTCGACGGACAGCTGTTCCATTTCCAAGGCACTTGCACCTACGTCCTGTCCGAGTTGTGCAGCTCTGACGCCGGACTACGGTTCTACAGGGTGGAGGCAAAGAACGAGAACCGGGGCAATGTGGCCGTGTCGTGGACCAGAATGGTTCGCCTGTTGGTCTATGGGACCGAGATCACCTTGCTCAAAGGGGCCGTGGATCGGGTCCTGGTAAGTTCAGGGAAATAGGACCAGTGGGCTGAATCAAGATACAAGATACTCACGGGGGGGGGGCGCTGGACAGGGTGGGTGCAGAGAGGATGTTTCCCCCTTGTGGGACAATCTAGAACTAGGGCGCATAGTTTCAAAGTGCCGCAGTACAGCGGGACCTGGGGGTACTTGTGCATGAAACACAAAAGGTTAGTATGCAGGTACAGCAAGTGATCAGGAAGGGCCAATGGTATCTTGGCCTTTATTGCAAAGAGGATGGAGTATAAAAGCAGGGAAGTCTTGCTCCAGTTATACAGGGTATTGGTGAGGCCACACCTGGAGTACTGTGTGCAGTTTTGGTTTCCGTATTTACGAAAGGATATACTTGCTTTGGAGGCAGTTCAGAGAAGGTTCACTCGGTTGATTCCAGGGATGAGGGGGTTGACTTATGAGGAAAGGTTGAGGAGGTTGGGCCTCTACTCATTGGAATTCAGAAGAATGAGAGGTGATCTTATCGAAACGCATCAGATTATGAGGGGGCTTGACAAGGTGGATGCAGAGAGGATGTTCCCACTGATGGGGGAGACTAGAACTAGGGGGCATGGTCTTAGAATAAGGGGCTGCCCAGTTAAAACTGAGATGAGGAGGAATTTCTTCTCTCAGAGGGTTGTAAATCTGTGGAATTCTCTGCCCCAGAGAGCTGTGGAAGCTGGGACATTGAATATATTTAAGGTGGAGATAGACAGTTTCTTAACCGATAAGGGGATAAGGGGGCGGGCAGGGAAGTGGAGCTGAGTCCATGATGGGATCAGCCATGATGGTATTAAATGGCGGAGCAGGCTCGAGGGGCCGAATGGCCGACTCCTGCTCCGATTTCTGATGTTCTTATAAAGGACAACAAGCCATTTGCCTTCATTATTGCTTGCTGTACTTGAACGCGAACTTCAGACGCCAAAGAAGGTTGAGACGTGAACAATGTCGGCGCCCCCAATCTCCGCGCCCACTTTAAACAATCGTCAAACCCACCTTTGCCATTTTCCTCCCTCAGGTGAATGGGACGCGGACCTCGATCCCGGTGATCTTGGGAGGCGGACGGATCCGAATTCAGGCCAGCGGATTCTCGGTGGCGGTGGGCACGGACTTCGGCCTGGGCGTGACCTTCGACGGCTCACACCAAGTCACCGTCTTGCTGCCCGCCCGTTACCGCAACGCCACCTGCGGCCTGTGCGGCAACATGAACGGCGACCGCCGCGACGAGTTCCGGACGCCGGACGGGAGCCCGGCCGGGTCGGAGGAGGACTTCGGGCGGAGCTGGAAGGTGCCGGACAACGACTCAGAGTGCCGTGACCGGTGCGGCAGCGAGTGCCAAGCGTGCACGGCCCAGCAGAGCGCGCGGTACGGAGGCCAGGATTACTGCGGCATCATGAGCCGTCCCGGCGGCAACTTCAGTACCTGCCACAGTGTCCTCCCCCCACAGCCCTTCATCCAGAGCTGCGTCTATGACCTCTGCACGAGTGATGGCTACCGGCCCAGTCTGTGCCAGGCACTGCAAAGCTACTCCGACAGGTGTCGGACAGAAGGAGTACCCACAATATCATGGAGGGTCCCAGGACTGTGTGGTAGGTCCAAGTGTCTGACTTGTGCGAGCTTGTCTTCACAATGTGCATCTTGTTTCGATTGTAATCGTGTTTGGGGTACGACCGAACTATAGGATCCTTCACGACCTACCTGTCTTTCCCGACCTCCCTCACGCTCTACTCCTCTCTACGTCTCTCAATCTCACTCACTCACGGCATTTTTGTTTCCGGAGGGAAGCAATGAAAAGCAGAGAAGTTGTGAGGAACGTAAGCATTACGGGCAGGAGTCGGCCATTCGGCCCCTCGAGCCTGCTCCACCATTCAATGAGATCACGGCTGATCTTCCACCTCAACTCCACTTTCCCGCCCGATCCCTCGATTCCCTTAATATCCAAAAATCTATCGGTCCCAGCCTTGAATATACTCAACGACCCAGCCTCCACAGCCCTCTGAGGCAGAGAATTGCAAAGACTCCCCACCCTCTTATCAACATAACAACATCAGAAATAGGAGCAGGAGTCGGCCATTAGGCCCCTCGAGCCTGCTCCGCCATTTAATGGCTGATCCGATCATGGACTCAGCTCCACTTCCCTGCCCGCCTCCTTATTCCCTTATAGGTTAAGAAACTGTCTATCTCTGTCTTAAATATATTCAATGTCCCGGCTTCCACAGCTCTCTGAGGCAGCGAATTCCACAGATTTACAACCCTCCGAGAGAAGAAATTCCTCCTCATCTCAGTTTTAAATGGGCGGCCCCTTATTCTAAGACCATGCCCCCTAGTTCTAGTCTCCCCCATCAGTGGGAACATCCTCTCTGCATCCACCTTGTCAAGCCCCCTCATAATCTGATACGTTTCCATAAGATCACCTCTCATTCTTCTGAACTCCAATGAGTAGAGGCCCAACCTCCTCAACCTTTCCTCATAAGTCAACCCCCTCATCCCCGGAATGAACCAAGTGAACCTTCTCTGAACTGCCTCCAAAGCAAGTATATCCTTTCGTAAATATGGAAACCAAAAATGCACGCAGTACTCCAGGTGTGGCCTCACCAATACCCTGTATAACTGAAGCAAGACTTCCCTGCTTTTATACTCCATCCCCTTTGCAATAAAGGCCAAGATACCATTGGCCTTCCTGATCACTTGCTGTACCTGCATACTAACCTTTTGTGTTTCATACACAAGTACCCCCAGGTCCTGCTGTACTGCGGCACTTTGCAATCTTTCTCCATTTAAATAATAACTTGCTCTTTGATTTTTTTTCTGCCAAAGTGCATGACCTCACACTTTCCAACATTATACTCCAGCTGCCTCATGGTTGCCCACTCACTGAGCCTGTCTATGTCCTTTTGCAGATTTGTTATGTCCTCCTCACACATTGCTTTTCCTCCCATCACCTCTCCCTCCTTATTGAAGAAGTTATTGATAACAAAATAATCGTCACATGTAACTTGCATGGTATAGACAACAAAAGATACCAAGTTATTTTCCCATGGTTACAAATGAAATGTAACCACTGGTTTTCTGTTTCGAAGAGGATCCCTTCGCTCTTGAACAGAACGTTCCAGTCATGTTGTAGGAGTTCGACTCATTCTAGGTTGAGCCTGAGGAGAGTTTTTCTCCAAGGGCTGACCTTGTTCTACAATTGGACGCTCTAAACATCAGACTGTTTGTCTGCCTGACTCGGACTCGGACTTAAATTCTTTTGGACTTGTTTGTGGCACGTCTGATGTAGGATTTGCCACAGGTGCGACCTTGTAGCAAGACTATCTAACTCATCAGAAATAATTGCATCGTTCTAACTTTCAGCTCCTTGCACATCTGTCGGTTAGATATGATCAATGTGAACAAGCATTATTGACCCTCTAATCCTCTGTTACATTTATGTTGGTCGCTCTACTTGATGTTGACACCTGTGTATTGTGCGTTGCAGAAATCGACTGCCCGGCCCACAGTCACTACGACCCCTGCACCACCGCTTGTCCGGCCAGTTGCTCCGACACCACGGCACCTTTACACTGCGACCAGCCCTGTACGGAAAGCTGCGCGTGTGACGACGGTTACATCCTGAGCGCAGGGACCTGCGTGGCCCTCAGTCAGTGCGGCTGCTCGTTCCAGGGCCGTTATTACAGCAGAGGGGACACCGTGGTCCTCACCGAGACCTGCAGCAGGAGATGCACCTGTGGGAACACCGCCCCGACCCTCACCTGCGAGGATTCCCGCTGCGGGCTCCACGAAGACTGCCGCCTGGTGGACGGAGTGCGGGACTGCTACCCCCGGGACAGCGCCACCTGCTGGGCGGCGGGTGACCCCCATTATCACACCTTTGACGGGAAAGCCTTTGATTTCCAAGGCACTTGCCGATACACCTTCAGCAAGTACTGCGAGCCGGCGGCAAACCTCACCACGTTCAGCGTGGAGGTGGAAAACGATCACCGCGGATCCACGGCGGTCTCCTGGACACGGCTGGTTGAAGTCGAGGTGTATGGACATCGGATCCTGGTGACCAGAGGCAACACTGGAACAGTTCAGGTAAATACCAGCAACATGTGTAAACAGAGTGTGATACCAGTATCATGCTCATAGGCAGTCCCTCGGAGTCGAGGAAGACTTGCTTCCACTCTTAAAGTGAGTTCTCGAGTGACCGAACAGTCCAATACGGGAACCACAGTCCCTGTCACAGGTGGGACAGATAGACGTTGAGGGAAGGGGAGGGTGGGACAGATAGACGTTGAGGGAAGGGGAGGGTGGGACAGATAGACGTTGAGGGAAGGGGAGGGTGGGACAGATAGACGTTGAGGGAAGGGGAGGGTGGGACAGATAGACGTCGAGGGAAGGGGAGGGTGGGACAGATAGACGTTGAGGGAAGGGGAGGGTGGGACAGATAGACGTTGAGGGAAGGGGAGGGTGGGACAGATAGACGTTGAGGGAAGGGGAGGGTGGGACTGGTTTGCCGCACGCTCCTTCCGCTGCCTGCGCTTGGTTTCTGCACGCTCTCGGCGACGAGACTCGAGGTGCTCAGCGCCCTCCCGGATACACTCCCTCCACTTAGGGCGGACTGGTCTTTGGGCCAGGGACTCCCAGGTGTCGGTGGGGATGTTGCACTTTATCAGGGAGGCTTTGAGGGAGGTCCCTTGTAACGTTTCCTCTGCCCACCTTTGGCCCGTTTGCCCGTGAAGGAGTTCCGAGTAGAGCGCTCGCTTTGGGGAGTCTCGTGTCTGGGGGACATGCGGACAATGTGGCCCTGCCCAGCGGAGCTGGTCGAGTGTGGTCAGTGCTTCGATGCTGGGGATGTTGGGCCTGGTCGAGGACGCTAACGTTGGTGCGTCTGTCCTCCCAGGGGATTTGTAGGATCTTGCGGAGACATCGTTGGTGTTATTTCTCCATTTAGATGTACACTTGAAGTGCCGTAACCTGCAGGGCTACGGACCGAGAGCGGGAAAGTGAGATTAGGCTGGGTAGCTCTTGCTCAGTCGGCACAACGCGGACACGATGGACCGAATGGTCTCCTCCCGCGCTGTAAATTTCTCTGGTGCTGTGTTAGGGGATAAAAGATAGTCACTAAAGAGGTTACTGAAGGTAGTGAATTGATTCGACATATGGTCGGGATTGTTGGGCTTATCAGTATTAGCAGGTTCTGAGCAATCAGCAGTTCCTCCTTCTCAAGGTAGGGATTGTAAGTGACCGATTGTATGTAAAATTTGTTTATGTATGTAAAGCAGGCTTATTCACTTGCTTGAATGGGTTTTAAGAAGAGGAAGCAGCAGAGTTTGTTATGTAGCAAAGCTTGATGGTTAATGAACCATCTGGTTAAATGGAGAAAGATTGCAAAGTGCCGCAGTACAGCGGGACCTGGGGGTACTTGTGCATGAAACACAAAAGGATAGTATGCAGGTACAGCAAGTGATCAGGAAGGCCAATGGTGTCTTGGCCTTTATTGCAAAGGGAATGGAGTATAAAAGCAGGGAAGTCTTGCTACAGTTATACAGGGTATTGGTGAGGCCACACCTGGAGTACTGCGTGCAGTTTTGGTTTCCATATTTACGAAAGGATATACTTGCTTTGGAGGCAGTTCAGAAAAGGTTCACTTGGTTGATTCCGGAGATGAGGGGGTTGACTTATGAGGAAAGGTTGAGGAGGTTGGGCCTCTACTCATTGGAATTCAGAAGAATGAGAGGTGATCTTATCGAAACGTATCAGATTATGAGGGGGCTTGACAAGGTGGATGCAGAGAGGATGTTTCCACTGATGGGGGAGACTAGAACTAGGGGGCATGGTCTTAGAATAAGGGGCCGCCCATTTAAAACTCAGATGAGGAGGAATTTCTTCTCTCGGAGGGTTGTAAATCTGTGGAATTCGCTGCCTCAGAGAGCTGTGGAAGCCGGGACATTGAATAAATTTAAGACAGAGATAGACAGTTTCTTAACCGATAAGGGGATAAGGTGACGGCAGGACTGACATATGAGGAGAGACTGGATCGACTGGGCTTATATTCACTGGAATTTAGAAGAATGAGAGTGAATCTCATAGAAACATATAAAATTCTGACGGGATTGGACAGGTTAGATGCAGGAAGAATGTTCCCGATGTTGGGGAAGTCCAGAACCAGGGGTCACAGTCTCAGGATAAGGGGTAAGCCATTTAGGACCGAGATGAGGAGAAACTTCTTCACTCAGAGAGTGGTGAACCTGTGCAATTCTCTACCACAGAGAGTTGTTGAGGCCCCTTCATTGGATATATTCAAAAGGGAGTTGGATGTGGCCCTTACGGCTAAAGGGATCAAGGGATATGGAGAGAAAGCAGGAATGGGGTACTGAGGGAATGATCAGCCATGATCTTATTGAATGGTGGTGCAGGCTCGAAGGGCCGAATGGCCGACTCCTGCACCTGTTCCTTATGTTCTTATAAGTAGTCAACACCTCATTGATCCTTAGCACAGACTGATAGACAATGAAAACATACACTCAGTATTGAATAGCACACCCACCGAGGGCGGTGGGAGAGTCAACAGTCTAGAAAGCTAGCAAACCCTGGGACGCAAGGTCACTTCACACGTCATGAGGAACTGAGGCACAGTTGACACCGTTCAATAACACATTGCGGGAGGGTGACTTGTGATGGGAGATGGACAGGTTGGGGAAGGACCAATCAGAGCCAGTCTGATACGGGTCAACGAATCAATATAACTTCGCTGATAGCAGTTGGCCAATGGGTGATCCTGTAGGAAGGTGGCGCACCGCAGGGAAATGATAAACTGTCACTGCAAACAGTTGTCTGGGAATTGTTCATCGGGACCTTCCCGAGCATGCTCGAATAAAAACCCGGTTAAACCGAGGTCGCTATACGAGAGGGCGACGGGCGTGTATCGATTCTTTATAATCAGGCAGTCCACCTCGAGGTTAGGCGAGTGGGCAAATGCATGGCAGATGCAGTATAATGTGGATAAATGTGAGGTTATCCACTTTGGTGGCAAAAACACAAAGGCAGAATATTATCTGAATGGCGACAGATTAGGAAAAGGGGAGGTGCAATGAGACCTGGGTGTCATGGTACATCAGTCATTGAAGGTTGGCCATGCAGGTACAGCAGGCGGTGAAGAAGGCAAATGGCATGTTGGCCTTCATAGCGAGGGGATTTGAGTATAGGAGCAGGGAGATCTTACTGCAGTTGTACAGGGCCTTGGTGAGGCCCCACCTGGAATATTGTGTTCAGTTTTGGTCTCCTAATCTGAGGAAGGACATTCTTGCTATTGAGGGAGTGCAGCAAAGGTTCACCAGACTGATTCCTGCGATGACAGGACTGACATATGAGGAGAGACTGGATCGACTAGGCTTATATTCACTGGAGTTTAGAAGAATGAGAGGGGAATCTCATAGAAACATATAAAATTCTGACGGGACTGGACAGGTTAGATGCAGGAAGAATGTTCCCGATGTTGGGGAAGTCCAGAACCAGGGGACACAGTCTAAGGATAAGGGGTAAGCCATTTAGGACCGAGATGAGGAGAAACTTCTTCACTCAGAGAATTGTGAACCTGTGGAATTCTCTACCACAGAAAGTTGTTGGGGCCAGTTCGTTAGATATATTCAAAGGGCCGAATGGCCTACGCCTGCACCTATTTTCTATGTTGCTATGTTTCTAACAGAAGTCTTCCTAATCCCCCAACATTCTGCGATTCCGCGAGTGACCCAGGGTTGGAGCTGTGTAACTTTGACTTTGTTGATGTTTAATGTGTTAATTTGAACCCCCTGTGTGCAGGTAGATGGCGAGACGGTTAATTTGCCGGTGAGCTTAGAGTCGGGTAAAGTCCGCGTTACCCACACCGGATCGGCGGCCGTGTTGCGGACAGATTTTGGCCTGGGCGTCTCCTACGACTGGAACCATTACGCGGCAGTGACAGTTCCGGGGACCTATTCCGGGTCCCTGTGTGGGCTCTGCGGGGACTATAACGGGGACGCGTCCGACGATTTCGCCTCCCCCAACGGCACGGCCATCTCCGGGGCCTCGGCGTTCGGGAACAGCTGGAAAAGCCCAACCTCTGGCACTGGGTGTTCCGACGACACCGGCCCAGCGGGACCCGTGTGTGGGGAAGGAGCGCGTGGAGTCTACGCCTCGGGGAGTCACTGTGGCATTCTGAGCAACGCCACTGGGCCTTTCCGCCGATGTCACCCGGAGCTGAGCCCCGCCATTTACTCCGACAACTGTGTGTTTGATCTGTGCGCGTTGGCGGGAGACCACACCACCCTGTGCCAGGCCATTGGGTCTTACGCCTCAGAGTGTCAGAGAAGGGGAATCACCATCGGAGATTGGAGAATCGCTGCGGGCTGTGGTAATGGAATTTTACTGTTTAACTCTCACATTCTATCCCTCTGCCCGCTCTTATCCCCCACTCTAACATCCCAAGTGATTCAAGGCTGGCCCGTATTAAGAGCAATGATTCCAATTTATTCATCACGAGTGGGGCTTCACACATTGCAGTATCGGAGCACCAGTTTACAGAGAATAATTGTGCCTTATATTACCACTTACACTCTAGATAGTAGCCGCAACCCTAAATAAGCTGCACCCCGAGTCTCTAACTTGCTCTCTCCCTCCGTCTCCTGGGTGTCCCCTTCATTCATCCTGAGATCTCTGGCTCCTGAAATACTGTATTCCTAAAAAAACCTGTGTTCCTGAAATCTCCGGCTCCTGAAATCACAGAAACACGGAAATTTGCATTGCACAAGGAAGTCATTTCTGCTCCGTCCAACAAAAGGCCATCCAGTCTAATCCCAATTACCAGCTCTAGGTCTGTAACCCTGCAGGTTACAGCACTTTAAATGCTCATCCAACCATCTCTTAAAAGTGGTGAGGGTTTCTGCATCCACCACTCTTCCAGGCAGCGAGTTCCAGATCCCCACAACCCTCTGCGTAAAGAAGCCCCCCCCCTCTAACTCTCACTCCTGAAATCTTCCACTCCTGAAATTTGCTACAATCTGTGGCTATTAAGACCCCCTCCTTATTCTTACTCTCATTCATTGTACATGGAACACAAAAGGTTAGTATGCAGGTACAGCAAGTGATCAGGAAGGCCAATGGTATCTTGGCCTTTATTGCAAAGGGGGATGGAGTATAAAAGCAGGGAAGTCTTGCTCCAGTTATACAGGGTATAGGTGAGGCCACACCTGGAGTACTGCGTGCAGTTTTGGTCTCCGTATTTACGAAAGGATATACTTGCATTGGAGGCAGTTCAGAGAAGGTTCACTCGGTTGATTCCGGAGATGAGGGGGTTGACTTATGAGGAAAGGTTGAGTAGGTTGGGCCTCTATTCATTGGAGTTCAGAAGAATGAGAGGTGTTCTTATCGAAACGTATCAGATTATGAGGGGGCTTGACAAGGTGGATGCAGAGAGGATGTTCCCACTGATGGGGGAGACTAGAACTAGGGGGCATGGTCTCAGAATAAGGGGCCGCCCATTTAAAACTGAGATGAGGAGGAATTTCTTCTCTCAGAGGATTGTAAATCTGTGGAATTCTCTGCCCCAGAGAGCTGTGGAGGCTGGGACATTGAATATATTTAAGGTGGAGATAGACAGATTTTTGAGTGATAAGGGAGTGAAGGGTTATGGGGAGCGGGCGGGGAAGTGGAGCTGAGTCCATGATCGGATCAGACATGATGGTATTAAATGGCGGAACAGGCTCGAGGGGCCGAATGGCCAACTCCTGCTCCTATTTCTTATGTTCTTATTGTATTTCTGATGCTAAAAACCTATGCAGTTCTCCTGAACCGATCACTGGCTGATGCCTAAACCCAATATCCAATCGTAAAGACGCCACGCTCATCGAGCCCCGGCTTACGCAGGTTTCTGGGCTGAAGACACTCTTACAGTATCTGTTTCTGGCCATCAAGACTTGTATCTGGGGCTGTTATGGCTGTACGAGAGGAATATGTCTCCACAGGTTGAGATATGAACCCTGCTGATGGGTTTTGTGTTTCTAATTCACCGCGGCTGTTATAACGTTCCAGCACAATGATAACTGCACCTAACCTCGGTTCCCAGTCCAGCTGCTGTGTACCTGACCATGACAATCTCTTTCTCACCCCAGCCTCCTCAAAGATTGCTAAGTATCAGATAGAGGGGTTTCATGTACTACACAATTCACATCAGAAATAGGAGCAGGAGTGGGCCATTCGGCCCCTCGAGCCTGCTCCGCCATTTGTGTACATCATGGCTGATCTGATCATGGACTCATCTCCACTCCCCATAACCCTTCATTCCCTTATCGTTCAAAAATCTGTCTATCTCCACCTTAAATATATTCAATGTCCCAGCCTCCACAGCTCTCTGCGGCAGAGAATTCCACAGATTTACAACCCTCTGAGAGAAGAAATTCCTCCTCATCTCAGTTTTAAATGGGCGGCCCCTTATTCTAAGACCATGCCCCCTAGTTCTAGTCTCCCCCATCAGTGGGAACATCCTCTCTGCATCCACCTTGTCGAGCCCCCTCATAATCTGATACGTTTCGATAAGATCACCTCTCATTCTTCTGAACTCCAATGAGTAGAGGCCCAACCTCCTCAACCTTTCCTCATAAGTTAACCCCCTCATCCCCGGAATCAACCGAGTGAACCTTCTCTGAACTGCCTCCAAAGCAAGTATATCCTTTCGTAAATATGGAAACCAAAACTGCACGCAGTACTCCAGGTGTGGCCTCACCAATACCCTGTATAACTGGAGCAAGACTTCTCTGCTTTTATACTCCATTCCCCTTTGCAATAAAGGCCAAGATTCCATTGGCCTTCCTGATCACTCGGCTGGAAATACCACAAAGAGAAGTCGCTCATGAACCACAAAGCAGCTGGGGAATTTAAACGCAGTTAATTAAATAATTTTGGTATTGGTGAGGCCACACCTGGAGTACTGCGTACAGTTTTGGTCTCCGCATTCTAGGAGGGATATACTGGCATAAAAAGCGTGTGTTAGTGAATGGTGACCATGAAATTGACCGAATTGTCGGAAAAAGCCATCGGGCTCACTGATGTCCTTTAGGGATGGAAATCTACCTCCCTTACCCTGGCCTGGCCGCTATGTGACTCCAGACCCACGGCAATGTGGTTGGCACTTAACTGCCCCCTGAAATGGCCCAGCGAGACACTCAGTACCAAAACGGTAATGACAATGTCAGCGCTATGGGAGCACCTTCACCACACGGACTGCAGCGGTTCAAGAAGGCGGCTCACCACCACCTTCTCAAGGGGCAATTAGGGATGGGCAATAAATGCCGGCCTTGCCAGCGCTGCCCATAAGCCAGGAATGGATAAAGAATGATGTATAGCACTGAGCCACCAGAGCAATGCTTACCAGTTGTGTGACTGAAATATAAAACGTACAAAATATGACAGGTGATCTTATCGAAACGGATCAGATTATGAGGGGGCTTGACAAGGTGGATGCAGAGAGGATGTTTCCACTGATGGGGGAGACTAGAACTAGGGGGCATGGTCTTAGAATAAAGGGCCGCCCATTTAAAACTGAGATGAGGAGGAATTTCTTCTCTCAGAGGGTTGTAAATCTGTGGAATTCTCTGCCTCAGAGAGCTGTGGAAGCCGGGACATTGAATATATTTAAGACGGAGATAGACAGTTTCTTAACCAATAAGGGGATAAGGGGGCGGGCAGGGAAGTGGAGCTGAGTCCATGATCGGATCAGCCATGATCGTATTAAATGGCGGAGCAGGCTCGAGGGGCCGAATGGCCGACTCCTGCTCCTATTTCTTATGTTCTTATCATCATAGGCAGTCCCTCGGAATCGAGGAAGACTTGCTTCCACTCTAAACACGAGTCCTTAGGTGACTGAACAGTCCAATACGGGAACCACAGTCCCTGTCACAGGTGGGGCAGATAGACGTTGAGGGAAGGGGAGGGTGGGACAGATAGATGTTGAGGGAAGGGGAGGGTGGGACTGGTTTGCCGCACGCTCCTTCCGCTGCCTGCGCTTGGTTTCTGCACGCTCTCGGTGACGAGACTCGAGATGCTCAGCGCCCTCCCGGATGCACTTCCTCCACTTAGGGCGGACTGGTCTTTGGGCCCAGGGACTCCCAGGTGTCGGTGGGGATGTTGCACTTTATCAGGGAGGCTTTGAGGGTGGTCCCTTGTAACGTTTCCTCTGCCCACATTTGGCTCGCTTGCCGTGAAGGAGTTCTGAGTAGAGCGCTTGCTTTGGGGAGTCTCGTGTCTGGGGGACATGCGGACAATGTGGCCCTGCCCAGCGGAGCTGGTCGAGTGTGGTCAGTGCTTCGATGCTGGGGATGTTGGGCCTGGTCGAGGACGCTAACGTTGGTGCGTCTGTCCTCCCGGGGGATTTGCAGGATCTTGCGGAGACATCGTTGGTGGTATTTCTCCAGCGACTTGAGGTGTCTACTGTACATGGTCCATGTCTCTGAGCCATACAGGAGGGCGGGTATCACTACAGCCCTGTAGACCATGAGCTCGGTGGTGGATTTGAGGGACTGGTCTTCGAACAAAAACATGTTCTTACAGAATGTGGGCCTTATGTTTTTCAGAGATGGGCTGCGGGGCGAACAGTCACTACGAGCTGTGTGGATCGACCTGCCCCGCGTCCTGCGCGGACCTGGGTTCACCGTCCGACTGCCCGACCCCGTGTGGGGAGGGGTGTCAGTGCGACAATAGGTTTGTGCTGAGCGGAGGGGGCTGCCTTTCCCTGGCGCAGTGCGGATGTCTCCAGAATGGCGTCTATCGCACGGCGGGGGAGGAGTGGAGGGCGGAGGGCTGCCGGAGGCTCTGCCGGTGCGACGGAGCCACTAACACGGTGCGCTGCGTGAACGCCACCTGTGGCCCGCAACACGTCTGCGGCCTGTCGGGCGGCCGGGCGAGCTGTGTCAGTGCGTCCGCCGTCTGCTGGGCCTCCGGGGACCCTCACTACCGCACCTTCGATGGGCTCCGCTACGATTTCCAGGGCACCTGCTCCTACGTGTTGGCCGCGCTGTGCGGGGCAGTGCAATCGCCGGCCTACTTCGAAGTGGAAGTGAAGAACGAGAGGTGGCGGGAGAGCGCCGTGTCCGTCACGGCGGAGGTCCTTCTCCGCGTTTACGGAAACGTGATACATCTGGAGAGGGGGAACCGGGGGAACGTCAAGGTAAGAACATCAGAAACAGGAGCAGGAGTCGGCCATTCGGCCCCTCAAGCCTGCTCCGCCATTTAATACCATCATGGCTGATCCCATCATGGACTCAGCTCCACTTCCCTGCCCGCCCCCTTATCCCCTTATCGGTTAAGAAACTGTCTATCTCTGTCTTAAATATATTCAATGTCCCGGCTTCCACAGCTCTCTGGGGCAGAGAATTCCACAGATTTACAACCCTCTGAGAGAAGAAATTCCTCCTCATCTGAGTTTTAAATGGGCGGCCCCTTATTCTAAGACCATGCCCCCTAGTTCTAGTCTCCCCCATCAGTGGAAACATCCTCTCTGCATCCACCTTGTCAAGCCCCCTCATAATCTGATACGTTTCGATAAGATCACCTCTCATTCTTCTGAATTCCAATGAGTAGAGGCCCAACCTCCTCAACCTTTCCTCATAAGTCAACCCCCTCATCCCCGGAATCAACCGAGTGAACCTTCTATGAACTGCCTCCAAAGCAAGTATATCCTTTCGTAAATACTCCAGGTGTGGCCTCACCAATACCCTGTATAACTGGAGCAAGACTTCCCTGCTTTTATACTCCATCCCCTTTGCAATAAAGGCCAAGATACCATTGGCCCTTCCTGATCACGTGCTGTACCTGCATACTAATCTTTTGTGTTTCATGATATAATAACGGCACACTTAGAAACATAGAAACTAGGGGCAGTAGTAGGCCATTCAGCCCCTCGAGCCTGTACCACCATTCAATATGATCATGGCTGATCCTCTCTCAACACCATATTCTCGCATTCTCCCCTTACCCCTTGATGCCTTTTGTGTCCAGAAATCTATCTATCTCCCTCTTAAATATATTCAGTGACTTGCCCTCCACAGCCTCCTGTGGTAGAGAATTCCACAGGTTCACCACCCTCTGAGTGAGAACGTTTCTCCTCATCCCGGTCCTAAATTTCCCGCCCCGTATCCTGAAACTGTGACCCCTTTTTCTAGATTTCCCAGCCCCGGGGAAACATCCTCCCCACATCCAGTCTGTCCAACCCCGTCAGAATTTTATATGTTTCTATGAGATCCCCTCTCATTTTTCTAAACCCCAGTGAATACAGGCCCAGTCGACCCAGTCTCTCCTCATACCGACAGTCCTGCCATCCCAGGAATCAGTCTGGTGAACCTTCGCTGCACTCCCTCTGTGGCAAGTATATCCTTCCTTGGGTAAGGAGACCAAAACTGCACACAATACTCCAGGTGTGGTCTCACCAGGGCCCTGTATAACTGGAGTACGACATCCTTGCTCCTGTACTCAAACCCTTTTGCAATGAAGGCCAACATACCCTTTGCCTTCCTAACTGCTTGCTGCCCCGGCATGTTTGCTTTCACTGACTGGTGTACAAGGACACCCAGGTCCCGCTGTACAACCACACTTCCCAAGCCATCACCATTTCAATAATACTTTGTCCTTATGTTTTTCCTACCAAAGTGGATAACTTCACATTTATCCATGTTATCCTGCATCTGCCATGTGTTTGCCCACTCACATAACCGATCTAAATCGCCTTGCAACATCTTTGCATCCTCCTCACAACTCACAATCCCACCTAATCCTGCCCCGTCCTCATATCCTTTAATTCTCTTAATATCCAAAATTCTACCGATCTCGGTCTTGAAAGACTGAACCTCCATCGCTCCACCATCGGTGGCCGTGCCTTCAGCTGCCTGGGCCCCAAGCTCTGGAACTCCCTCCCTAAACCTCTCCAACTCTCTCTCCTCCTTTAAGAAGCTCCTTAAAACCCACCTCTGTGACCCAGCTTTAGGTCACCTGTCCCTAATGTCTCCTAAAGTGGGTCAGGGTCAAATACGTTCACTATGTTAAAGACGATATATAAATGCAACGTTTTGTTGTTCAGACTTAAGTTACAGAAGGAAATTTTCCCCTGACTTCTATGAACATACGAACAATGACGGACAGGTAAAGACCCACCTGGTCGATTGATCCTATCCCACACAATCCCGATCACCATCATTACAGACGCTCCCTTGAAGTGAGGATGACTTGCTTCGACGCCGAAAAGGGATGAGTTCCCAGGTGTTTCAATGAAGGAGCTAATATTCCCGATCCTGAAGGGTGGAAGACACCTGTGCGTGGATTGTTTTAACGTGGGGTGACCGTTGTACACCAGCCACCACACGGGGCTTGACAGAGCGAGGTCTGGGTCCAGGGGCAAGGGTTAACCAGGACGACTGGAGACCAGGTCTGCTGCACGGACCCAGTGCTCACAACATATCGCACAGTGTGGGCTGGGCCTCGCCTCTCCTGGGCCCTCGCCTCTCCTGGGCCCCGATCACGCCCCTCCACAGTCTCTCCCTGCTCCTTCGCCCCGACCTCGCGGCTCCTGCTGTACCTGCCCATGCTCCAATCACCGACCGGGACCTTGGTGATGTCCCTCTTCGCTGGTGTCTCTCTCCTGCACCAGCTCGTGCTGTACCTCGCCGTGGTATGCCTCCATGTCGCTCCCGGGCCGCGCACCGCTCCTTTTATGGCCCCTGGACAATAGATAAGGGAGAACCAGTGGATGTAGTGTATTTGCATTTTCAGAACGTCTTTGATAAAGTCCCACGTAACAGGTTAGTGTGCAAAATTAAAGCACATAGGATTGGGGGTAATGTATTGGCACGGATTGAAAATTGGTTAACGGACAGGAAACAGAGAGTAGGAATAAACGGGTCTTTATCGGGGTGGCGGGCAGTGATTAGTGGGGTACAACAGGGATCAGTGCTGGGGCCCCAGCTATTTACAATATATATAAATGATTTGGATGAGGGAACCAAAAGTAATATTTCCAAGTTTGCCGACGACACAAAACTCGGTGGGATTGTGAGTTGTGAGGAGGATGTAAAGATGCTGCAAGGCGATTTAGATCAGTTGGGTGAGTGGGCAAACACATGGCAGATGCAGTATAACGTGGATAAATGTGAAGTTATCCACTTTGGTAGGAAAAACATAAGGACCAAGTATTATTGAAATGGTGATGGCTTGGGAAGTGTGGATGTACAGAGGGACCTGGGTGTCCTTGTACACCAGTCACTGAACACAAACATGCCGGGGCAGCAAGCAGTTAGGAAGGCAAATGGTATGTTGGCCTTCATTGCAAGAGCGTTTGAGGACAGGAGCAAGGATGTCTTACTCCAGTTATACAGGGCCTTGGTGAGACCACACCTGGTGTATTGTGTGCAGTTTTGGTCTCCTTACCTAAGGAAGGATATACTTGCCACAGAGGGAGTGCAGCGAAGGTTCACCAGACTGATTCCCGGGATGGCAGGACTGTCGGTATGAAGAGAAATTGGGTCGACTGGGCCTGTATTCACTGGGGTTTAGAAGAATGAAAGGGGATCTCATTGAAAGGTATAAAATTCTGACTGGGTTGGATAGACTCATAGGCCAATGAGTAGAGGCCCAACCTGCTCAACCTTTCCTCAAAAGTCAACCCCCTCATCTCCGGAATCAACTGAGTGAACCTTCTCTGAACTGCCTCCAAAGCAAGTATATCCTTTTGTAAATATGGAAACCAAAACTGCACGCAGTACTCCAGGTGTGGCCTCACCAATACCCTGTATAACTGTAGCAAGACTGCCCTGCTTTTATACTCCATCCCCTTTGCAATAAAGGCCAAGATACCATTGGCCTTCCTGATCACTTGCTGTACCTGCATACTATCCTTTTGTGTTTCATGCACAAGTACCCCCAGGTCCCGCTGTACTGCAGCACTTTGCAATCTTTCTCCACTTAAATAATAACTTGCTCTTTGATTTTGTTCTGCCAAAGTACATTATCTCACACTTTCCCACATTATACTCCATCTGCCAAACTTTTGCCCACTCACTTAGCCTCTCTATGTCCTTTTGCAGATTTTTTGTGTCCTCCTCACACATTGCTTTTCCTCCCATCTTTGTATTGTCAGTAAACTTGTCTACGTTACACTCAGTCCCTTCTTCCAAGTGGTTAATATAGATTGTAAATAGTTGGGATCCCAGCACTGATCCCTGCGACACCCCACTAGTTACTGGTTGCCAACCCGAGAATGAACCATTTATCCCGACTCTCTGTTCTCTGTTAGTTAGCCAATCCTCTATCCATGTTAATATATTACCCCCAACCCCGTGAACTTTTATCTTGTGCAGTAACCTTTTATGTGGCACCTTGTCAAATGACTTCTGGAAATCCAAATACACAACATCCACTGGTTCCCCTTTATCCATCCTGTTCGTTACATCCTCAAAGAACTCCAGCAAATTTGTCAAACATGACTTCCCCTTCATAAACCCATGCTGACTCTGCCTGACCGAATTTTGCTTTTCCAAATGTCCTGCTACTGCCCCTGTTTTCCTCGGCCAACATTGACTACTGGTCAGAGTGAGTGTCAAACGGCAGTCCTGTTTGGCGTTTAATGTACCTCAGTTAATGCTTGAACCTTAACCCTGAAATCGTGATCCCGGGATCTGTGCCCAAGTCAAGATCCAAATGGTCAGCACATCACACGAAGGCTGTGACTGCACTGGAGAGGGTACAGAGGAGATTTACCAGGATGTTGCACTAGAGAGGGTACAGAGGAGATTTACCAGGATGTTGCACTGGAGAGGGTACAGAGGAGATTTACCAGGATGTTGCACTGGAGAGGGCACAGAGAAGATTTACCAGGATGTTGCACTGGAGAGGGTACAGAGGAGATTTACCAGGATGTTGCACTGGAGAGGGTAGAGAGGAGATTTACCAGGATGTTGCACTGGAGAGGGTAGAGAGGAGATTTACCAGGATGTTGCACTAGAGAGGGTACAGAGGAGATTTACCAGGATGTTGCACTGCAGAGGGTACACAGGAGATTTACCAGGATGTTGCACTAGAGAGGGTACAGAGGAGGTTTACCAGGATGTTGCACTAGAGAGATTACAGAGGAGATTTACCAGGATGTTGCACTAGAGACGGTCGAGAGGAGATTTACCAGGATGTTGCACTGGAGAGGGTACAGAGGAGATTTACCAGGATGTTGCACTGGAGAGGTTACAGAGGAGATTTACCAGGATGTTGCACTAGAGAGGGTACAGAGGAGATTTACCAGGATGTTGCACTGGAGAGGGTACAGAGGAGATTTACCAGGATGTTGCACTGGAGAGGGTACAGAGGAGATTTACCAGGATGTTGCACTGGAGAGGGTAGAGAGGAGATTTACCAGGATGTTGCACTAGAGAGGGTACAGAGGAGATTTACCAGGATGTTGCACTAGAGAGGGTACAGGGGAGATTTACCAGGATGTTGCACTAGAGAGGGTACAGAGGAGGTTTACCAGGATGTTGCACTAGAGAGATTACAGAGGAGATTTACCAGGATGTTGCACTAGAGAGGGTCGAGAGGAGATTTACCAGGATGTTGCACTGGAGAGGGTACAGAGGAGATTTACCAGGATGTTGCACTGGAGAGGTTACAGAGGAGATTTACCAGGATGTTGCACTAGAGAGGGTACAGAGGAGATTTACCAGGATGTTGTACTGGAGAGGGTACAGAGGAGATTTACCAGGATGTTGCACTGGAGAGGGTAGAGAGTAGATTTACCAGGATGCTGCACTGGAAAGGATACAGAGGAGATTTACCAGGATGTTGCACTGGAGAGGGTACAGAGGAGATTTACCAGGATGTTACACTGGAGAGGGTACAGAGGAGATTTACCAGAATGTTGCACTGGAGAGGGCACAGAGGGGATTTACCAGAATGTTGCACTAGAGAGGGTACAGAGGAGATTTCCCAGGATGTCACACTGGAGAGGGTACAGAGGAGATTTACCAGGATGTTGCACTAGAGAGGGTACAGATGAGATTTAGCAGAATGTTACACTGGAGAGGATACAGAGGAGATTTACCAAGATGTTGCACTGGAGAGGGTACAGAGGAGATTTACCAGGATGTTGCACTGGAGAGGGTACAGAGGAGATTTACCAGGATGTTGCACTAGAGAGGGTACAGAGGAGATTTACCAGGATGTTACACTGGAGAGGGTACAGAGGGGATTTACCAGGATGTTGCACTGAGAGGGTACAGAGGAGATTTACCAGGATGTTACACTGGAGAGGGTCGAGAGGGGATTTACCAGGATGTTGCACTGGAGAGGGTACAGAGGGGATTTACCAGGATGTTGCACTGGAGAGGGTACAGAGGAGATTTACCAGGATGTTGCACTGGAGTGGGTACAGAGGAGATTTACCAGGATGTTGCACTGGAGAGGGTACAGAGGAGATTTACCAGGATGTTGCACTGGAGAGTGTACAGAGGAGATTTACCAGGATGTTGCACTGGAGAGGGTACAGAGGAGATTTACCAGGATGTTACACTGGAGAGGGTACAGAGGAGATTTTCCAGGATGTTGCACTGGAGAGGGTACAGAGGAGATTTACCAGGATGTTGCACTGGAGAGGGGACAGAGGAGATTACCAGGATGTTGCACTGGAGAGGGTACAGAGGAGATTTACCAGGATGTAGCACCAGGGAGAGTACAGAGGAGATTTACCAGGATGTTACACTGGAGAGGGTACAGAGGGGATTTACCAGGATGTTGCACTGGAGAGGGTACAGAGGAGATTTACCAGGATGTTACACTGGAGAGGGTACAGAGTGGATTTACCAGGATGTTGCACTGGAGAGGGTACAGAGGAGATTTACCAGGATGTTGCACTGGAGAGGGTACAGAGGAGATTTACCAGGATGTTGCACTGGAGAGGGTACAGAGGAGATTTACCAGGATGTTGCACTGGAGAGGGTACAGAGGAGATTTACCAGGATGTTGCACTGGAGAGGGTACAGAGGAGATTTACCAGAATGTTGCACGGGAGAGGGTACAGAGGAGATTTACCAGGATGTTGCACTGGAGAGGGTACAGAGGAGATTTACCAGGTTGTTGCACTGGAGAGGGTACAGAGGAGATTTACCAGGATGTTGCATGGGAGAGCGTACAGAGGAGATTTACCAGGATGTTGCAGTAGAGAGGGTACAGAGGAGATTTACCAGGATGTTGCACTGGAGAGGGTACAGGGGAGATTTACCAGGATGTTGCACTGGCGAGGGTACAGAGGAGGTTTACCGGGATGTTGCACTGGAGAGGGTACAGAGGAGATTTACCAGAATGTTGCACTAGAGAGGGTACAGAGGAGATTTACCAGGATGTTGCAGTGGAGAGGGTACAGAGGAGATTTACCAGGATGTTGCACTGGAGAGGGTACAGAGGAGATTTACCAGGATGTTGCACGGGAGAGGGTACAGATGAGATTTACCAGGATGTTGCAGTAGAGAGGCTACAGAGGAGATTTACCAGGATGTTGCACTGGAGAGGGTACAGAGGAGATTTACCAGGATGTTGCACTGGAGAGGGTACAGGGGAGATTTACCAGGATGTTGCACTGGAGAGTGTACAGAGGAGATTTACCAGGATGTTGCACTGGAGAGGGTACAGAGGAGATTTACCAGGATGTTGCACTGGAGAGGGTACAGAGGAGATTTACCAGGATGTTGCACTGGAGAGGGTACAGAGGAGATTTACCAGGATGTTGCACTGGAGAGGGTACAGGGGAGATTTACCAGGATGTTGCACTGGAGAGTGTACAGAGGAGATTTACCAGGATGTTGCACTGGAGAGGGTACAGAGGAGATTTACCAGGATGTTGCACTGGAGAGGGTACAGAGGAGATTTACCAGGATGTTGCACTGGAGAGGGTACAGAGGAGATATACCAGGATCTTGCACTGGAGAGGGTACAGAGGAGATTTACCAGGATCTTGCACTGGAGAGGGTACAGAGGAGATTTACCAGAATGTTGCACTGGAGAGGGTACAGAGGAGAGTTACCAGGATGTTGCCGGGACTGGAGAATTTGAGCGATGAGGAAAGATTGAATAAAAAAGCAAATTATTACTTAAATGGGCAGAGAATACAAAGTGCTGTGGTACAGAGGGGCCTTATTTTCTGATGCAACATAATGTCTATCTGTACCGCAGATTGGAATGGCATGGATCTCCCGTGCGTTAATGAGAGGTGAACCTTCTAACCCTCTCCCCCTCTCTGACTGCCCGTGGTTGCTCGCGATGGACGATCAGCGCCCCCACTGTTTTGCCCGACAGAATGCCCATTCACTCACGAATATTAGCCTCGCCACCCATAACAGCATTGTGGATGACAGTATCGATCGTGATCATGGCGGAGGTGTGGCGAGTGTTTGTGGTGGAGGAGCGGCAGGAGTTGGTAGCGGAGGTGCGGAAAATGAGGGTACGGGGGCCCAGAAGAGGCGTGAGTTCGGGGCCCAGGAGTGCCCAGGGGCAGCACGGGCCAGCCCACACTGCGATATGTTGCGCGCACTAGGTCCGTGCAGCAGAGCTGGTCTCCAGTCGTCCTGGTTAAAGGGGAGGTGCAACGAGACCTGGGTTCATGGTACATCAATCATTGAAAGTTGGCATGCAGGTACAGCAGGCGGTTAAGAAGGCAAATGGCATGTAGGCCTTCTTCGCGAGGGAATTGAGTATAGGAGCAGGGAGGTCTTACTGCAGTTGTACAGGGCCTTTGTGAGACCACACCTTGAGTAGTGTGTACAGTTTTGGTCTCCTAATCTGAGGAAGGACATTCTTGCTCTTGAGGGAGTGCAGCGAAGGTTCACCAGACTGATTCCCGGGATGGCGGGACTGACATATGAAGAAAGACTAGATCGACTAGGCTTATATTCACTGGAATTTCGAAGAATGAGAGGGGATCTCACAGAAACATATAAAATTCTGACGGGACTGGACAGGTTAGATGCAGGACGAATGTTCCCAATGTTGGGGAAGTCCAGAACCAGGGGTCATAGTCTAAGGATAAGGGGTAAGCCATTTAGGATCGAGATGAGGAGAAACTTCTTCACCCAGAGAATTGTGAACCTGTGGAATTCTCTCCCGCAGAGAGTTGTTGAGGCCAGTTCGTTAGACAATTCGGAAAGATAGACAAGAAGGGAAAGGAGGTGGGGTAGCTCTGTTAATAAAGGATGATATCAGGGCAGTTGTGAGGGATGATATTGGCTCTAATGAACAAAATGTTGAATCATTGTGGGTGGAGATTAGAGATAGTAAGGGGAAAAGTCACTGGTGGGCGTATTTTATAGGCCCCCAAATAATAACTTCACGGTGGGGCGGGCAATAATCAAGGGAATAATGGAGGCATGTGAAAAAGGAACAGCAGTAATCATGGGGGATTTTAACCTGCATATCGATTGGTCAAATCAAATCGCACGGGGTCGCCTGGAGGAAGAATTCATAGAATGCATACGGGATTGTTTCTTAGAACAGTATGTTACAGAACCTACAAGGGAGCAAGCTATCTTAGATATGGTCCTGTGTAATGAGACAAGAATAATAAACGATCTTCCAGTAAAAGATCCTCTCGGAATGAGTGATCACAGTATGGTTGAATTTGTAATACAGATTGAGGGTGAGGAAGTAGTGTCTCAAACGAGCGTACGATGCTTAAACAAAGGGGACTACAGTGGGATGAGGGCAGAATTGGCTAAAGTAGACTGGAAACACAGACTAAATGGTGGCACAATTGAGGAACAGTGGAGGACTTTTAATGAGCTCTTTCATAGTGCTCAACAAAAATATACTCCAGTGAAAAAGAAGGGCGGTAAGAGAAGGGATAACCAGCCGTGGATAACCAAGGAAATAAAGGAGAGTATCAAATTAAAAACCAATGCGTATAAGGTGGCCAAGGTTAGTGGAAAACTAGAAGATTGGGAAAATTTTAAACGACAGCAAAGAATGACTAAGAAAGCAATAAAGAAAGGAAAGATAGATTACGAAAGTAAACTTGCGCAAAACATAAAAACAAATAGTAAAAGTTTTTACCGATATATAAAACGGAAAAGAGTGACTAAAGTAAATGTTGGTCCCTTAGAAGATGAGAAGGGGGATTTAATAATGGGAAATGTGGAAATGGCTGAGACCTTAAACAATTATTTTGCTTCGGTCTTCACAGTGGAAGACACAAAAACCATGCCAGAAATTGCTGGTCACAGGAATGTGGGAAGGGAGAACCTTGAGACAATCATTCTCACTAGGTGGGTAGTGCTGGACAGGCTAATGGGACTGAAGGTAGACAAGTCCCCTGGTCCTGATGAAATGCATCCCAGGGTATTAAAAGAGATGGCGGAAGTTATAGCAGATGTATTCGTTATAATCTACCAAACTTCTCTGGACTCTGGGGAGGTACCAGCGGATTGGAAAGCAGCTAATGTAACGCCTCTCTTTAAAAAAGGGGGCAGACAAAAGGCAGGTAACTATAGGCCGGTTAGTTTAACATCTGTAGTGGGGAAAATGCTTGAAGCTATCATTAAGGAAGAAATAGCGGGACATCTAGATAGGAATAGTGCAATCAAGCAGACACAACATGGATTCATGAAGGGGAAATCATGTTTAACTAATTTACTGGAATTCTTTGAGGATATAACGAGCATGGTGGATAGAGGTGTACCGATGGATGTGGTGTATTTTAGATTTCCAAAAGGCATTCGATAAGGTGCCACATAAAAGGTTACTGCAGAAGATAGAGGTATGCGGAGTCAGAGGAAATGTATTAGCATGGATAGAGAATTGGCTGGCAAACAGAAAGCAGAGAGCCGGGATAAATGGGTCCTTTTCGGGTTGGAAATCGGTGGTTAGTGGTGTGCCACAGGGATCGGTGCTGGGACCACAACTGTTTACAATATACATAGATGACTTGGAAGAGGGGACAGAGTGTAGTGTAACAAAATTTGCAGATAACACAAAGATTAGTGGGAAAGCGGGTTGTGTAGAGGACACAGAGAGGCTGCAGAGAGATTTAGATAAGTTAAGCGAATGGGCTAAGGTTTGGCAGATGGAATACAATGTCGGAAAATGTGAGGTTATCCACTTGGGAAAAAAAACAGTAAAAGGGAATATTATTTGAATGGGGAGAAATTACAACATGCTGCGGTGCAGAGGGACCTGGGGGTCCTTGTGCATGAATCCCAAAAAGTTAGTTTGCAGGTGCAGCAGGTAATCAGGAAGGCGAATGGGATGTTGGCCTTCATTGCGAGAGGGATGGAGTACAAAAGCAGGGAGGTCCTGCTGCAACTGTACAGGGTATTGGTGAGGCCGCACCTGGAGTACTGCGTGCAGTTTTGGTCACCTTACTTAAGGAAGGATATACTAGCTTTGGAGGGGGTACAGAGACGATTCACTAGGCTGATTCCGGAGATGAGGGGGTTACCTTATGATGATAGATCGAGTAGACTGGGTCTTTACTCGTTGGAGTTCAGAAGGATGATGGGTGATCTTATAGAAACATTTAAAATAATGAAAGGGATAGACAAGATAGAGGCAGAGAGGTTGTTTCCACTGGTCGGGGAGACTAGAACTAGGGGACACAGCCTCAAAATACGGGGGAGCCAATTTAAAACCGAGTTGAGAAGGAATTTCTTCTCCCAGAGGGTTGTGAATCTGTGGAATTCTCTGCCCAAGGAAGCAGTTGAGGCTAGCTCATTAAATGTATTCAAGTCACAGATAGATAGATTTTTAACCAATAAGGGAATTAAGGGTTACGGGGAGCGGGCGGGTAAGTGGAGCTGAGTCCACGGCCAGATCAGCCATGATCTTGTTGAATGGCGGAGCAGGCTCGAGGGGCTAGATGGCCTACTCCTGTTCCTAATTCTTATGTTCTTCTGTTCGTTTGTAGATATATTCAAAAGGGAGTTAGATGTGGCCCTTATGGCTAAAGGGATCAAGGGGTATGGAGAGAAAGCAGGAATGGGGTACTGAGGTGAAATGATCAGCCATGATCATATTGAATGGTGGTGCAGGCTCGAAGGGCTGAATGGCCTACTCCTGCACCTATTTTCTATGTTTCTATGTTTCTAACCCTTGCCACTGGACCAAGACCTCGCTCTGTCAAGCCCCGTGTGGTGGCTGGTGTACAACGGTCACCCCACGTTGAAACAATCCACCCACAGGCATCTTCCCCCCTTCAGGATGTAGTTCAGGACTTGAACATGGTATCCTTCATTGAAACATCTGTGAACCCATGTGGAAACAAGTCATTCTCTCTTCGAGGGACCACCTATAATGATGATGGTGGTTAAGAAGGCATACAGAATGCTTGCCTTCATTGGCCGAGGCATAGACTATAAGAGCAGGGAGGTAATACTTTGGTTAGGCCACAGCTGGAGTACTGCGTGCAGTTCTGTTCGCCATATTATAGGAAGGACGTGATTGCACTAGAGAGGGTGCAGAGGAGATTTACGAGGATGCTGCCTTGAATGGAGAATCTTAGTTATGAGGACAGATTGGATAGGCTGTGTTTGTTCTCTTTGGAACAGAGGAGGTTGAGAGGAGACCTCATCGAGGTGTACAAAATATTGAAGGGCCTGGACATAGTGGATAGTAAGGGCCTATTTCCATTGGTGGAGGGGTCTATTACGAGGGGGCATAGATTTAAGGTGGTTGGTGGAAGGTTTAGAGGGGATTTGAGGGGGAGCTTCTTTACGCAGAGGGTTGTGGGGATCTGGAACTCGCTGCCTGGAAGAGTGGTGGATGCAGAAACCCTCACCACTTTTAAGAGATGGTTGGATGAGCACTTAAAGTGCTGTAACCTGCAGGGTTACAGACCTAGAGCTGGTAATTGGGATTAGACTGGATGACCTTGGACGGAGCAGATATAACAGTAAGTACTGCAGGGAATCGAATACGGCCAGGGTGATCTCCTGGACTAGTGTCGATCGCCTGGATGGGTCGGAGAGGAATTTTCCTAGATTTTTTCTCCCTAAATGGGCCTGGGTTTTTATTGGGTTTTGCCTCTCGCAGGAGATCACATGACTCTGGTTGGGGTGGAGTGTAGAATGTTTCAGTATAAGGGGTGTTACAGTTGTGTGAGGCGGACTGGTTGGGCTGGGTGCTCTTTGCCTTTCTGTCATTGTTCATAGGTTTATATGTAACCTTCAGGGCTACTGACCGAGGGCCGTGTGGCTCTTTGTCGGCCGGTGTGGACACATAGAAACATAGAACATAGGTGCAGGAGTCGGCCATTTGGCCCTTAGAGCCTGCACCACCATTCACTAAGATCATGGCTGATCATTCCCTCAGTACCCCTTTCCTGCTTTCTCTCCATAACCCTTGATCCCTTTAGCCGTAAGGGCCACATCTAACTCCCTTTTGAATATATCCAATGAACTGGCATCAACAACTCTCTGTGGTAGAGAATTCCACAGGTTAACAACTCTCTAAGTGAAGAAGTTTCTCCTCATCTCGGACCTAAATGGCTTACCCCTTATCCTTAGACTGTGACCCCTGGTTCTGGACTTCCCCAACATTGGGAACATTCTTCCTGCATCTAACCTGTCCAGTCCCATCAGAATTTTACATGTTTCTATGAGATCCCCTCTCATTCTTCTAAATTCCAGTGAATATAAGCCTAGTCGATCCAGTCTTTCTTCATATGTCAGTTCAGCCATCCCGGGAATCAGTCTGGTGAACCTTCGCTGCACTCCCTCAATAGCAAGAATGTCCTTCCTCAGATTAGGAGACCAAAACTGAACACAATATTCCAGGTGTGGCGTCACCAAGGCCCTGTGCAACTGCAGTAAGACCTCCCTGCTCCTATACTCAAATCCCCTCGCTATGAAGGCCAACATGCCATTTGTCTTCTTCACCGCCTGCTGTACCTGCATGCCAACTTTCAATGACTGATGTACCGTGACACCCAGGTCTCATTGCACCTCCCCTTTTCCTAATCTGTCACCATTCAGATAATAATCTGCCTTCGTGTTTTTGCCACCAAAGTGGATAACCTCACATTTATCCACATTATGCTGCATCTGCCATGCATTTGCCCACTCACCTAACCTGTCCAAGTCACCCTGCAGCCTCTTAGCATCCTCCTCACAGCTCACACCGCCACCCAGCTTAGTGTCATCTGCAAACTTGGAGATATTGTACTCAACTCCTTCGTCTAAATCATTAATGTATATTGTAAATAGCTGGGGTCCCAGCACTGAACCTTGCGGTACCCGACTAGTCACTGCCTGCCATTCTGAAAAGGACCCGCTTTGATGATGTCCTAATGTCCTTATGTGCCGTTTTACCTTGCAGCTGAATGGACTGCGGGTGAACCTGCCCCTCTCTCTCGCCAACGGGACATTGCGGGTTTACCTGAGCGGCGCTCACACCAGGGTGGTGATGGACTTTGGACTGTCGGTGCAGTACGACGGGAGCTACCACGTGTCGGTCACCGTCCCCAGGAGCCTCGCCGGCCAAACCTGCGGGCTGTGCGGCGACTTCAACGGAGACGCGGCCGACGATTTGGTGACCCGCGACGGCAGGCCCACGCCAAACGCCTTCGAGTTCGCGTCCTCCTGGAGAGCCGGGACGGACGACGGTTGCGACGACGGATGCCGTGGCTCGTGTCCGGTCTGCGCCGATGCTGCGCCGTACCGGAGGGCCAACTCCTGCGGGATTATCGCAGACGGCAACGGCCCCCTGGGAGCGTGCCATTCCCAACTGAGTCCCGATCCGTACATGTCCAACTGCCTCTACGACGTGTGCCTGGCTGCTGGCAGCAACGATATCCTGTGTCAGTCCATTCAGACCTACGTCAGCGCCTGTCAATCACTCAATGTCACGCTGGGAGACTGGAGGAACCAGTCATCGTGCAGTAAGTACCAAAGTGCTTATCGTACGCAGACGCAGTACAATGTGGGAAAGTGCAAGGTTATCCACTTGGGCAGGAAGAATTAGAAAGCAAATTATTATCTAAATGGGGGAGAGATTAAAAAATGCAGTGGTACAGAGGTCCCTGTGCATGGAACACAAAGCGTTAGCATGCAGGTACAGCAAGTGATCAGGAAGGCAAATGGAACATTGGCCTTAATTGCAAAGGAGTATAAAAGCAGGGAAGTCCTGCTACAACTATACAGGGTATTGGTGAGGCCACACATGGAGCACTGTGCACAGTTCTGGTCTCCATATACCTGGGTTAGACCACACTTGGAGCACCGTGCACAGTTCTGGTCTCCATATACCTGGGTTAGACCACATGTGGAGCACCGTGCACAGTTCTGGTCTCCATATACTTGGGTTAGACCACACTGGGAGCACTGTGCACAGTTCTGGTCTCTATATACCTGGGTTAGACCACACTGGGAGCACCGTGCACAGTTCTGCTCTCTATATACCTGGGTTAGACCACACTTGGAGCACCGTGCACAGTTCTGGTCTCCATATACCTGGGTTCGACCACACTGGGAGCACTGTGCACAGTTCTGGTCTCTATATACCTGGGTTAGACCACACTGGGAGCACCGTGCACAGTTCTGGTCTCTATATACCTGGGTTAGACCACACTTGGAGCACCGTGCACAGTTCTGGTCTCCATATACCTGGGTTAGACCACATGTGGAGCACCGTGCACAGTTCTGGTCTCCATATACTTGGGTTAGACCACACTGGGAGCACTGTGCACAGTTCTGGTCTCTATATACCTGGGTTAGACCACACTGGGAGCACCGTGCACAGTTCTGCTCTCTATATACCTGGGTTAGACCACACTTGGAGCACCGTGCACAGTTCTGGTCTCCATATACCTGGGTTCGACCACACTGGGAGCACTGTGCACAGTTCTGGTCTCCATATTCCTGGGTTAGACCACACTGGGAGCACCGTGCACAGTTCTGGTCTCCATATAGAAACATAGAAACATAGAAAATAGGTGCAGGAGTAGGCCATTCGGCCCTTCTAGCCTGCACCGCCATTCAATGAGTTCATGGCTGAACATTCAACTTCAGTACCCCATTCCTGCTTTCTCGCCATACCCCTTGATCCCCCTAGCAGTAAGGACCTCATCTAACTCCTTTTTGAATATATTTAGTGAATTGGCCTCAACAACTTTCTGTGGTAGAGAATTCCACAGGTTCACCACTCTCTGGGTGAAGAAGTTCCTCCGCATCTCGGTCCTAAATGGCTTACCCCTTATCCTTAGACTGTGACCCCTGGTTCTGGACTTCCCCAACATTGGGAACATTCTTCCTGCATCTAACCTGTCTAACCCCGTCAGAATTTTATATGTTTCTATGAGGTCCCCTCTCATTCTTCTGAACTCCAGTGAATACAAGCCCAGTTGATCCAGTCTTTCTTGATAGGTCAGTCCCGCCATCCCGGGAATCAGTCTGGTGAACCTTCGCTGCACTCCCTCAATAGCAAGAATGTCCTTCCTCAAGTTAGGAGACCAAAACTGTACACAATACTCCAGGTGTGGCCTCACCAATGCCCTGTACAACTGTAGCAACACCTCCCTGCCCCTGTACTCAAATCCCCTCGCTATGAAGGCCAACATGCCATTTGCTTTCTTAACCGCCTGCTGCACCTGCATGCCAACCTTCAATGACTGATGTACCATGACACCCAGGTCTCTTTGCACCTCCCCTTTTCCTAATCTGTCACCATTCAGATAATAGTCTGTCTCTCTGTTTTTACCACCAAAGTGGATAACCTCACATTTATCCACATTATACTTCATTTGCCATGAATTTGCCCACTCACCTAACCTATCCAAGTCGCTCTGCAGCCTCACAGCATCCTCCTCGCAGCTCACACTGCCACCCAACTTAGTGTCATCCGCAAATTTGGAGATACTACATTTAATCCCCTCATCTAAATCATTAATGTACAGTGTAAACAGCTGGGGCCCCAGCACAGAACCTTGCGGTACCCCACTAGTCACTGCCTGCCATTCTGAAAAGTACCCATTTACTCCTACTCTTTGCTTCCTGTCTGACAACCAGTTCTCAATCCATGTCAGTACACTACCCCCAATCCCATGTGCTCTAACTTTGCACATCAATCTCTTGTGTGGGACCTTGTCGAACGCCTTCTGAAAGTCCAAATATACCACATCAACTGGTTCTCCCTTATCCACTCTACTGGAAACATCCTCAAAAAATTCCAGAAGATTTGTCAAGCATGATTTCCCTTTCACAAATCCATGCTGACTTGGACCTATCATGTCACCTCTTTCCAAATGCACTGCTATGACATCCTTAATAATTGATTCCATCATTTTACCCACTACCGATGTCAGGCTGACCGGTCTATAATTCCCTGTTTTCTCTCTCCCTCCTTTTTTAAAAAGTGGGGTTACATTGGCTACCCTCCACTCCATAGGAACTGATCCAGAGTCAATGGAATGTTGGAAAATGACTGTCAACGCATCCACTATTTCCAAGGCCACCTCCTTAAGTACTCTGGGATGCAGTCCATCATCAGGCCCTGGGGATTTATCGGCCTTCAATCCCATCAATTTCCCCAACACAATTTCCCGGCTAATAAGGATTTCCCTCAGTTCCTCCTCCTTACTAGACCCCCCGACCCCTTTTATAACCGGAAGGTTGTTCGTGTCCTCCTTCGTGAATACCGAACCAAAGTACTTGTTCAATTGGTCCGCCATTTCTTTGTTCCCCGTTATGACTTCCCCTGATTCTGACTGCAGGGGACCTACGTTTGTCTTTACTAACCTTTTTCTCTTTACATATCTATTGAAACTTTTGCAATCCGTCTTAATGTTCCCTGCAAGCTTCTTCTCATACTCCATTTTCCCTGCCCTAATCAAACCCTTTGTCCTCCTCTGCTGAGTTCTAAATTTCTCCCAGTCCCCAGGTTCGCTGCTATTTCTGGCCAATTTGTATGCCACTTCCTTGGCTTTAATACTATCCCTGATTTCCCTTGATAGCCACGGTTGAGCCACCTTCCCTTTTTTATTTCTATGCCAGACAGGAATGTACAATTGTTGTAGTTCATCCATGCGGTCTCTAAATGTCTGCCATTGCCCATCCACAGTCAACCCCTTAAGTATCATTCGCCAATCCATCTCAGCCAATTCACGCCTCATACCTTCAAAGTTAGCCTTCTTTAAGTTCTGGACCATGGTCTCTGAATTAACTGTTTCATTCTCCATCCTAATGCAGAATTCCACCATATTATGGTCACTCTTCCCCAAGGGGCCTCGCACAACGAGATTGCTAATTAATCCTTTCTCATTACATAACACCCAGTCTAAGATGGCCTCCCCCCTAGTTGGTTCCTCGACATATTGGTCTAAAAAACCATCCCTTATGCACTCCAGAAAATCCTCCTCCACCGTATTGCTTCCAGTTTGGTTAGCCCAATCTATGTGCATATTAAAGTCACCCATTATAACTGCTGCACCTTTATTGCACGCACCCCTAATTTCCTGTTTGATGCCCTCCCCAACATCACTACTACTGTTCGGAGGTCTGTACACAACTCCCACTAACGTTTTTTGCCCTTTGGTGTTCTGCAGCTCTACCCATATAGATTCCACATCATCCAAGCTAATGTCCTTCCTAACTATTGCCTTAATCTCCTCCTTAACCAGCAATGCTACCCCACCTCCTTTTCCTTTTATTCTATCCTTCCTGAATGTTGAATACCCCTGGATGTTGAGTTCCCAGCCCTGCTCATCCTGGAGCCACGTCTCCGTAATCCCAATCACATCATATTTGTTAACATCTATTTGCACAGTTAATTCATCCATCTTATTGCGGATACTCCTTGCATTAAGACACAAAGCCTTTAGGCTTGTTTTTTTAACACCCTCTGTCCTTTTAGAATTTTGCTGTACAATGGCCCTTTTTGTTCTTTGCCTTGGGTTTCTCTGCCCTCCACTTTTCCTCATCTCCTTTCTGTCTTTTGTTTTTGCCTCCTTTTTGTTTCCCTCTATCTCCCTGCATTGGTTCCCATCCCCCTGCCATATTAGTTTAACTCCTCCCCAACAGCACTAGCAAACACTCCCCCGAGGACATTGGTTCCGATTCTGCCCAGGTGCAGACCGTCCGGATTGTACTGGTCCCACCTCCCCCAGAACCGGTTCCAATGCCCCAGGAATTTGAATCCCTCCCTGCTGCACCATTGCTCAAGCCACGTATTCATCTGAGCTATCCTGCGATTCCTACTCTGACTAGCACGTGGCACTGGTAGCAATCCCGAGATTACTACTTTTGAGGTCCTACTTTTTAATTTAGCTCCTAGCTCCTTAAATTCATTTCGTAGGAACTCATCCCTTTTTTTACCTATGTCATTGGTACCAACGTGGGTTATACCACACTGGGAGCACTGTGCACAGTTCTGGTCTCCATATACCTGGGTTAGATCACACTGGGAGCACTGTGCACAGTTCTGGTCTCCATATACCTGGGTTAGACCACACTTGGAGCACCGTGCACAGTTCTGGTCTCTATATACCTGGGTTAGACCACACTTGGAGCACTGTGCACAGTTCTGGTCTCCATATACCTCGGTTAGACCACACTTGGAGCACCGTGTACAGTTCTGGTCTCCATATACCTGGGTTAGACCACACTGGGAGCACTGTGCACAGTTCTGGTCTCCATATACCTGGGTTAGACCACACTGGGAGCACCGTGCACAGTTCTGGTCTCCATATACCTGGGTTAGACCACACTGGGAGCACCGTGCACAGTTCTGGTCTCCATATACCTGGGTTAGACCGCACTGGGAGCACTGTGCACAGTTCTGGTCTCCATATACCTGGGTTAGACCACACTGGGAGCACTATGCACAGTTCTGGTCTCCATATACCTGGGTTAGACCACACTGGGAGCACTGTGCACAGTTCTGGTCTCCATATACCTGGGTTAGACCACACATGGAGCACTGTGCACAGTTCTGGTTACTATATTATAAAAAGGATATAGAGGCACTGAAGAGGGTGCAGAGAAGATTTACAAGGATGATAACAGAAATGCGAGAGTATACATATCAGGAAAGGATGAACAAGCTGGGTCTCTTCTCTTGAAACAAGAAGACTAAGGGGTTATCTAATGGAGGTGTTTAAAATGATGAAAAGTTTTGATGGAGTGGATACAGAGAGAGTGCTTCCACTTGTGGGGAAGACCAGAACTAGAGGCCATCAATATAAGATAGTGAATCAACCAGTTCTCAATAGCGATGCATTGCTATGAATTCCTAAGCAAAGAACACATGAGTTGAATACATTACCCGAAGATATCGCCGTGATTGTCGATGGCGATTGGGTGCCAATCTTCACTGGGCGAGAATGTTCCAATAATGTTGGGGTAAAAGTATCAAGTTCGGTGTTGGGTTTATCGCGCACTTCACTTGAAGGCAGTGATAGGGTTGCGAAGACCAAGGGGGCTGATTTTCAGCAAGTTCCAAGTTCAACACGACCGGGAACAAGATTTCAAATCAAACCCAACGACAAATTTCAAGCTTGGCAATTAGAGCCTTTTGCAATAACTATGCTTCTAGTTAGCCAGTTCCGTACAACTAAAATACATTCTCCTTCGCAATGTACAAGCCTCTAAGTTAACGAGTTACACACAGTTAAAAACAAATTTAAACTACGTATACACCCCTAAGTTAACTTGTTATACAAAATCTTTCTCAGAAATAACTGCGCCCAGACTGGCTCACTATAATTCAACGGGTGAGGCCACACCTGGAGTACTGTATGCAGTTTTGGTTTCCATATTTACGAAAGGATATACTTGCTTTGGAGGCAGTTCAGAGAAGGTTCACTCGGTTGATTCCGGGGATGAGGGGATTGACTTATGAGGAAAGGTTGAGGAGGTTGGGCCTCTACTCATTTGAATTCAGAAGAATGAGAGGTGATCTTATCGAAACGTATCAGATTATAAGGGGGCTTGACAAGGTGGATGCAGAGAGGATGTTTCCACTGATGGGGGAGACTAGAACTAGGGGGCATGGTCTTAGAATAAGGAGCCGCCCATTTAAAACTGAGATGAGGAGGAATTTCTTCTCTCAGAGGGTTGTAAATCTGTGGAACTCGCTGCCTCAGAGAGCTGTGGAAGCTGGGACATTGAATAAATTTAAGACAGAGATAGACAGTTTCTTAACCGATAAGGGGATAAGGGGACGGGCAGGGAAGTGGAGCTGAGTCCATGATGGGATCAGCCATTAAATGGCGGAGCAGGCTCGAGGGGCCGAATGGCCGACTCCTGCTCCTATTTCTGATGTTCTGAATTGTCTGTTTCAGGTATGAGCTGCCCGGCGCACAGTCACTACGACCCCTGCACCACCGCTTGTCCGGCCAGTTGCTCTGACACCACGGCACCTTTACACTGCGACCAGCCCTGTACGGAAAGCTGCGCGTGTGACGACGGTTACATCCTGAGCGCAGGGACCTGCGTGGCCCTCAGTCAGTGCGGCTGCTCGTTCCAGGGCCGTTATTACAGCAGAGGGGACACCGTGGTCCTCACCGAGACCTGCAGCAGGAGATGCACCTGTGGGAACACCGCCCCGACCCTCACCTGCGAGGATTCCCGCTGCGGGCTCCACGAAGACTGCCGCCTGGTGGACGGAGTGCGGGACTGCTACCCCCCGGACAGCGCCACCTGCTGGGCGGCGGGTGACCCCCATTATCACACCTTTGATGGGAAAGCCTTTGATTTCCAAGGCACTTGCCGATACACCTTCAGCAAGTACTGCAATCCGGCGGCAAACCTCACCACGTTCAGCGTGGAGGTGGAAAACGATCACCGCGGATCCACGGCGGTCTCCTGGACACGGCTGGTCGAAGTCCAGGTGTACGGACATCGGATCCAGGTGACCAGAGGCAACACTGGAACAGTTCAGGTAAATACCAGCAACATGTGTAAAGAGTGTGTGTGTCACACGGTGACTGTGAGATGGGGCAGGACAGGAGAAAGGGGACACAAGGGGGTAAATTGGAGGGGTTACACAAACTCGGGTTATGTTCCCTGGAATTTAGAAGGCCAGGGAGCGATCGGATCGAAGTTAACGTAAGAACATTGTGAGGAGGATGTAAATATGTTGCAAGGCGATTTAGATCGGTTATGTGAGTGGGCAAACACATGGCAGATGCAGTATAACGTGGATAAATGTGAAGTTATCCACTTTGGTAGGAAAAACATAAGGACAAAGTATTATTGAAATGGTGATGGCTTGGGAAGTGTGGATGTACAGAGGGACCTGGGTGTCCTTGTACACCAGTCATTGAACACAAACATGCCGGGGCAGCAAGCAGTTAGGAAGGCCAAGGGTATGTTGGCCTTCATTGTGAGAGGATTTGAGTACAGGAGCAAGGATGTCTTACTGCAGTTATACAGGGCCTTGGTGAGACCACACCTGGAGTATTGTGTGCAGCTTTGGTCTCCTTACCTAAGGAAGGATATACTTGCCATAGAGGGAGTGCAGCGAAGGTTCACCAGACTGATTCCTGGGATGGCAGGACTGTCGTATGAGGAGAGATTGGGTCGACTGGGCCTGTATTCACTGGAGTTTAGAAGAATGAGAGGGGATCTCATAGAAACATATAAAATTCTGACGGGACTGGACAGGTTAGATGCAGGAAGAATGTTCCCGCTGTTGGGGAAGTCCAGAACCAGGGTTCACAGTCTAAGGATAAGGGGTAAGCCATTTAGGACCGAGATGAGGAGAAACTTCTTCACCCAGAGAGTGGTGAAGCTGTGGAATTCTCTACCACAGAGAGTTGTTGAGGACAGTTCGTTAGATATATTCAAAAGGGAGTTAGATGTGGGCCTTACGGCTAAAGGGATCAAGGGTTATGGAGAGAAAGCAGGAATGGGGTACTGAAGTTGCATGATCAGCCATTGATCTTATTGAATGGTGGTGCAGGCTCGAAGAGACAAATGGCCTACTCCTGCACCTATTTTCTATGTTTCCATGTTTCTATGAATGGGCATCCTCCTGTTCATGTCTAACAGTTTCGAGGGGCTGAATGGGCCTCCTCCTGTTCATGTGTAACAGGCTCGAGGGGCTGAATGGGCCTCCTCCTGTTCATGTGTAAGAGGCTTGAGGGATTGAACGGGCCTCCTCCTGTTCCTGTGTAACAGGCTCGAGGGGCTGAATGGACCTCCTCCTGTTCCTGTGTAACAGGCTCGAGGGGCTGAATGGGCTTCCTCCTGTTCATGTGTAAGAGGCTCGAGGGGCTGAATGGGCCTCCTCCTGTTCCTGTGTAACAGGCTCGAGGGGCTGAATGGGCCTCCTCCTGTTCCTGTGTAACAGGCTCGAGGGGCTGAATGGGCCTCCTCCTGTTCCTGTGTAACAGGCTCGAGGGGCTGAATGGGCCTCCTTCTGTTCCTGTGTAACAAGCTCGAGGGGCTGAATGGGCCTCCTCCTGTTCCTGTGTAACAGGCTCGAGGGACTGAATGGGCCTCCTCCTGTTCCTGTGTAACAGGCTCGAAAGGCTGAATGGGCCTCCTCCTGTTCCTGTGTTACTGGCTTGAGGGGCTGAATGGGCCTCCTCCTGTTCCCATGCAACAGCCTTGAGGGACTGAATGGGCCTCCTCCTGTTCCTGTGTAACAGGCTCGAGGGACTGAATGGGCCTCATTCTGTCCCAGTGTAACAGGCTCGAGGGGCTGAATGGGCCTCCTCCTGTTCCTGTGTAACAGGCTCGAGGGGCTGAATGGACCACCTCCTGTTCCCGTGTAACAGACTCGAGGGGCTGAATGGGCCACCTCCTGTTCCTGTGTAACAGGCTCGAGGGGCTGAATGGGCCTCCTCCTGTTCCTGTGTAACAGGCTCGAGGGGCTGAATGGGCCTCCTCCTGTTCCTGTGTAACAGGCTCGAGGGGCTGAATGGACCTCCTCCTGTTCCTATGTAACAGGCTCGAGGGGCTGAATGGGCCTCCTCCTGTTCCTGTGTAACAGGCTCGAGGGGCTGAATGGGCCTCCTGTTCCTGTGTAACAGGCTCGAGGGACTGAATGGGCCTCCTCCTGTTCCTGTGTAACAGGTTCGAGGAGCTGAATGGGCCTCCTCCTGTTCCTGTGTAACAGGCTCGAGGGGCTGAATGGGCCTCCTCCTGTTCCTGTGTAACAGGCTCGAGGGACTGAATGGGCCGCCTCCTGTTCCTGTGTAACAGGCTCGAGGGGCTGAATGGGCCTCCTCCTGTTCCTGTGTAACAGGCTCGAGGGTCTGAATGGGCCTCCTCCTGTTCCTGTGTAACAGGCTCGAGGGACTGAATGGGCCGCCTCCTGTTCCTGTGTAACAGGCTCGAGGGGCTGAATGGGCCTCCTCCTGTTCCTGTGTAACAGGCTCGAGGGACTGAATGGGCCGCCTCCTGTTCCTGTGTAACAGGCTCGAGGGGCTGAATGGGCCTCCTCCTGTTCCTGTGTAACAGGCTCGAGGGACTGAATGGGCCTCATTCTGTCCCAGTGTAACAGGCTCGAGGGGCTGAATGGGCCTCCTCCTGTTCCTGTGTAACAGGCTCGAGGGGCTGAATGGACCACCTCCTGTTCCCGTGTAACAGACTCGAGGGGCTGAATGGGCCACCTCCTGTTCCTGTGTAACAGGCTCGAGGGGCTGAATGGGCCTCCTCCTGTTCCTGTGTAACAGGCTCGAGGGGCTGAATGGGCCTCCTCCTGTTCCTGTGTAACAGGCTCGAGGGGCTGAATGGGCCTCCTCCTGTTCCTGTGTGACAGGCTCGAGGGACTGAATGGGCCTCCTCCTGTTACTGTGTAACAGGCTCGAGGGGCTGAATGGGCCCCCTCCTGTTCCTGTGTAACAGGATCGAGGGGCTGAATGGGCCTCCTCCTGTTCCTGTGTAACAGGCTCGAGGGGCTGAATGGACCTCCTCCTGTTCCTGTGTAACAGGCTCGAGGGACTGAATGGGCCGCCTCCTGTTCCTGTGTAACAGGCTCGAGGGTCTGAATGGGCCTCCTCCTGTTCCTGTGTAACAGGCTCGAGGGGCTGAATGGGCCTCCTCCTGTTCCTGTGTAACAGGCTCGAGGGACTGAATGGGCCTCCTCCTGTAACTGTGTAACAGGTTCGAGGGGCTGAATGGGCCTCCTCCTGTTCCTGTGTAACAGGCTCAAGGGGCTGAATGGGCCTCCTCCTGTTCCTGTGTAACAGACTCGAGGGGCTGAATGGGCCTCCTCCTGTTCCTGTGTAACAGGCTCGAGGGGCTGAATGGGCCTCCTCCTGTTCCTGTGTAACAGGTTCGAGGGGCTGAATGGGCCTCCTCCTGTTCCTGTGTAACAGGTTCGAGGGGCTGAATGGGCCACCTCCTGTTCCTGTGTAACAGGCTCGAGGGGCTGAATGGGCCTCCTCCTGTTCCTGTGTAACAGGCTCGAGGGGCTGAATGGACCTGCTCCTGTTCCTGTGTAACAGGCTCGAGGGGCTGAATGGGCCTCCTCCTGTTCCTGTGTAACAGGCTCGAGGGCCTGAATGGGCCTCCTCCTGTTCCTGTGTAACAGGCTCGAGGGACTGAATGGGCCTCCTCCTGTTCCTGTGTAACAGGCTCGAGGGACTGAATGGGCCTCCTCCTGTTCCTGTGTAACAGGCTCGAGGGACTGAATGGGCCTCCTCCTGTTGCTGTGTCCCGAAGTTCCTATAAACGTGACCAGGACGACTTGTGGAGTTTCGTCAGATTCCCAGGGACATGTCTCCTGGTCGGGAGGACAGGGAGTATTTGTCGATGGTGTGTTTCCATATCTCACTCAGCTCCTGTTTCTCCTTCCCCTGTGTGCAGGTAGATGGCGAGACGGTTAATTTGCCGGTGAGCTTAGAGTCGGGTAAAGTCCGCGTTACCCACACCGGATCGGCGGCCGTGTTGCGGACAGATTTTGGCCTGGGCGTCTCCTACGACTGGAACCATTACGCGGCAGTGACAGTTCCGGGGACCTATTCCGGGTCCCTGTGTGGGCTCTGCGGGGACTATAACGGGGACGCGTCCGACGATTTCGCCTCCCCCAACGGCACGGCCATCTCCGGGGCCTCGGCGTTCGGGAACAGCTGGAAAAGCCCAACCTCTGGCACTGGGTGTTCCGACGACACCGGCCCAGCGGGACCCGTGTGTGGGGAAGGAGCGCGTGGAGTCTACGCCTCGGGGAGTCACTGTGGCATTCTGAGCAACGCCACTGGGCCTTTCCGCCGATGTCACCCGGAGCTGAGCCCCGCCATTTACTCCGACAACTGTGTGTTTGATCTGTGCGCGTTGGCGGGAGACCACACCACCCTGTGCCAGGCCATTGGGTCTTACGCCTCAGAGTGTCAGAGAAGGGGCGTCACCATCGGAGATTGGAGAAATGCAACGCGCTGTGGTAATGCAATGGGGTCTTTGGGAACCTCAATCCTTCGCTTGACACAAGGGTCCCGCTGAAAGTCCCGCTCACTGTATCCGCTCGAATGCTGTCTGATTGGCAACGTAGGTTGTGAGAAATGACCCCACGGGGAATCTGTCCACTGATGACAGACTGCTCTGTTCCTGCAATTCACCAATGGGCCATAACTCAGGCCGTGTGCTGCAGACTGACCGAGGGCCATGGTTCATCAATGGACCATTCAGCCCCCGGGCTCTCCTGTGTTCATCCTCAGTGTGACGTAAACCGTCTATTTCCCCCTCCGTAACATCGCCCATCTCCACCCCTTGACTCAACTCATCCGCTGCTGAAACCCTCAGCCCTGCCTTTGTTACCTCCAGACTTGACCGTTCCATCGCACTCCTGGCCGGCCTCCCACATTCTACCCAACGTAAACTAGAGGTGATCCAAAACTCGGCTGTCCCCGTGTCCTAATTCGCACGGAGTCCCGCTCACCCATCACCCACTGTGCTCACTGCCCCGTGTCCTAACTCGCACCGAGTCCCGCTCACCCATCACCCCCTGTGCTCACTGCCCCGTGTCCTAACTCACCCCGAGTCCCGCTCACCCATCGCCCCCTGTGCTCACTGCCCCGTGTCCTAACTCACACCCAGTCCTGCTCACCCATCACCCCCTGTGCTCACTGCCCCCGAAGTCATAACGGGGAACAAAGAAATGGCAGACCAATTGAACAAGTACTTTGGTTCGGTATTCACGAAGGAGGACACAAACAACCTTCCGGTTATAAAAGGGGTCGGGGGGTCTAGTAAGGAGGAGGAACTGAGGGAAATCCTTATTAGCCAGGAAATTGTGTTGGGGAAATTGATGGGATTGAAGACAGATAAATCCCCAGATCCTGATGGACTGCATCCCAGAGTACTTAAGGAGGTGGCCTTGGAAATAGCGGATGCATTGACAGTCATTTTCCAACATTCCATTGACTCTGGATCAGTTCCTATAGAGTGGAGGGTAGCCAATGTAACCCCACTTTTTAAAAAAGGAGGGAGAGAGAAAACAGGGAATTATAGACCGGTCAGCCTGACATCGGCAGTGGGTAAAATGATGGAATCAATTATTAAGGATGTCATAGCAGTGCATTTGGAAAGAGGTGACATGATAGGTCCAAGTCAGCATGGATTTGTGAAAGGGAAATCATGCTTGACAAATCTTCTGGAATTTTTTGAGGATGTTTCCAGTCGAGTGGACAAGGGAGAACCAGTTGATGTGGTATATTTGGACTTTCAGAAGGCGTTCGACAAGGTCCCACACAAGAGATTGATGTGCAAAGTTAGAGCACATGGGATTGGGGGTAGTGTGCTGACGTGGATTGAGAACTGGTTGTCAGACAGGAAGCAAAGAGTAGGAGTAAATGGGTACTTTTCAGAATGGCAGGCAGTGACTAGTGGGGTACCGCAAGGTTCTGTGCTGGGGCCCCAGCTGTTTACATTGTACATTAATGATTTAGATGAGGGGATTAAGTGTAGTATCTCCAAATTTGCGGATGACACTAAGTTGGGTGGCAGTGTGAGCTGCGAGGAGGATGCTGTGAGGCAGCAGAGTGACTTGGATAGGTTAGGTGAGTGGGCAAATGCATGGCAGGTGAAGTATAATGTGGATAAATGTGAGGTTATCCACTTTGGTGGTAAAAACAGAGAGACAGACTATTATCTGAATGGTGACAGATTAGGAAAAGGGGAGGTGCAACGAGACCTGGGTGTCATGGTACATCAGTCATTGAAGGTTGGCATGCAGGTACAGCAGGCGGTGAAGAAAGCAAATGGCATGTTGGCCTTCATAGCGAGGGGATTTGAGTACAGGGGCAGGGAGGTGTTGCTACAGTTGTACAGGGCCTTGGTGAGGCCACACCTGGAGCATTGTGTACAGTTTTGGTCTCCTAACCTGAGGAAGGACATTCTTGCTATTGAGGGAGTGCAGCGAAGGTTCACCAGACTGATTCCCGGGATGGCGGGACTGACCTATCAAGAAAGACTGGATCAACTGGGCTTGTATTCACTGGAGTTCAGAAGAATGAGATGGGACCTCATAGAAACATTTAAAATTCTGACGGGGTTAGACAGGTTAGATGCAGGAAGAATGTTCCCAATGTTGGGGAAGTCCAGAACCAGGGGTCACAGTCGAAGGATAAGGGGTAAGCCATTTAGGACCGAGATGCGGAGGAACTTCTTCACCCAGAGAGTGGTGAACCTGTGGAATTCTCTACCACAGAAAGTTGTTGAGGCCAATTCACTAAATATATTCAAAAAGGAGTTAGATGAGGTCCTTACTACTCGGGGGATCAAGGGTTATGGCGAGAAAGCAGGAATGGGGTACTGAAGTTGAATGTTCAGCCATTAACTCATTGAATGGCGGTGCAGGCTAGAAGGGCTGAATGGCCTGGTCCTGCACCTATTTTCGATGTTTCTATGTTTCTAACTCGCCCCGTGTCCCACACACCCATCGCCCCCTGTGCCCGCTGCCCCGTGTCCTAACTCACACCGAGTCCCACTCACCCATCACCCCCTGTGCTCGCTGACCTACATTGGCTCCCAGTGAAGCAATGCCTCTATCAAAATTCTCATCCTTGTTTACAAATCCCTCCATGTCCTCCTCACCCCCTCCCTATCTCTGTAACCTCCTCCAGCCCCTATACCCCTCCCGATCTCTGTAACCTCCTCCAGCCCCTACACACCTCCCTATCTCTGTAACCTCCTCCAGCCCCTACACCCCTCCCTATCTCTTTAAACTCCTCCAGCCCCTACACCCCTCCCTATCTCTGTAACCTCCTCCAGCCCCTACACCTCTCACTATCTCTGCAACCTCCTCCAGTCCCTACACCCCTCCCTATTTCTGTAATCTCCTCCAGCCCCTACACCCCTCCCTATCTCTGTAACCTCCTCCAGCTCCTACACCCCTCCCTCTCTCTGTAACCTCCACAAGCCCCTACACCCCTCCCTATCTCTGTAACCTCCTCCAGTCCCTACACCCCTCCCTATCTCTATAACCCCTCCAGCCCCTACACCCCTCCCTATCTCTGTAATCTCCTCCAGCCCCTACACCCCTCCCTATCTCTGTAACTCCTCCAGCCCCTACACCCCTCCCTATCTCTGTAACCTCCTCCAGCCCTACACACCTCCCTTTCTCTGTAACCTCCTCCAGCCCCTATACCCCTCCCTATCTCTTTAAACTCCTCCAGCCCCTACACCCCTCCCTATCTCTGTAACCTCCTCCAGCCCCTACACCTTTCCCTATCTCTGTAACCTCCTCCAGCCCCTACACCTCTCACTATCTCTGCAACCCCCTCCTGTCCCTACACCCCTCCCTATCTCTGTAATCTCCTCCAGCCCCTACACGCCTCTTTATCTCTGTAATCTCCTCCAGCCCCTACACCCCTCTCTATTTGTGTAACCTCCTCCAGCCCCTACACCACTCCCTATCTCTGTTACCTCCTCCAGCCCCAACACACCTCCCTATCTCTGTAACCTCCTCCAGCCACTACACCCCTTCCTATCTCTGTAAACTCCTCCAGCCCCGACACCCCTCCCTATCTCTGTAACCTTCTCCAGCCCCGACACCACTCACTATCTCTGTAAACTCTTCCAGTCTCTGCACCGCTCCCTATCTCTGTAATCTCCTCCAGCCCCTACACCCCTCCCTATCTCTGTAACCTCCTCCAGTCCCTACACCCCTCCCTATCTCTATAATCCCCTCCAGCCCCTACACCCCTCCCTATCTCTGTAACCCCCTCCAGCCCCTACACCCCTCCCTATCTCTGTAATCTCCTCCAGCCCCTACACCCCTCCCTATCTCTGTAACCTCCTCCAGCCCCACAACCCCCCGAGATCTCTGCGCTCCTCTAATTATGCCCTCCTGACCATCCCTGATTATAATCGCTCCACCATCGGCCTTCTGTTGCATGAGGAGGATACAAAAAATCTGCAAAAGGACATAGACAGGCTCAGTGAGTGGGCAAAAATTTGTCAGATGGAGTATAATGTGGGAAAGTGTGAGGTCATGCACTTTGGCAGAAAAAATCAAAAAGCAAGTTATTATTTAAATGGAGAAAGATTGCAAAGTGCCGCAGTACAGCAGGACCTGGGGGTTACTTTTGCATGAAACACAAAAGGTTAGTATGCAGGTACAGCAAGTGATCAGGAAGGCCAATGGTATCTTGGCCTTTATTGCAAAGGGGATGGAGTATAAAAGCAGGGAAGTCTTGCTCCAGTTATACAGGGTATTGGTGAGGCCACACCTGGAGTACTGCGTGCAGTTTTGGTTTCCATATTTACGAAAGGATATACTTGCTTTGGAGGCAGTTCAGAGAAGGTTCACTCGGTTGATTCCGGGGATGAGGGGATTGACTTATGAGGAAAGGTTGAGGAGGTTGGGCCTCTACTCATTGGAATTCAGAAGAATGAGAGGTGATCTTATCGAAACGTATCAGATTATGAGGGGGCTTGACAAGGTGGATGCAGAGAGGATGTTTCCACTGATGGGGGAGACTAGAACTAGGGGGCATGGTCTTAGAATAAGGGGCCGCCCATTTAAAACTGAGATGAGGAGGAATTTCTTCTCTCAGAGGGTTGTAAATCTGTGGAATTCTCTGCCTCAGAGAGCTGTGGAGGCTGGGACATTGAATAAATTTAAGACAGAGATAGACAGTTTCTTAACCGATAAGGGGATAAGGGGGCGGGCAGGGAAGTGGAGCTGAGTCCATGATGGGATCAGCCATTAAATGGCGGAGCAGGCTCGAGGGGCCGAATGGCCGACTCCTGCTCCTATTTCTGATGTTCTGAATTGTCTGTTTCAGGTATGAGCTGCCCGGCCCACAGTCACTACGACCCCTGCACCACCGCTTGTCCGGCCAGTTGCTCTGACACCACGGCACCTTTACACTGCGACCAGCCCTGTACGGAAAGCTGCGCGTGTGACGACGGTTACATCCTGAGCGCAGGGACCTGCGTGGCCCTCAGTCAGTGCGGCTGCTCGTTCCAGGGCCGTTATTACAGCAGAGGGGACACCGTGGTCCTCACCGAGACCTGCAGCAGGAGATGCACCTGTGGGAACACCGCCCCGACCCTCACCTGCGAGGATTCCCGCTGCGGGCTCCACGAAGACTGCCGCCTGGTGGACGGAGTGCGGGACTGCTACCCCCCGGACAGCGCCACCTGCTGGGCGTCGGGCGACCCCCATTATCACACCTTTGACGGGAAAGCCTTTGATTTCCAAGGCACTTGCCGATACACCTTCAGCAAGTACTGCAATCCGGCGGCAAACCTCACCACGTTCAGCGTGGAGGTGGAAAACGATCACCGCGGATCCACGGCGGTCTCCTGGACACGTCTGGTCGAAGTCGAGGTGTACGGACATCGGATCCTCGTGACCAGAGGCAACACTGGAACAGTTCAGGTAAATACCAGCAACATGTGTAAAGAGTGTGTGTGTCACACGGTGACTGTGAGATGGGGCAGGACAGGAGAAAGGGGACACAAGGGGGTAAATTGGAGGGGTGACACAAACTCGGGTTATGTTCCCTGGAATTTAGAAGGCCAGGGAGCAATCGGATCGAAGTTAACGTAAGAACATTGTGAGGAGGATGTAAAGATGTTGCAAGGCGATTTAGATCGGTTATGTGAGTGGGCAAACACATGGCAGATGCAGTATAACGTGGATAAATGTGAAGTTATCCACTTTGGTAGGAAAAACATAAGGACCAAGTATTATTGAAATGGTGATGGCTTGGGAAGTGTGGATGTACAGAGGGACCTGGGTGTCCTTGTACACCAGTCAGTGAAATCAAACATGCCGGGGCAGCAAGCAGTTAGGAAGGCCAAGGGTATGTTGGCCTTCATTGTGAGAGGATTTGAGTACAGGAGCAAGGATGTCTTACTCCAGTTATACAGGGCCTTGGTGAGACCACACCTGGAGTATTGTGTGCAGCTTTGGTCTCCTTACCTAAGGAAGGATATACTGGCCACAGAGGGAGTGCAGCGAAGGTTCACCAGACTGATTCCCGGGATGGCAGGACTGTCGGTATGAGGAGAGATTGGATCGACTGGGTCTGTATTCACTAGAGTTTAGAAGAATGAGAGGGGATCTCATAGAAACATATAAAATTCTGACGGGACTGGACAGGTTAAATGCAGGAAGAATGTTCCCGCTGTTGGGGAATTCCAGAACCAGGGATCACAGTCTAAGGATAAGGGGTAAGCCATTTAGGACCGAGATGAGGAGAAACTTCTTCACCCAGAGAATTGTGAACCTGTGGAATTCTCTACCGCAGAAAGTTGTTGAGGACAGTTCGTTAGATATATTAAAAAGGGAGTTAGATGTGGGCCTTACGGCTCAAGGGATCAAGGGTTATGGAGAGAAAGCAGGAATGGGGTACTGAAGTTGCATGATCAGCCATTGATCTTATTGAATGGTGGTGCAGGCTAGAAGGGCCAAATGGCCTACTCCTCACCTATTTTCTATGTTTCCATGTTTCTATGAATGGGCCTCCTCCTGTTCATGTCTAACAGTTTCGAGGGGCTGAATGGGCCTCCTCCTGTTCCTGTGTAACAGGCTCGAGGGGCTGAATGGGCCTCCTACTGTTTCTGTGTAACACGCTTGAGGGGCTGAATGGGCCTCCTCCTGTTCCTGTGTTACTGGCTCGAGGGGCCGAATAGGCTTCCTCCTGTTCCCATGTAACAGCCTCGAGGGACTGAATGGGCCTCCTCCTGTTCCTGTGTAACAGGCTCGAGGGACTGAATGGGCCTCCTTCTGTCCCAGTGTAACAGTATCGAGGGGCTGAATGGGCCTCCTTCTGTCCCAGTGTAACAGTATCGAGGGGCTGAATGGGCCTCCTTCTGTCCCAGTGTAACAGTATCGAGGGGCTGAATGGGCCTCCTCTGTTCCTGTGTAACAGGCTCGAGGGGCTGAATGGGCCTCCTCCTGTTCATGTGTAACAGTTTCGAGGGGCTGAATGGGCCTCCTCCTGTTCATGTGTAAGAGGCTTGAGGGATTGAATGGGCCTCCTCCTATTCCTGTGTAACAGGCTCGAGGGACTGAATGGGCCTCCTCCTGTTCCTGTGTAACAGGCTCGAGGGACTGAATGGGCCTCCTTGTGTCCCAGTGTAACAGGCTCGAGGGACTGAATGGGCCTCCTCCTGTTCATGTGTAACAGGCTCGAGGGGCTGAATGGGCTTCATGCTGTTCATGTGTAACAGGCTCGAGGGACTGAATGGGCCTCCTCCTGTTCCTGTGTAACAGGCTCGAGGGGCTGAATGGGCATCCTCCTGTTCCTGTGTAACAGGCTCGAGGGGCTGAATGGGCCTCCTCCTGTTCCTGTGTTACTGGCTTGAGGGGCCGAATGGGCCTCCTCCTGTTCCCATGCAACAGCCTTGAGGGACTGAATGGGCCTCCCCCTGTTCCTGTGTAACAGGCTCGAGGGACTGAATGGGTCTCCTTCTGTCCCAGTGTAACAGGCTCGAGGGACTGAATGGGCCTCATCCTGTTCATGTGTAACAGTTTCGAGGGGCTGAATGGGCCTCCTCCTGTTCATGTGTAAGAGGCTTGAGGGATTGAATGGGCCTCCTCCTGTTCCTGTGTAACAGGCTCGAGGGACTGAATGGGCCTCCTCCTGTTCCTGTGTAACATGCTCGAGGGGCTGAATGGGCCTCCTCCTGTTCCTGTGTAACAGGCTCGAGGGGCTGAATGGGCCTCCTCCTGTTCATGTGTAACAGTTTCGAGGGACTGAATGGGCCTCCTCCTATTCCTGTTTAACAGGCTCGAGGGACTGAACGGGCCTCCTCCTGTTCCTGTGTATCAGGCTCGAGGGGCTGAATGGGCCTCCTCCTGTTCCTGTGAAACAGGCTCGAGGGACTGAATAGGCCTCCTCCTGTTCCTGTGTAGCTGGCTTGAGGGACTGAATGGGCCTCCTCCTGTTCCAGTGTAACAGGCTCGAGGGGCTGAATGGGCCTCCTCCTGTCCCAGTGTCACAGGCTCGAGGGACTGAATGGGCCTCATCCTGTTCATGTGTAACAGTTTCGAGGGGCTGAATGGGCCTCCTCCTGTTCCTGTGTAACAGGCTCGAGGTGCTGAATGGGCCTCCTCCTGTTCCTGTGAAACAGGCTCGAGGGACTGAATAGGCCTCCTCCTGTTCCTGTGTAGCAGGCTCGAGGGGCTGAATGGGCCTCCTCCTGTTCCTGTGTATCAGGCTCGAGGGGCTGAATGGGCCTCCTCCTGTTCCTGTGTAACAGGCTCAAGGGGCTGAATGGGCCTCCTCCTGTTCCTGTGTAACAGGCTCGAGGGGCTGAATGGGCCACCTCCTGTTTCTGTGTAACAGGCTCGAGGGGCTGAATGGGCCTCCTCCTGTTCCTGTGTTACTGGCTTGAGAGGCCGAATGGGCCTCCTCCTGTTCCCATGCAACAGCCTCGAGGGACTGAATGGGCCTCCTCCTGTTCCTGAGTAACAGGCTCGAGGGACTGAATGGGCCTCCTTCTGTCCCAGTGTAACAGGCTCGAGGGACTGAATGGGCCTCCTCCTGTTCCTGTGTAACATGCTCGAGGGGCTGAATGGGCCTCCTCCTGTTCCTGTGTAACAGGCTCGAGGGGCTGAATGGGCCTCCTCCTGTTCGTGTGTAAGAGGCTCGAGGGGCTGAATGGGCCTCCTCCTGCACCTATATTCTATGTTTCCATGTTTCTATGAATGGGCCTCCTCCTGTTCATGTGTAACAGGCTCGAGGGGCTGAATGGGCCTCCTCCTGTTCGTGTGTAAGAGGCTCGAGGGGCTGAATGGGCCTCCTCCTGCACCTATATTCTCTGTTTCCATGTTTCTATGAATGGGCCTCCTCCTGTTCCTGTGTAAGAGGCTCGAGGGGCTGAATGGACCTGCTCCTGTTCCTGTGTAACAGGCTCGAGGGGCTGAATGGGCCTCCTCCTGTTCCTGTGCAACAGGCTCGAGGGACTGAATGGGCCTCCTTGTGTCCCAGTGTAACAGGCTCGAGGGGCTGAATGGGCCTCCTCCTGTTCCTGTGTAACAGGCTCGAGGCGGCTGAATGGACCTCCTCCTGTTCCTGTGTAACAGGCTCGAGGGGCTGAATGGGCCTCCTCCTGTTGCTGTGTCCCGAAGTTCCTATAAACGTGACCAGGACGACTTGTGGAGTTTCGTCAGATTCCCAGGGACATGTCTCCTGGTCGGGAGGACAGGGAGTATTTGTCGATGGTGTGTTTCCATATCTCACTCAGCTCCTGTTTCTCCTTCCCCTGTGTGCAGGTAGATGGCGAGACGGTTAATTTGCCGGTGAGCTTAGAGTCGGGTAAAGTCCGCGTTACCCACACCGGATCGGCGGCCGTGTTGCGGACAGATTTTGGCCTGGGCGTCTCCTACGACTGGAACCATTACGCGGCAGTGACAGTTCCGGGGACCTATTCCGGGTCCCTGTGTGGGCTCTGCGGGGACTATAACGGGGACGCGTCCGACGATTTCGCCTCCCCCAACGGCACGGCCATCTCCGGGGCCTCGGCGTTCGGGAACAGCTGGAAAAGCCCAACCTCTGGCACTGGGTGTTCCGACGACACCGGCCCAGCGGGACCCGTGTGTGGGGAAGGAGCGCGTGGAGTCTACGCCTCGGGGAGTCACTGTGGCATTCTGAGCAATGCCACTGGGCCTTTCCGCCGATGTCACCCGGAGCTGAGCCCCGCCATTTACTCCGACAACTGTGTGTTTGATCTGTGCGCGTTGGCGGGAGACCACACCACCCTGTGCCAGGCCATTGGGTCTTACGCCTCAGAGTGTCAGAGAAGGGGCGTCACCATCGGAGATTGGAGAAATGCAACGCGCTGTGGTAATGCAATGGGGTCTTTGGGAACCTCAATCCTTCGCTTGACACAAGGGTCCCGCTGAAAGTCCCGCTCACTGTATCCGCTCGAATGCTGTCTGATTGGCAACGTAGGTTGTGAGAAATGACCCCACGGGGAATCTGTCCACTGATGACAGACTGCTCTGTTCCTGCAATTCACCAATGGGCCATAACTCAGGCCGTGTGCTGCAGACTGATCGAGGGCCATGGTTCATCAATGGACCATTCAGCCCCCGGGCTCTCCTGTGTTCATCCTCAGTGTGACGTAAACCGTCTATTTCCCCCTCCGTAACATCGCCCATCTCCACCCCTTGACTCAACTCATCCGCTGCTGAAACCCTCAGCCCTGCCTTTGTTACCTCCAGACTTGACCGTTCCATCGCACTCCTGGCCGGCCTCCCACATTCTACCCAACGTAAACTAGAGGTGATCCAAAACTCGGCTGTCCCCGTGTCCTAATTCGCACGGAGTCCCGCTCACCCATCACCCACTGTGCTCACTGCCCCGTGTCCTAACTCGCACCGAGTCCCGCTCACCCATCACCCCCTGTGCTCACTGCCCCGTGTCCTAACTCGCACCGAGTCCCGCTCACCCATCACCCCCTGTGCTCACTGCCCCGTGTCCTAACTCACCCCGAGTCCCGCTCACCCATCGCCCCCTGTGCTCACTGCCCCGTGTCCTAACTCACACCCAGTCCTGCTCACCCATCACCCCCTGTGCTCACTGCCCCCGAAGTCATAACGGGGAACAAAGAAATGGCAGACCAATTGAACAAGTACTTTGGTTCGGTATTCACGAAGGAGGACACAAACAACCTTCCGGTTATAAAAGGGGTCGGGGGGTCTAGTAAGGAGGAGGAACTGAGGGAAATCCTTATTAGCCAGGAAATTGTGTTGGGGAAATTGATGGGATTGAAGACAGATAAATCCCCAGAGCCTGATGGACTGCATCCCAGAGTACTTAAGGAGGTGGCCTTGGAAATAGCGGATGCATTGACAGTCATTTTCCAACATTCCATTGACTCTGGATCAGTTCCTATAGAGTGGAGGGTAGCCAATGTAACCCCACTTTTTAAAAAAGGAGGGAGAGAGAAAACAGGGAATTATAGACCGGTCAGCCTGACATCGGCAGTGGGTAAAATGATGGAATCAATTATTAAGGATGTCATAGCAGTGCATTTGGAAAGAGGTGACATGATAGGTCCAAGTCAGCATGGATTTGTGAAAGGGAAATCATGCTTGACAAATCTTCTGGAATTTTTTGAGGATGTTTCCAGTCGAGTGGACAAGGGAGAACCAGTTGATGTGGTATATTTGGACTTTCAGAAGGCGTTCGACAAGGTCCCACACAAGAGATTGATGTGCAAAGTTAGAGCACATGGGATTGGGGGTAGTGTGCTGACGTGGATTGAGAACTGGTTGTCAGACAGGAAGCAAAGAGTAGGAGTAAATGGGTACTTTTCAGAATGGCAGGCAGTGACTAGTGGGGTACCGCAAGGTTCTGTGCTGGGGCCCCAGCTGTTTACATTGTACATTAATGATTTAGATGAGGGGATTAAGTGTAGTATCTCCAAATTTGCGGATGACACTAAGTTGGGTGGCAGTGTGAGCTGCGAGGAGGATGCTGTGAGGCAGCAGAGTGACTTGGATAGGTTAGGTGAGTGGGCAAATGCATGGCAGGTGAAGTATAATGTGGATAAATGTGAGGTTATCCACTTTGGTGGTAAAAACAGAGAGACAGACTATTATCTGAATGGTGACAGATTAGGAAAAGGGGAGGTGCAACGAGACCTGGGTGTCATGGTACATCAGTCATTGAAGGTTGGCATGCAGGTACAGCAGGCGGTGAAGAAAGCAAATGGCATGTTGGCCTTCATAGCGAGGGGATTTGAGTACAGGGGCAGGGAGGTGTTGCTACAGTTGTACAGGGCCTTGGTGAGGCCACACCTGGAGCATTGTGTACAGTTTTGGTCTCCTAACCTGAGGAAGGACATTCTTGCTATTGAGGGAGTGCAGCGAAGGTTCACCAGACTGATTCCCGGGATGGTGGGACTGACCTATCAAGAAACACTGGATCAACTGGGCTTGTATTCACTGGAGTTCAGAAGAATGAGATGGGACCTCATAGAAACATTTAAAATTCTGACGGGGTTAGACAGGTTAGATGCAGGAAGAATGTTCCCAATGTTGGGGAAGTCCAGAACCAGGGGTCACAGTCGAAGGATAAGGGGTAAGCCATTTAGGACCGAGATGCGGAGGAACTTCTTCACCCAGAGAGTGGTGAACCTGTGGAATTCTCTACCACAGAAAGTTGTTGAGGCCAATTCACTAAATATATTCAAAAAGGAGTTAGATGAGGTCCTTACTACTCGGGGGATCAAGGGTTATGGCGAGAAAGCAGGAATGGGGTACTGAAGTTGAATGTTCAGCCATTAACTCATTGAATGGCGGTGCAGGCTAGAAGGGCTGAATGGCCTGGTCCTGCACCTATTTTCGATGTTTCTATGTTTCTAACTCGCCCCGTGTCCCACACACCCATCGCCCCCTGTGCCCGCTGCCCCGTGTCCTAACTCACACCGAGTCCCACTCACCCATCACCCCCTGTGCTCGCTGACCTACATTGGCTCCCAGTGAAGCAATGCCTCTATCAAAATTCTCATCCTTGTTTACAAATCCCTCCATGTCCTCCTCACCCCCTCCCTATCTCTGTAACCTCCTCCAGCCCCTATACCCCTCCCGATCTCTGTAACCTCCTCCAGCCCCTACACACCTCCCTATCTCTGTAACCTCCTCCAGCCCCTACACCCCTCCCTATCTCTTTAAACTCCTCCAGCCCCTACACCCCTCCCTATCTCTGTAACCTCCTCCAGCCCCTACACCTCTCACTATCTCTGCAACCTCCTCCAGTCCCTACACCCCTCCCTATTTCTGTAATCTCCTCCAGCCCCTACACCCCTCCCTATCTCTGTAACCTCCTCCAGCTCCTACACCCCTCCCTCTCTCTGTAACCTCCACAAGCCCCTACACCCCTCCCTATCTCTGTAACCTCCTCCAGTCCCTACACCCCTCCCTATCTCTATAACCCCTCCAGCCCCTACACCCCTCCCTATCTCTGTAATCTCCTCCAGCCCCTATACCCCTCCCTATCTCTGTAACTCCTCCAGCCCCTACACCCCTCCCTATCTCTGTAACCTCCTCCAGCCCTACACACCTCCCTTTCTCTGTAACCTCCTCCAGCCCCTATACCCCTCCCTATCTCTTTAAACTCCTCCAGCCCCTACACCCCTCCCTATCTCTGTAACCTCCTCCAGCCCCTACACCTTTCCCTATCTCTGTAACCTCCTCCAGCCCCTACACCTCTCACTATCTCTGCAACCCCCTCCTGTCCCTACACCCCTCCCTATCTCTGTAATCTCCTCCAGCCCCTACACGCCTCTTTATCTCTGTAATCTCCTCCAGCCCCTACACCCCTCTCTATTTCTGTAACCTCCTCCAGCCCCTACACCACTCCCTATCTCTGTTACCTCCTCCAGCCCCAACACACCTCCCTATCTCTGTAACCTCCTCCAGCCACTACACCCCTTCCTATCTCTGTAAACTCCTCCAGCCCCGACACCCCTCCCTATCTCTGTAACCTTCTCCAGCCCCGACACCACTCACTATCTCTGTAAACTCTTCCAGTCTCTGCACCGCTCCCTATCTCTGTAATCTCCTCCAGCCCCTACACCCCTCCCTATCTCTGTAACCTCCTCCAGTCCCTACACCCCTCCCTATCTCTATAATCCCCTCCAGCCCCTACACCCCTCCCTATCTCTGTAACCCCCTCCAGCCCCTACACCCCTCCCTATCTCTGTAATCTCCTCCAGCCCCTACACCCCTCCCTATCTCTGTAACCTCCTCCAGCCCCACAACCCCCCGAGATCTCTGCGCTCCTCTAATTATGCCCTCCTGACCATCCCTGATTATAATCGCTCCACCATCGGCCTTCTGTTGCATGAGGAGGATACAAAAAATCTGCAAAAGGACATAGACAGGCTCAGTGAGTGGGCAAAAATTTGTCAGATGGAGTATAATGTGGGAAAGTGTGAGGTCATGCACTTTGGCAGAAAAAATCAAAAAGCAAGTTATTATTTAAATGGAGAAAGATTGCAAAGTGCCGCAGTACAGCAGGACCTGGGGGTTACTTTTGCATGAAACACAAAAGGTTAGTATGCAGGTACAGCAAGTGATCAGGAAGGCCAATGGTATCTTGGCCTTTATTGCAAAGGGGATGGAGTATAAAAGCAGGGAAGTCTTGCTCCAGTTATACAGGGTATTGGTGAGGCCACACCTGGAGTACTGCGTGCAGTTTTGGTTTCCATATTTACGAAAGGATATACTTGCTTTGGAGGCAGTTCAGAGAAGGTTCACTCGGTTGATTCCGGGGATGAGGGGATTGACTTATGAGGAAAGGTTGAGGAGGTTGGGCCTCTACTCATTGGAATTCAGAAGAATGAGAGGTGATCTTATCGAAACGTATCAGATTATGAGGGGGCTTGACAAGGTGGATGCAGAGAGGATGTTTCCACTGATGGGGGAGACTAGAACTAGGGGGCATGGTCTTAGAATAAGGGGCCGCCCATTTAAAACTGAGATGAGGAGGAATTTCTTCTCTCAGAGGGTTGTAAATCTGTGGAATTCTCTGCCTCAGAGAGCTGTGGAGGCTGGGACATTGAATAAATTTAAGACAGAGATAGACAGTTTCTTAACCGATAAGGGGATAAGGGGGCGGGCAGGGAAGTGGAGCTGAGTCCATGATGGGATCAGCCATTAAATGGCGGAGCAGGCTCGAGGGGCCGAATGGCCGACTCCTGCTCCTATTTCTGATGTTCTGAATTGTCTGTTTCAGGTATGAGCTGCCCGGCCCACAGTCACTACGACCCCTGCACCACCGCTTGTCCGGCCAGTTGCTCTGACACCACGGCACCTTTACACTGCGACCAGCCCTGTACGGAAAGCTGCGCGTGTGACGACGGTTACATCCTGAGCGCAGGGACCTGCGTGGCCCTCAGTCAGTGCGGCTGCTCGTTCCAGGGCCGTTATTACAGCAGAGGGGACACCGTGGTCCTCACCGAGACCTGCAGCAGGAGATGCACCTGTGGGAACACCGCCCCGACCCTCACCTGCGAGGATTCCCGCTGCGGGCTCCACGAAGACTGCCGCCTGGTGGACGGAGTGCGGGACTGCTACCCCCCGGACAGCACCACCTGCTGGGCGTCGGGCGACCCCCATTATCACACCTTTGACGGGAAAGCCTTTGATTTCCAAGGCACTTGCCGATACACCTTCAGCAAGTACTGCGAGCCGGCGGCAAACCTCACCACGTTCAGCGTGGAGGTGGAAAACGATCACCGCGGATCCACGGCGGTCTCCTGGACACGTCTGGTCGAAGTCCAGGTGTACGGACATCGGATCCAGGTGACCAGAGGCAACACTGGAACAGTTCAGGTAAATACCAGCAACATGTGTAAAGAGTGTGTGTGTCACACGGTGACTGTGAGATGGGGCAGGACAGGAGAAAGGGGACACAAGGGGGTAAATTGGAGGGGTGACACAAACTCGGGTTATGTTCCCTGGAATTTAGAAGGCCAGGGAGCAATCGGATCGAAGTTAACGTAAGAACATTGTGAGGAGGATGTAAAGATGTTGCAAGGCGATTTAGATCGGTTATGTGAGTGGGCAAACACATGGCAGATGCAGTATAACGTGGATAAATGTGAAGTTATCCACTTTGGTAGGAAAAACATAAGGACCAAGTATTATTGAAATGGTGATGGCTTGGGAAGTGTGGATGTACAGAGGGACCTGGGTGTCCTTGTACACCAGTCAGTGAAATCAAACATGCCGGGGCAGCAAGCAGTTAGGAAGGCCAAGGGTATGTTGGCCTTCATTGTGAGAGGATTTGAGTACAGGAGCAAGGATGTCTTACTCCAGTTATACAGGGCCTTGGTGAGACCACACCTGGAGTATTGTGTGCAGCTTTGGTCTCCTTACCTAAGGAAGGATATACTGGCCACAGAGGGAGTGCAGCGAAGGTTCACCAGACTGATTCCCGGGATGGCAGGACTGTCGGTATGAGGAGAGATTGGGTCGACTGGGCCTGTATTCACTGGAGTTTAGAAGAATGAGAGGGGATCTCATAGAAACATATAAAATTCTGACGGGACTGGACAGGTTAGATGCAGGAAGAATGTTCCCGCTGTTGGGGAAGTCCAGAACCAGGGTTCACAGTCTAAGGATAAGGGGTAAGCCATTTAGGACCGAGATGAGGAGAAACTTCTTCACCCAGAGAGTGGTGAAGCTGTGGAATTCTCTACCACAGAAAGTTGTTGAGGCCGGTTCGTTAGATATATTCAAAAGGGAGTTAGATGTGGGCCTTACGGCTAAAGGGATCAAGGGTTATGGAGAGAAAGCAGGAATGGGGTACTGAAGTTGCATGATCAGCCATTGATCTTATTGAATGGTGGTGCAGGCTCGAAGAGACAAATGGCCTACTCCTGCACCTATTTTCTATGTTTCCATGTTTCTATGAATGGGCATCCTCCTGTTCATGTCTAACAGTTTCGAGGGGCTGAATGGGCCTCCTCCTGTTCATGTGTAACAGGCTCGAGGGGCTGAATGGGCCTCCTCCTGTTCATGTGTAAGAGGCTTGAGGGATTGAACGGGCCTCCTCCTGTTCCTGTGTAACAGGCTCGAGGGGCTGAATGGACCTCCTCCTGTTCCTGTGTAACAGGCTCGAGGGGCTGAATGGGCTTCCTCCTGTTCATGTGTAAGAGGCTCGAGGGGCTGAATGGGCCTACTCCTGTTCCTGTGTAACAGGCTCGAGGGGCTGAATGGGCCTCCTTGTGTCCCAGTGTAACAGGCTCGAGGGACTGAATGGGCTTCCTCCTGTTCATGTGTAACAGTTTCGAGGGGCTGAATGGGCCTCCTCCTGTTCCTGTGTAAGAGGCTTGAGGGATTGAATGGGCCTTATCATGTTCCTGTGTAACAGGCTCGAGGGACTGAATGGGCCTCCTCCTGTTCCTGTGTAACAAGCTCGAGGGGCTGAATGGGCCTCCTCTTGTTCCTGTGTAACAGGCTCGAGGGGCTGAATGGGCCTCCTCCTGTTCCAGTGTAACAGGCTCGAGGGGCTGAATGGGCCTCCTCCTGTTCCTGTGTAACAGGCTCGAGGGGCTGAATGGGCCTCCTCTTGTTCCTGTGTAACAGGCTCGAGGGGCTGAATGGGCCTCCTCCTGTTCCTGTGTAACAGGCTCGAGGGGCTGAATGGGCCTCCTCCTGTTCCTGTGTAACAGGCTCGAGGGGCTGAATGGGCCTCCTCCTGTTCCTGTGTAACAGGCTCGAGGGGCTGAATGGGCCTCCTTCTGTTCCTGTGTTACTGGCTTGAGGGGCTGAATGGGCCTCCTCCTGTTCCCATGCAACAGCCTTGAGGGACTGAATGGGCCTCCTCCTGTTCCTGTGTAACAGGCTCGAGGGGCTGAATGGGCTTCCTCCTGTTCATGTGTAAGAGGCTCGAGGGGCTGAATGGGCCTACTCATGTTCCTGTGTAACAGGCTCGAGGGGGTGAATGGGCCTCCATGTGTCCCAGTGTAACAGGCTCGAGGGGCTGAATGGGCCTCCTTGTGTCCCAGTGTAACAGGCTCGAGGGACTGAATGGGCTTCCTCCTGTTCATGTGTAACAGTTTCGAGGGGCTGAATGGGCCTCCTCCTGTTCCTGTGTAAGAGGCTTGAGGGATTGAATGGGCCTTATCATGTTCCTGTGTAACAGGCTCGAGGGACTGAATGGGCCTCCTCCTGTTCCTGTGTAACAAGCTCGAGGGGCTGAATGGGCCTCCACTTGTTCCTGTGTAACAGGCTCGAGGGGCTGAATGGGCCTCCTCCTGTTCCTGTGTAACAGGCTCGAGGGGCTGAATGGGCCTCCTCCTGTTCCTGTGTAACAGGCTCGAGGGGCTGAATGGGCCTCCTCCTGTTCCTGTGTAACAGGCTCGAGGGGCTGAATGGGCCTCCTTCTGTTCCTGTGTAACAAGCTCGAGGGGCTGAATGGGCCTCCTCCTGTTCCTGTGTAACATGCTCGAGGGACTGAATGGGCCTCCTCCTGTTCCTGTGTAACAGGCTCGAAAGGCTGAATGGGCCTCCTCCTGTTCCTGTGTTACTGGCTTGAGGGGCTGAATGGGCCTCCTCCTGTTCCCATGCAACAGCCTTGAGGGACTGAATGGGCCTCCTCCTGTTCCTGTGTAACAGGCTCGAGGGACTGAATGGGCCTCATTCTGTCCCAGTGTAACAGGCTCGAGGGGCTGAATGGGCCTCCTCCTGTTCCTGTGTAACAGGCTCGAGGGGCTGAATGGACCACCTCCTGTTCCCGTGTAACAGACTCGAGGGGCTGAATGGGCCACCTCCTGTTCCTGTGTAACAGGCTCGAGGGGCTGAATGGGCCTCCTCCTGTTCCTGTGTAACAGGCTCGAGGGGCTGAATGGGCCTCCTCCTGTTCCTGTGTAACAGGCTCGAGGGGCTGAATGGACCTCCTCCTGTTCCTATGTAACAGGCTCGAGGGGCTGAATGGGCCTCCTCCTGTTCCTGTGTAACAGGCTCGAGGGGCTGAATGGGCCTCCTGTTCCTGTGTAACAGGCTCGAGGGACTGAATGGGCCTCCTCCTGTTCCTGTGTAACAGGTTCGAGGAGCTGAATGGGCCTCCTCCTGTTCCTGTGTAACAGGCTCGAGGGGCTGAATGGGCCTCCTCCTGTTCCTGTGTAACAGGCTCGAGGGACTGAATGGGCCGCCTCCTGTTCCTGTGTAACAGGCTCGAGGGGCTGAATGGGCCTCCTCCTGTTCCTGTGTAACAGGCTCGAGGGTCTGAATGGGCCTCCTCCTGTTCCTGTGTAACAGGCTCGAGGGACTGAATGGGCCGCCTCCTGTTCCTGTGTAACAGGCTCGAGGGGCTGAATGGGCCTCCTCCTGTTCCTGTGTAACAGGCTCGAGGGACTGAATGGGCCGCCTCCTGTTCCTGTGTAACAGGCTCGAGGGGCTGAATGGGCCTCCTCCTGTTCCTGTGTAACAGGCTCGAGGGACTGAATGGGCCTCATTCTGTCCCAGTGTAACAGGCTCGAGGGGCTGAATGGGCCTCCTCCTGTTCCTGTGTAACAGGCTCGAGGGGCTGAATGGACCACCTCCTGTTCCCGTGTAACAGACTCGAGGGGCTGAATGGGCCACCTCCTGTTCCTGTGTAACAGGCTCGAGGGGCTGAATGGGCCTCCTCCTGTTCCTGTGTAACAGGCTCGAGGGGCTGAATGGGCCTCCTCCTGTTCCTGTGTAACAGGCTCGAGGGGCTGAATGGGCCTCCTCCTGTTCCTGTGTGACAGGCTCGAGGGACTGAATGGGCCTCCTCCTGTTACTGTGTAACAGGCTCGAGGGGCTGAATGGGCCCCCTCCTGTTCCTGTGTAACAGGATCGAGGGGCTGAATGGGCCTCCTCCTGTTCCTGTGTAACAGGCTCGAGGGGCTGAATGGACCTCCTCCTGTTCCTGTGTAACAGGCTCGAGGGACTGAATGGGCCGCCTCCTGTTCCTGTGTAACAGGCTCGAGGGTCTGAATGGGCCTCCTCCTGTTCCTGTGTAACAGGCTCGAGGGGCTGAATGGGCCTCCTCCTGTTCCTGTGTAACAGGCTCGAGGGACTGAATGGGCCTCCTCCTGTAACTGTGTAACAGGTTCGAGGGGCTGAATGGGCCTCCTCCTGTTCCTGTGTAACAGGCTCGAGGGGCTGAATGGGCCTCCTCCTGTTCCTGTGTAACAGACTCGAGGGGCTGAATGGGCCTCCTCCTGTTCCTGTGTAACAGGCTCGAGGGGCTGAATGGGCCTCCTCCTGTTCCTGTGTAACAGGTTCGAGGGGCTGAATGGGCCTCCTCCTGTTCCTGTGTAACAGGTTCGAGGGGCTGAATGGGCCACCTCCTGTTCCTGTGTAACAGGCTCGAGGGGCTGAATGGGCCTCCTCCTGTTCCTGTGTAACAGGCTCGAGGGGCTGAATGGCCTTCTCCTGTTCCTGTGTAACAGGCTCGAAAGGCTGAATGGGCCTCCTCCTGTTCCTGTGTTACTGGCTTGAGGGGCTGAATGGGCCTCCTCCTGTTCCCATGCAACAGCCTTGAGGGACTGAATGGGCCTCCTCCTGTTCCTGTGTAACAGGCTCGAGGGACTGAATGGGCCTCATTCTGTCCCAGTGTAACAGGCTCGAGGGGCTGAATGGGCCTCCTCCTGTTCCTGTGTAACAGGCTCGAGGGGCTGAATGGACCACCTCCTGTTCCCGTGTAACAGACTCGAGGGGCTGAATGGGCCACCTCCTGTTCCTGTGTAACAGGCTCGAGGGGCTGAATGGGCCTCCTCCTGTTCCTGTGTAACAGGCTCGAGGGGCTGAATGGGCCTCCTCCTGTTCCTGTGTAACAGGCTCGAGGGGCTGAATGGACCTCCTCCTGTTCCTATGTAACAGGCTCGAGGGGCTGAATGGGCCTCCTCCTGTTCCTGTGTAACAGGCTCGAGGGGCTGAATGGGCCTCCTGTTCCTGTGTAACAGGCTCGAGGGACTGAATGGGCCTCCTCCTGTTCCTGTGTAACAGGTTCGAGGAGCTGAATGGGCCTCCTCCTGTTCCTGTGTAACAGGCTCGAGGGGCTGAATGGGCCTCCTCCTGTTCCTGTGTAACAGGCTCGAGGGACTGAATGGGCCGCCTCCTGTTCCTGTGTAACAGGCTCGAGGGGCTGAATGGGCCTCCTCCTGTTCCTGTGTAACAGGCTCGAGGGTCTGAATGGGCCTCCTCCTGTTCCTGTGTAACAGGCTCGAGGGACTGAATGGGCCGCCTCCTGTTCCTGTGTAACAGGCTCGAGGGGCTGAATGGGCCTCCTCCTGTTCCTGTGTAACAGGCTCGAGGGACTGAATGGGCCGCCTCCTGTTCCTGTGTAACAGGCTCGAGGGGCTGAATGGGCCTCCTCCTGTTCCTGTGTAACAGGCTCGAGGGACTGAATGGGCCTCATTCTGTCCCAGTGTAACAGGCTCGAGGGGCTGAATGGGCCTCCTCCTGTTCCTGTGTAACAGGCTCGAGGGGCTGAATGGACCACCTCCTGTTCCCGTGTAACAGACTCGAGGGGCTGAATGGGCCACCTCCTGTTCCTGTGTAACAGGCTCGAGGGGCTGAATGGGCCTCCTTCTGTTCCTGTGTAACAGGCTCGAGGGGCTGAATGGGCCTCCTCCTGTTCCTGTGTAACAGGCTCGAGGGGCTGAATGGGCCTCCTCCTGTTCCTGTGTGACAGGCTCGAGGGACTGAATGGGCCTCCTCCTGTTACTGTGTAACAGGCTCGAGGGGCTGAATGGGCCCCCTCCTGTTCCTGTGTAACAGGATCGAGGGGCTGAATGGGCCTCCTCCTGTTCCTGTGTAACAGGCTCGAGGGGCTGAATGGACCTCCTCCTGTTCCTGTGTAACAGGCTCGAGGGACTGAATGGGCCGCCTCCTGTTCCTGTGTAACAGGCTCGAGGGTCTGAATGGGCCTCCTCCTGTTCCTGTGTAACAGGCTCGAGGGGCTGAATGGGCCTCCTCCTGTTCCTGTGTAACAGGCTCGAGGGACTGAATGGGCCTCCTCCTGTAACTGTGTAACAGGTTCGAGGGGCTGAATGGGCCTCCTCCTGTTCCTGTGTAACAGGCTCGAGGGGCTGAATGGGCCTCCTCCTGTTCCTGTGTAACAGACTCGAGGGGCTGAATGGGCCTCCTCCTGTTCCTGTGTAACAGGCTCGAGGGGCTGAATGGGCCTCCTCCTGTTCCTGTGTAACAGGTTCGAGGGGCTGAATGGGCCTCCTCCTGTTCCTGTGTAACAGGTTCGAGGGGCTGAATGGGCCACCTCCTGTTCCTGTGTAACAGGCTCGAGGGGCTGAATGGGCCTCCTCCTGTTCCTGTGTAACAGGCTCGAGGGCCTGAATGGGCCTCCTTGTGTCCCAGTGTAACAGGCTCGAGGGCCTGAATGGGCCTCCTCCTGTTCCTGTGTAACAGGCTCGAGGGACTGAATGGGCCTCCTCCTGTTCCTGTGTAACAGGCTCGAGGGACTGAATGGGCCTCCTCCTGTTGCTGTGTCCCGAAGTTCCTATAAACGTGACCAGGACGACTTGTGGAGTTTCGTCAGATTCCCAGGGACATGTCTCCTGGTCGGGAGGACAGGGAGTATTTGTCGATGGTGTGTTTCCATATCTCACTCAGCTCCTGTTTCTCCTTCCCCTGTGTGCAGGTAGATGGCGAGACGGTTAATTTGCCGGTGAGCTTAGAGTCGGGTAAAGTCCGCGTTACCCACACCGGATCGGCGGCCGTGTTGCGGACAGATTTTGGCCTGGGCGTCTCCTACGACTGGAACCATTACGCGGCAGTGACAGTTCCGGGGACCTATTCCGGGTCCCTGTGTGGGCTCTGCGGGGACTATAACGGGGACGCGTCCGACGATTTCGCCTCCCCCAACGGCACGGCCATCTCCGGGGCCTCGGCGTTCGGGAACAGCTGGAAAAGCCCAACCTCTGGCACTGGGTGTTCCGACGACACCGGCCCAGCGGGACCCGTGTGTGGGGAAGGAGCGCGTGGAGTCTACGCCTCGGGGAGTCACTGTGGCATTCTGAGCAACGCCACTGGGCCTTTCCGCCGATGTCACCCGGAGCTGAGCCCCGCCATTTACTCCGACAACTGTGTGTTTGATCTGTGCGCGTTGGCGGGAGACCACACCACCCTGTGCCAGGCCATTGGGTCTTACGCCTCAGAGTGTCAGAGAAGGGGCGTCACCATCGGAGATTGGAGAAATGCAACGCGCTGTGGTAATGCAATGGGGTCTTTGGGAACCTCAATCCTTCGCTTGACACAAGGGTCCCGCTGAAAGTCCCGCTCACTGTATCCGCTCGAATGCTGTCTGATTGGCAACGTAGGTTGTGAGAAATGACCCCACGGGGAATCTGTCCACTGATGACAGACTGCTCTGTTCCTGCAATTCACCAATGGGCCATAACTCAGGCCGTGTGCTGCAGACTGATCGAGGGCCATGGTTCATCAATGGACCATTCAGCCCCCGGGCTCTCCTGTGTTCATCCTCAGTGTGACGTAAACCGTCTATTTCCCCCTCCGTAACATCGCCCATCTCCACCCCTTGACTCAACTCATCCGCTGCTGAAACCCTCAGCCCTGCCTTTGTTACCTCCAGACTTGACCGTTCCATCGCACTCCTGGCCGGCCTCCCACATTCTACCCAACGTAAACTAGAGGTGATCCAAAACTCGGCTATCCCCGTGTCCTAATTCGCACGGAGTCCCGCTCACCCATCACCCACTGTGCTCACTGCCCCGTGTCCTAACTCGCACCGAGTCCCGCTCACCCATCACCCCCTGTGCTCACTGCCCCGTGTCCTAACTCGCACCGAGTCCCGCTCACCCATCACCCCCTGTGCTCACTGCCCCGTGTCCTAACTCACCCCGAGTCCCGCTCACCCATCGCCCCCTGTGCTCACTGCCCCGTGTCCTAACTCACACCCAGTCCTGCTCACCCATCACCCCCTGTGCTCACTGCCCCCGAAGTCATAACGGGGAACAAAGAAATGGCAGACCAATTGAACAAGTACTTTGGTTCGGTATTCACGAAGGAGGACACAAACAACCTTCCGGTTATAAAAGGGGTCGGGGGGTCTAGTAAGGAGGAGGAACTGAGGGAAATCCTTATTAGCCAGGAAATTGTGTTGGGGAAATTGATGGGATTGAAGACAGATAAATCCCCAGAGCCTGATGGACTGCATCCCAGAGTACTTAAGGAGGTGGCCTTGGAAATAGCGGATGCATTGACAGTCATTTTCCAACATTCCATTGACTCTGGATCAGTTCCTATAGAGTGGAGGGTAGCCAATGTAACCCCACTTTTTAAAAAAGGAGGGAGAGAGAAAACAGGGAATTATAGACCGGTCAGCCTGACATCGGCAGTGGGTAAAATGATGGAATCAATTATTAAGGATGTCATAGCAGTGCATTTGGAAAGAGGTGACATGATAGGTCCAAGTCAGCATGGATTTGTGAAAGGGAAATCATGCTTGACAAATCTTCTGGAATTTTTTGAGGATGTTTCCAGTCGAGTGGACAAGGGAGAACCAGTTGATGTGGTATATTTGGACTTTCAGAAGGCGTTCGACAAGGTCCCACACAAGAGATTGATGTGCAAAGTTAGAGCACATGGGATTGGGGGTAGTGTGCTGACGTGGATTGAGAACTGGTTGTCAGACAGGAAGCAAAGAGTAGGAGTAAATGGGTACTTTTCAGAATGGCAGGCAGTGACTAGTGGGGTACCGCAAGGTTCTGTGCTGGGGCCCCAGCTGTTTACATTGTACATTAATGATTTAGATGAGGGGATTAAGTGTAGTATCTCCAAATTTGCGGATGACACTAAGTTGGGTGGCAGTGTGAGCTGCGAGGAGGATGCTGTGAGGCAGCAGAGTGACTTGGATAGGTTAGGTGAGTGGGCAAATGCATGGCAGGTGAAGTATAATGTGGATAAATGTGAGGTTATCCACTTTGGTGGTAAAAACAGAGAGACAGACTATTATCTGAATGGTGACAGATTAGGAAAAGGGGAGGTGCAACGAGACCTGGGTGTCATGGTACATCAGTCATTGAAGGTTGGCATGCAGGTACAGCAGGCGGTGAAGAAAGCAAATGGCATGTTGGCCTTCATAGCGAGGGGATTTGAGTACAGGGGCAGGGAGGTGTTGCTACAGTTGTACAGGGCCTTGGTGAGGCCACACCTGGAGCATTGTGTACAGTTTTGGTCTCCTAACCTGAGGAAGGACATTCTTGCTATTGAGGGAGTGCAGCGAAGGTTCACCAGACTGATTCCCGGGATGGCGGGACTGACCTATCAAGAAAGACTGGATCAACTGGGCTTGTATTCACTGGAGTTCAGAAGAATGAGATGGGACCTCATAGAAACATTTAAAATTCTGACGGGACTGGACAGGTTAGATGCAGGAAGAATGTTCCCAATGTTGGGGAAGTCCAGAACCAGGGGTCACAGTCGAAGGATAAGGGGTAAGCCATTTAGGACCGAGATGCGGAGGAACTTCTTCACCCAGAGAGTGGTGAACCTGTGGAATTCTCTACCACAGAAAGTTGTTGAGGCCAATTCACTAAATATATTCAAAAAGGAGTTAGATGAGGTCCTTACTACTCGGGGGATCAAGGGTTATGGCGAGAAAGCAGGAATGGGGTACTGAAGTTGAATGTTCAGCCATTAACTCATTGAATGGCGGTGCAGGCTAGAAGGGCTGAATGGCCTGGTCCTGCACCTATTTTCGATGTTTCTATGTTTCTAACTCGCCCCGTGTCCCACACACCCATCGCCCCCTGTGCCCGCTGCCCCGTGTCCTAACTCACACCGAGTCCCACTCACCCATCACCCCCTGTGCTCGCTGACCTACATTGGCTCCCAGTGAAGCAATGCCTCTATCAAAATTCTCATCCTTGTTTACAAATCCCTCCATGTCCTCCTCACCCCCTCCCTATCTCTGTAACCTCCTCCAGCCCCTATACCCCTCCCGATCTCTGTAACCTCCTCCAGCCCCTACACACCTCCCTATCTCTGTAACCTCCTCCAGCCCCTACACCCCTCCCTATCTCTTTAAACTCCTCCAGCCCCTACACCCCTCCCTATCTCTGTAACCTCCTCCAGCCCCTACACCTCTCACTATCTCTGCAACCTCCTCCAGTCCCTACACCCCTCCCTATTTCTGTAATCTCCTCCAGCCCCTACACCCCTCCCTATCTCTGTAACCTCCTCCAGCTCCTACACCCCTCCCTCTCTCTGTAACCTCCACAAGCCCCTACACCCCTCCCTATCTCTGTAACCTCCTCCAGTCCCTACACCCCTCCCTATCTCTATAACCCCTCCAGCCCCTACACCCCTCCCTATCTCTGTAATCTCCTCCAGCCCCTACACCCCTCCCTATCTCTGTAACTCCTCCAGCCCCTACACCCCTCCCTATCTCTGTAACCTCCTCCAGCCCTACACACCTCCCTTTCTCTGTAACCTCCTCCAGCCCCTATACCCCTCCCTATCTCTTTAAACTCCTCCAGCCCCTACACCCCTCCCTATCTCTGTAACCTCCTCCAGCCCCTACACCTTTCCCTATCTCTGTAACCTCCTCCAGCCCCTACACCTCTCACTATCTCTGCAACCCCCTCCTGTCCCTACACCCCTCCCTATCTCTGTAATCTCCTCCAGCCCCTACACGCCTCTTTATCTCTGTAATCTCCTCCAGCCCCTACACCCCTCTCTATTTCTGTAACCTCCTCCAGCCCCTACACCACTCCCTATCTCTGTTACCTCCTCCAGCCCCAACACACCTCCCTATCTCTGTAACCTCCTCCAGCCACTACACCCCTTCCTATCTCTGTAAACTCCTCCAGCCCCGACACCCCTCCCTATCTCTGTAACCTTCTCCAGCCCCGACACCACTCACTATCTCTGTAAACTCTTCCAGTCTCTGCACCGCTCCCTATCTCTGTAATCTCCTCCAGCCCCTACACCCCTCCCTATCTCTGTAACCTCCTCCAGTCCCTACACCCCTCCCTATCTCTATAATCCCCTCCAGCCCCTACACCCCTCCCTATCTCTGTAACCCCCTCCAGCCCCTACACCCCTCCCTATCTCTGTAATCTCCTCCAGCCCCTACACCCCTCCCTATCTCTGTAACCTCCTCCAGCCCCACAACCCCCCGAGATCTCTGCGCTCCTCTAATTATGCCCTCCTGACCATCCCTGATTATAATCGCTCCACCATCGGCCTTCTGTTGCATGAGGAGGATACAAAAAATCTGCAAAAGGACATAGACAGGCTCAGTGAGTGGGCAAAAATTTGTCAGATGGAGTATAATGTGGGAAAGTGTGAGGTCATGCACTTTGGCAGAAAAAATCAAAAAGCAAGTTATTATTTAAATGGAGAAAGATTGCAAAGTGCCGCAGTACAGCAGGACCTGGGGGTTACTTTTGCATGAAACACAAAAGGTTAGTATGCAGGTACAGCAAGTGATCAGGAAGGCCAATGGTATCTTGGCCTTTATTGCAAAGGGGATGGAGTATAAAAGCAGGGAAGTCTTGCTCCAGTTATACAGGGTATTGGTGAGGCCACACCTGGAGTACTGCGTGCAGTTTTGGTTTCCATATTTACGAAAGGATATACTTGCTTTGGAGGCAGTTCAGAGAAGGTTCACTCGGTTGATTCCGGGGATGAGGGGATTGACTTATGAGGAAAGGTTGAGGAGGTTGGGCCTCTACTCATTGGAATTCAGAAGAATGAGAGGTGATCTTATCGAAACGTATCAGATTATGAGGGGGCTTGACAAGGTGGATGCAGAGAGGATGTTTCCACTGATGGGGGAGACTAGAACTAGGGGGCATGGTCTTAGAATAAGGGGCCGCCCATTTAAAACTGAGATGAGGAGGAATTTCTTCTCTCAGAGGGTTGTAAATCTGTGGAATTCTCTGCCTCAGAGAGCTGTGGAGGCTGGGACATTGAATAAATTTAAGACAGAGATAGACAGTTTCTTAACCGATAAGGGGATAAGGGGGCGGGCAGGGAAGTGGAGCTGAGTCCATGATGGGATCAGCCATTAAATGGCGGAGCAGGCTCGAGGGGCCGAATGGCCGACTCCTGCTCCTATTTCTGATGTTCTGAATTGTCTGTTTCAGGTATGAGCTGCCCGGCCCACAGTCACTACGACCCCTGCACCACCGCTTGTCCGGCCAGTTGCTCTGACACCACGGCACCTTTACACTGCGACCAGCCCTGTACGGAAAGCTGCGCGTGTGACGACGGTTACATCCTGAGCGCAGGGACCTGCGTGGCCCTCAGTCAGTGCGGCTGCTCGTTCCAGGGCCGTTATTACAGCAGAGGGGACACCGTGGTCCTCACCGAGACCTGCAGCAGGAGATGCACCTGTGGGAACACCGCCCCGACCCTCACCTGCGAGGATTCCCGCTGCGGGCTCCACGAAGACTGCCGCCTGGTGGACGGAGTGCGGGACTGCTACCCCCCGGACAGCGCCACCTGCTGGGCGTCGGGCGACCCCCATTATCACACCTTTGACGGGAAAGCCTTTGATTTCCAAGGCACTTGCCGATACACCTTCAGCAAGTACTGCAATCCGGCGGCAAACCTCACCACGTTCAGTGTGGAGGTGGAAAACGATCACCGCGGATCCACGGCGGTCTCCTGGACACGTCTGGTCGAAGTCGAGGTGTACGGACATCGGATCCTCGTGACCAGAGGCAACACTGGAACAGTTCAGGTAAATACCAGCAACATGTGTAAAGAGTGTGTGTGTCACACGGTGACTGTGAGATGGGGCAGGACAGGAGAAAGGGGACACAAGGGGGTAAATTGGAGGGGTGACACAAACTCGGGTTATGTTCCCTGGAATTTAGAAGGCCAGGGAGCAATCGGATCGAAGTTAACGTAAGAACATTGTGAGGAGGATGTAAAGATGTTGCAAGGCGATTTAGATCGGTTATGTGAGTGGGCAAACACATGGCAGATGCAGTATAACGTGGATAAATGTGAAGTTATCCACTTTGGTAGGAAAAACATAAGGACCAAGTATTATTGAAATGGTGATGGCTTGGGAAGTGTGGATGTACAGAGGGACCTGGGTGTCCTTGTACACCAGTCAGTGAAATCAAACATGCCGGGGCAGCAAGCAGTTAGGAAGGCCAAGGGTATGTTGGCCTTCATTGTGAGAGGATTTGAGTACAGGAGCAAGGATGTCTTACTCCAGTTATACAGGGCCTTGGTGAGACCACACCTGGAGTATTGTGTGCAGCTTTGGTCTCCTTACCTAAGGAAGGATATACTGGCCACAGAGGGAGTGCAGCGAAGGTTCACCAGACTGATTCCCGGGATGGCAGGACTGTCGGTATGAGGAGAGATTGGATCGACTGGGTCTGTATTCACTAGAGTTTAGAAGAATGAGAGGGGATCTCATAGAAACATATAAAATTCTGACGGGACTGGACAGGTTAAATGCAGGAAGAATGTTCCCGCTGTTGGGGAATTCCAGAACCAGGGATCACAGTCTAAGGATAAGGGGTAAGCCATTTAGGACCGAGATGAGGAGAAACTTCTTCACCCAGAGAATTGTGAACCTGTGGAATTCTCTACCGCAGAAAGTTGTTGAGGACAGTTCGTTAGATATATTAAAAAGGGAGTTAGATGTGGGCCTTACGGCTCAAGGGATCAAGGGTTATGGAGAGAAAGCAGGAATGGGGTACTGAAGTTGCATGATCAGCCATTGATCTTATTGAATGGTGGTGCAGGCTAGAAGGGCCAAATGGCCTACTCCTCACCTATTTTCTATGTTTCCATGTTTCTATGAATGGGCCTCCTCCTGTTCATGTCTAACAGTTTCGAGGGGCTGAATGGGCCTCCTCCTGTTCCTGTGTAACAGGCTCGAGGGGCTGAATGGGCCTCCTACTGTTTCTGTGTAACACGCTTGAGGGGCTGAATGGGCCTCCTCCTGTTCCTGTGTTACTGGCTCGAGGGGCCGAATAGGCTTCCTCCTGTTCCCATGTAACAGCCTCGAGGGACTGAATGGGCCTCCTCCTGTTCCTGTGTAACAGGCTCGAGGGACTGAATGGGCCTCCTTCTGTCCCAGTGTAACAGTATCGAGGGGCTGAATGGGCCTCCTTCTGTCCCAGTGTAACAGTATCGAGGGGCTGAATGGGCCTCCTTCTGTCCCAGTGTAACAGTATCGAGGGGCTGAATGGGCCTCCTCTGTTCCTGTGTAACAGGCTCGAGGGGCTGAATGGGCCTCCTCCTGTTCATGTGTAACAGTTTCGAGGGGCTGAATGGGCCTCCTCCTGTTCATGTGTAAGAGGCTTGAGGGATTGAATGGGCCTCCTCCTATTCCTGTGTAACAGGCTCGAGGGACTGAATGGGCCTCCTCCTGTTCCTGTGTAACAGGCTCGAGGGACTGAATGGGCCTCCTTGTGTCCCAGTGTAACAGGCTCGAGGGACTGAATGGGCCTCCTCCTGTTCATGTGTAACAGGCTCGAGGGGCTGAATGGGCTTCATGCTGTTCATGTGTAACAGGCTCGAGGGACTGAATGGGCCTCCTCCTGTTCCTGTGTAACAGGCTCGAGGGGCTGAATGGGCATCCTCCTGTTCCTGTGTAACAGGCTCGAGGGGCTGAATGGGCCTCCTCCTGTTCCTGTGTTACTGGCTTGAGGGGCCGAATGGGCCTCCTCCTGTTCCCATGCAACAGCCTTGAGGGACTGAATGGGCCTCCCCCTGTTCCTGTGTAACAGGCTCGAGGGACTGAATGGGTCTCCTTCTGTCCCAGTGTAACAGGCTCGAGGGACTGAATGGGCCTCATCCTGTTCATGTGTAACAGTTTCGAGGGGCTGAATGGGCCTCCTCCTGTTCATGTGTAAGAGGCTTGAGGGATTGAATGGGCCTCCTCCTGTTCCTGTGTAACAGGCTCGAGGGACTGAATGGGCCTCCTCCTGTTCCTGTGTAACATGCTCGAGGGGCTGAATGGGCCTCCTCCTGTTCCTGTGTAACAGGCTCGAGGGGCTGAATGGGCCTCCTCCTGTTCATGTGTAACAGTTTCGAGGGACTGAATGGGCCTCCTCCTATTCCTGTTTAACAGGCTCGAGGGACTGAACGGGCCTCCTCCTGTTCCTGTGTATCAGGCTCGAGGGGCTGAATGGGCCTCCTCCTGTTCCTGTGAAACAGGCTCGAGGGACTGAATAGGCCTCCTCCTGTTCCTGTGTAGCTGGCTTGAGGGACTGAATGGGCCTCCTCCTGTTCCAGTGTAACAGGCTCGAGGGGCTGAATGGGCCTCCTCCTGTCCCAGTGTCACAGGCTCGAGGGACTGAATGGGCCTCATCCTGTTCATGTGTAACAGTTTCGAGGGGCTGAATGGGCCTCCTCCTGTTCCTGTGTAACAGGCTCGAGGTGCTGAATGGGCCTCCTCCTGTTCCTGTGAAACAGGCTCGAGGGACTGAATAGGCCTCCTCCTGTTCCTGTGTAGCAGGCTCGAGGGGCTGAATGGGCCTCCTCCTGTTCCTGTGTATCAGGCTCGAGGGGCTGAATGGGCCTCCTCCTGTTCCTGTGTAACAGGCTCAAGGGGCTGAATGGGCCTCCTCCTGTTCCTGTGTAACAGGCTCGAGGGGCTGAATGGGCCACCTCCTGTTTCTGTGTAACAGGCTCGAGGGGCTGAATGGGCCTCCTCCTGTTCCTGTGTTACTGGCTTGAGAGGCCGAATGGGCCTCCTCCTGTTCCCATGCAACAGCCTCGAGGGACTGAATGGGCCTCCTCCTGTTCCTGAGTAACAGGCTCGAGGGACTGAATGGGCCTCCTTCTGTCCCAGTGTAACAGGCTCGAGGGACTGAATGGGCCTCCTCCTGTTCCTGTGTAACATGCTCGAGGGGCTGAATGGGCCTCCTCCTGTTCCTGTGTAACAGGCTCGAGGGGCTGAATGGGCCTCCTCCTGTTCGTGTGTAAGAGGCTCGAGGGGCTGAATGGGCCTCCTCCTGCACCTATATTCTATGTTTCCATGTTTCTATGAATGGGCCTCCTCCTGTTCATGTGTAACAGGCTCGAGGGGCTGAATGGGCCTCCTCCTGTTCGTGTGTAAGAGGCTCGAGGGGCTGAATGGGCCTCCTCCTGCACCTATATTCTCTGTTTCCATGTTTCTATGAATGGGCCTCCTCCTGTTCCTGTGTAAGAGGCTCGAGGGGCTGAATGGACCTGCTCCTGTTCCTGTGTAACAGGCTCGAGGGGCTGAATGGGCCTCCTCCTGTTCCTGTGTAACAGGCTCGAGGGGCTGAATGGGCCTCCTCCTGTTCCTGTGTAACAGGCTCGAGGGGCTGAATGGGCCTCCTCCTGTTCCTGTGTAACAGGCTCGAGGGACTGAATGGGCCTCCTCCTGTAACTGTGTAACAGGTTCGAGGGGCTGAATGGGCCTCCTCCTGTTCCTGTGTAACAGGCTCGAGGGGCTGAATGGGCCTCCTCCTGTTCCTGTGTAACAGACTCGAGGGGCTGAATGGGCCTCCTCCTGTTCCTGTGTAACAGGCTCGAGGGGCTGAATGGGCCTCCTCCTGTTCCTGTGTAACAGGTTCGAGGGGCTGAATGGGCCTCCTCCTGTTCCTGTGTAACAGGTTCGAGGGGCTGAATGGGCCACCTCCTGTTCCTGTGTAACAGGCTCGAGGGGCTGAATGGGCCTCCTCCTGTTCCTGTGTAACAGGCTCGAGGGCCTGAATGGGCCTCCTCCTGTTCCTGTGTAACAGGCTCGAGGGACTGAATGGGCCTCCTCCTGTTCCTGTGTAACAGGCTCGAGGGACTGAATGGGCCTCCTCCTGTTGCTGTGTCCCGAAGTTCCTATAAACGTGACCAGGACGACTTGTGGAGTTTCGTCAGATTCCCAGGGACATGTCTCCTGGTCGGGAGGACAGGGAGTATTTGTCGATGGTGTGTTTCCATATCTCACTCAGCTCCTGTTTCTCCTTCCCCTGTGTGCAGGTAGATGGCGAGACGGTTAATTTGCCGGTGAGCTTAGAGTCGGGTAAAGTCCGCGTTACCCACACCGGATCGGCGGCCGTGTTGCGGACAGATTTTGGCCTGGGCGTCTCCTACGACTGGAACCATTACGCGGCAGTGACAGTTCCGGGGACCTATTCCGGGTCCCTGTGTGGGCTCTGCGGGGACTATAACGGGGACGCGTCCGACGATTTCGCCTCCCCCAACGGCACGGCCATCTCCGGGGCCTCGGCGTTCGGGAACAGCTGGAAAAGCCCAACCTCTGGCACTGGGTGTTCCGACGACACCGGCCCAGCGGGACCCGTGTGTGGGGAAGGAGCGCGTGGAGTCTACGCCTCGGGGAGTCACTGTGGCATTCTGAGCAACGCCACTGGGCCTTTCCGCCGATGTCACCCGGAGCTGAGCCCCGCCATTTACTCCGACAACTGTGTGTTTGATCTGTGCGCGTTGGCGGGAGACCACACCACCCTGTGCCAGGCCATTGGGTCTTACGCCTCAGAGTGTCAGAGAAGGGGAATCACCATCGGAGATTGGAGAAATGCAACGCGCTGTGGTAATGCAATGGGGTCTTTGGGAACCTCAATCACAAGAACATCAGAAATAGGAGCAGGAGTCGACCATTCGGCCCCTCGAGCCTGCTCCGCCATTTAATACCATCATGGCTGATCCCATCATGGACTCAGCTCCACTTCCCTGCCCGCTCCCTTATCCCCTTATCGGTTAAGAAACTGTCTATCTCTGTCTTAAATATATTCAATGTCCCGGCTTCCACAGCTCTCTGAGGCAGAGAATTCCACAGATTTACAACCCTCTGAGAGAAGAAATTCCTCCTCATCTCAGTTTTAAATGGGCGGCCCCTTATTCTAAGACCATGCCCCCTAGTTCTAGTCTCCCCCATCAGTGGGAACATCCTCTCTGCATCCACCTTGTCGAGCCCCCTCATAATCTGATACGTTTCGATAAGATCACCTCTCATTCTTCTGAACTCCAATGAGTAGAGGCCCAACCTCCTCAACCTTTCCTCATAAGTCAACCCCCTCATCCCCGGAATCACCCGAGTGAACCTTCTCTGAACTGCCTCCAAAGCAAGTATATTCTTTCGTAAATACGGAAACCAAAACTGCACGCAGTACTCCAGGTGTGGCCTCACCAATACCCTGTATAACTGGAGCAAGACTTCCCTGCTTTTATACTCCATCCCCTTTGCAATAAAGGCCAAGATACCATTGGCCTTCCTGTTGCTGTGGGTGAATTGTTAATTTTAAATCTCAGATTGATATATTTTGTTGACCAACGTATGCTATCTTCCTCACGACCTCACTAAACACACCGACTCCACGATGGATCTGTACACAGGAACCTGTCAGGTGACATGTCAGCTGATGCCTTTATCATTGTAAACAGCAGTGGCTGCATTACCACATTTGTCCATTAGCGGCAGCTGTATTACACAAAGGTATTGAGCGATATTGGGGCAAAGGCAGCGCGATACAATGGGGACACCATGAATTAAATTGCAAGAAGCGAATACACAAACCAAGGTTGTGCTCCCTGGAATTTAGACGGCGAAGGTGTGATTTAATCCAAGTTTTCAAGATATTAAGGAGAACCAAGTGTATTAAGCTTATGGGGTAGTTTCGTCGCAGATAGTCCATGGGGCGGTACTGAGGGAGTGCCGTACTGCGCTGTCAGAGGGGCAGTACTGAGGGAGTGCCGCAGTGTCGGAGGGGCAGTACTGAGGGAGCGCCGCACTGTCGGAGGGGCAGTACTGAGGGAGTGCCGCAGTGTCGGAGGGGCAGTACTGAGGGAGCGCTGTACTGCGCTGTCAGAGGGGCAGTACTAAGGGAGTGCCGCACTGTCGGAGGGGCAGTACTGAGGGAGTGCCGTACTGCGCTGTCAGAGGGGCAGTACTGAGGGAGTGCCATACTGCGCTGTCAGAGGGGCAGTACTGAGGGAGCACCGCACCGTCGGAGGGGCAGTACTGAGAGAGCGCCGTACTGTCGGAGGGGCAGTACTGAGGGAGTGCCGCATTGTCGGAGGGGCAGTACTGAGGGAGCGCCGTACTGAGGGAGCGCCATACTGTCGGAGGGGCAGTACTGAGGGAGTGCCGCACTGTCGGAGGGGCAGTACTGAGAGAGCGCCGTACTGTCGGAGGGGCAGTACTGAGGGAGCGCCGCACTGTCGGAGGGGCAGTACTGAGGGAGTGCCGCATTGTCGGAGGGGCAGTACTGAGGGAGCGCCGTACTGCGTTGTCGGAGGGGCAGTACTGAGGGAGTGCCGCACTGTCGGAGGGGCAGTACTGAGGGAGTGCCGCATTGTCGGAGGGGCAGTACTGAGGGAGCGCCGTACTGAGGGAGCGCCATACTGTCGGAGGGGCAGTACTGAGGGAGCGCCATACTGTCGGAGGGGCAGTACTGTGGGCGTGCCGCACTGTCGGAGGGGCAGTACTGAGGGAGCGCCGCACTGTCGGAGGGGCAGTACTGAGGGAGCGCCGCACTGTCGGAGGGGCAGTACTGAGGGCGCGCCGCACTGTCGGAGGGGCAGTACTGAGGGAGCGCCGCACTGTCGGAGGGGCAGTACTGAGGGAGCGCCGCACTGTCGGAGGGGCAGTACTGAGGGAGCGCCGCACTGTCGGAGGGGCAGTACTGAGGGAGCGCCGCACTGTCGGAGGGGCAGTACTGAGGGAGCGCCGCACTGTCGGAGGGGCAGTACTGAGGGAGCGCCGCACTGTCGGAGGGGCAGTACTGTGGGCGCGCCGCACTGTCGGAGGGGCAGTACTGAGGGAGCGCCGCACTGTCGGAGGGGCCGTGCTGAGGGAGCGCCGCACTGTCAGAGGGGCCGTGCTGAGGGAGTCCGTGTTTCCTACGACCAACATTTAGCCCTGAACCAACATCACTAAAAACAGACGATCTGGGCCTTTATCACTTTGGCTGTGTGTGGGAGCTTGCTGTGCGCAAATTGGCTGCCTGCGTTTCCCACATTGGAGCCAGTGACGGCACTTGAAAAAGGGAGTCGTTGATTGGCTGTGAGGCGTTTTGGGCCGTGCTGGGGGAGAGTGGGGGCTGGTGAAAGGCAGATTGGAGAAGTGGCAATTTATTCCAGCTGTCAATATATTTCCCATTTAGTTCCACAGTGTCCCACAAACAGCCATTTCGAAGTGTGCGGAGATCCGTGTCCGGAGGACTGTGCCAGCGTCGCCCGCAATTCATCGTGTGACCTGACCTGTTCCGAGGGATGTCACTGTGACTGGGGTTACCTGCGGAGCGGCGATAGCTGTGTGCTCCCCCACAATTGCGGCTGTCTCTACAATGGAGCGTATCTGAAGGTAATTCAGCGCCTCTCCACCAGAGGCCGCTACCGGGGGGGGGTGGTGGGAGCTGAAAGGGAGCAAAGCCTCTCAGATACACGGCCCAGAAACAAGCTGTTCGGACCAACCAGCCCCAGGCCCACTCGAACCTCCTCCCGTCTCTCCACATCTAAATCTATCGGCTTATCATAAGAACATGAGAAATAGGAGCAGGAGTGGGCCATTCGGCCCCTCGAGCCTGCTCCGCCATTTAATACCACCATGGCTGATCCCATCATGGACTCAGCTCCACTTCCCTGCCCGCCCCCTTATCCCCTTATCGGTTAAGAAACTGTCTATCTCTGTCTTAAATATATTCAATGTCCCGGCTTCCACAGCTCTCTGAGGCAGCGAATTCCACAGATTTACAACCCTCTGAGAGAAGAAATTCCTCCTCATCTCAGTTTTAAATGGGCGGCCCCTTATTCTAAGACCATGCCCCCTAGTTCTAGTCTCCCCCATCAGTGGAAACATCCTCTCTGCATCCACCTTGTCAAGCCCCCCTCATAATCTGATACGTTTCGATAAGATCACCTCTCATTCTTCTGAATTCCAAATGAGTAGAGGCCCAACCTCCTCAACCTTTCCTCATAAGTCAACCCCCTCATCCCCGGAATCAACCGAGTGAACCTTCTCTGAACTGCCTCCAAAGCAAGTATATCCTTTCGTAAATACGGAAACCAAAACTGCACGCAGTACTCCAGGTGTGGCCTCACCAATACCCTGTATAACTGGAGCAAGACTTCCCTGCTTTTATACTCCATCCCCTTTGCAATAAAGGCCAAGATACCATTGGCCTTCCTGATCACTTGCTGTACCTGCATACTATCCTTTTGTGTTTCATGCACAAGTAACCCCCAGGTCCCGCTGTACTGAGCACTTTGCAATCTTTCTCCATTTAAATAATAACTTGCGCTGCGATTTTTTTTCCGCCAAAGTGCATGACCTCACACTTTCCCACATTATATTCCATCTGACAAATTTTTGCCCACTCACTGAGCCTGTCTTTCTCCTTTTGCAGATTTTCTCTGTCCTCCTCACACATTGCTTTTCCTCCCATCTTTGTATCATCAGCAAACTTTGTCTGCCTCCTTTTTTTAAATAGTTGTTATGCATGAGGTCAGTTTTGGTGGCCAAACCATAGCATGTCCTTAATTGTCCCGCTTCATTCCAAAGCTTGCAACAAACAGTGTTTAGTTGATGTTGTGTGATTCTCTGAAGATGGGTAACCGTACAGCCTGCTCACAGTCACGCGCGGTGCAGTCCCAAATCGTGTTATTGTTGCTATTTTTTGCAGGTTGGGGAGTCGGTGCTGACGGCGGACTGCGGACTTCGCTGCCGGTGCTCCCCGGGACGGTCTGTCGAATGCCACGCTGCCTCTTGCGGTCCGACCGAGCATTGCGTGGTCCGTAGGGGAAGGAGGGTCTGCACCAGCTGTTCCTCCACCTGCACCATATCCGGTGACCCTCACTACCACACCTTCGACGGTGCGCTGGCTCACTTCCAGGGCACCTGCGACTACCACATCGTCTCGGTCTGCCGGGCATCGGCGGCGGCCCCGTGGTTCCGGGTCACGGCAGAGAACGGGTTCCGCGGCGGGCGATCAGCGTCGTTCGTCTCCCGCGTCCACGTCTATGTCCGGGACCTTCACATCATCATTGAGCAGGGGAAGGGTGTTCAGGTGAGCCTTGAGCAACCTCTACCATTCAGGGCAGGCTGTTCCCGTGCTCTGTTCCAACTCCGACGTTTCAAATCGCTCCGCCTCCCCCCCCCACCCCCCCCCCGGGCCTCAGCTCATCCACTGCTGAAGCCCTCGTCCCTGCCTTTGTTACCTCCAGACTTGACCATTCCAACGCGCTGCGCTCCTGGCCGGCCTCCCACATTCTACCCGACGTAAACTAGAGGTGATCCAAAACTCGGCTGTCCCCGTGTCCTAACTCGCCCCGAGTCCCACTCACCCATCACCCCCTGTGCTCACTGCCCCGTGTCCTAACTCGCACCTAGTCCCACTCACCCATCACCCCCTGTGCTCACTGCCCCGTGTCCTAACTCGCACCTAGTCCCACTCACCCATCACCCCCTGTGCTCACTGCCCCGTGTCCTAACTCACACCCAGTCCCACTCACCCATCACCCCCTGTGCTCACTGCCCCGTGTCCTAACTCGCACCGAGTCCCACTCACCCATCACCCCCTGTGCTCACTGCCCCGTGTCCTAACTCGCACCGAGTCCCGCTCACCCATCACCTCCTGTGCTCACTGCCCCGTGTCCTAACCCACACCCAGTCCCACTCACCCATCACCCCCTGTGCTCACTGACCCCGTGTCCTAACTCGCACCCAGTCCCACTCACCCATCACCCCCTGTGCTCACTGCCCCATGTCCTAACTCGCACCTAGTCCCACTCACCCATCACCCCCTGTGCTCACTGACCCCGTGTCCTAACTCACACCCAGTCCCACTCACCCATCACCCCCTGTGCTCACTGCCCCCGTGTCCTAACTCACCCCGAGTCCCACTCACCCATCACCCCCTGTGCTCACTGACCCCGTGTCCTAACTCGCACCCAGTCCCACTCACCCATCACCCCCTGTGCTCACTGCCCCCGTGTCCTAACTCGCACCCAGTCCCACTCACCCATCACCCCCTGTGCTCACTGCCCCCGTGTCCTAACTCGCACCCAGTCCCACTCACCCATCGCCCCCTGTGCTCACTGACCCCGTGTCCTAACTCGCACCCAGTCCCACTCACCCATCACCCCCTGTGCTCACTGCCCCCGTGTCCTAACTCACACCCAGTCCCACTCACCCATCGCCCCCTGTGCTCACTGCCCTGTGTCCTAACTCGCCCCCAGTCCCACTCACCCATCACCCCCTGTGCTCACTGACCCCGTGTCCTAACTCGCCCCCAGTCCCACTCACCCATCACCCACTTTGCTCGCTGACTTACATTGGTTCCCGGTTAATCAACGCCTTTAGTTCAAAATTCTTATCCTTGTTTACAAATCCCTCCATGGCCCTCGTCCCTCCCTATCTCTGTAACCCCCTCCAGCCCCTACACCCCTCCCTATCTCTGTAACCTCCTTCAGGCCCTACACCCCTCCCTATCTCTGTAATCTCCTCCAGCCCCTACACCCCTCCCTATCTCTGTAACCCCCTCCAGCCCCACAACCCCCCGAGATCTCTGCACACCTCTAATTCTGCCCTCCTGACCATCCCTGATTATAATCGCTCCACCATCGGTGGCCGTGCCTTCAGCTGCCTGGGCCCCAAGTTCTGGAACTCCCTCCCTAAACCTCTCCGCCTCTCTCTCCTCCTTCAGGATGCTCCTTAAAACCCACCTCTGTGACCCAGCTTTTGGTCGCCTGTCCCTAATATCTCCCTACGTGGCTCAGTGTCAAATTTTGTGTCATAATTGCTCCTGTGAAGCACCTTGGGATGTATCACCAGGTTAAAGGTTTTGTTGTGTTGAAGTGTGCGTTTCTCAAACCCACACTAATATTTAATATAACACAATACAAGGTCACTTGTCGATTAAGACTTTAATGTTTCTGTATTTCTATTGACCAATAAAGAACATCAGAAATAGGAGCAGGAGTCGGCCATTCGGCCCCTCGAGCCTGCTCCGCCATTTAATACGATCATGGCTGATCCGATCATGGACTCAGCTCCACTTCCCCGCCCGCTCCCCATAACCCTTCACTCCCTTATCGCCCAAAAATCTGTCTATCTCCGCCTTAAACATATTCAATGTCCCAGCCTCCACAGCTCTCTGGGGCAGAGAATTCCACAGATTTACAACCCTCTGAGAGAAGAAATATTTCTCTTGACACAATAGGATGAAGATTCACTCGGTTGACTCCTGGGGAGGTTGGGCCTCTACTCATTGGAGATGAGAAGAATGAGAGGCGATCTTATTGAAAGGTGTAAGATTATGAGGGGGCTTGACAAGGTGGATGCAGAGAGGATGTTTCCACTGATGGGGGAGACTAGAACTAGGGGGCATGGTCTTAGAATAAGGGGCCGCCCATTTAAAACTGAGATGAGGAGGAATTTCTTCTCTCAGAGGGTTGTAAATCTGTGGAATTCTCTGCCCCAGAGAGCTGTGGAAGCCGGGACATTGAATATATTTAAGGCGGAGATAGACAGATTTTTGAGCGATAAGGGAGTGAAGGATTATGGGAAGCGGGCGGGGAAGTGGAGCTGAGTCCATGATCGGATCAGCCATGATGGTATTAAATGGCGGAGCAGGCTCGAGGGGCCGAATGGCCGACGACTCCTGTTCCTGTGTAACAGGCTCGAGGGACTGAATGGGCCTCCTCCTGTTCCTGTGTAACAGGCTCGAGGGGCTGAATGGGCCTCCTCCTGTTCCTGTGTAACAGGCTCGAGGGGCTGAATGGGCCTCCTCCTGTTCCTGTATAACAGGCTCGAGGGGCTGAATGGCCTCCTCCTGTTCCTGTGTAACAGGCTCGAGGGGCTGAATGGGCCTCCTCCTGTTCCTGTGTAACAGGCTCGAGGGACTGAATGGGCCTCCTCCTGTTCCTGTGTAACAGGCTCGAGGGGCTGAATGGCCTCCTCCTGTTCCTGTATAACAGGCTCGAGGGGCTGAATGGGCCTCCTCCTGTTCCTGTGTAACAGGCTCGAGGGGCTGAATGGGCCTCCTCCTGTTTCTGTGTAACAGGCTCGAGGGGCTGAATGAGCCTCCTCCTGTTCATGTGTAAGAGGCTTGAGGGATTTAATGGGCCTCATCCTGTTCCTGTGTAACAGGTTCGAGGGACTGAATGGGCCTCCTCCTGTTCCTGTGTAACAGGCTCGAGGGGCTGAATGGGCCTCCTCCTGTTCCTGTGTAACAGGCTCGAGGGACTGAATGGGCCTCCTCCTGTTCCTGTGTAACAGGCTCGAGGGGCTGAATGGGCCTCCTCCTGTTCCTGTGTAACAGGCTCGAGGGGCTGAATGGGCCTCCTCCTGTTCCTGTGTAACAGGCTCGAGGGGCTGAATGGGCCTCCTCCTGTTCCTGTATAACAGGCTCGAGGGGCTGAATGGCCTCCTCCTGTTCCTGTGTAACAGGCTCGAGGGGCTGAATGGGCCTCCTCCTGTTCCTGTGTAACAGGCTCGAGGGACTGAATGGGCCTCCTCCTGTTCCTGTGTAACAGGCTCGAGGGGCTGAATGGCCTCCTCCTGTTCCTGTATAACAGGCTCGAGGGGCTGAATGGGCCTCCTCCTGTTCCTGTGTAACAGGCTCGAGGGGCTGAATGGGCCTCCTCCTGTTTCTGTGTAACAGGCTCGAGGGGCTGAATGGGCCTCCTCCTGTTCATGTGTAAGAGGCTTGAGGGATTTAATGGGCCTCATCCTGTTCCTGTGTAACAGGTTCGAGGGACTGAATGGGCCTCCTCCTGTTCCTGTGTAACAGGCTCGAGGGGCTGAATGGGCCAACTCCTGCTCATGTTTCTGACGTTGACCCCGTGACCTTTGTGTCGTCAGGTGAATGGCAGTGCGGTGTCGCTGCCCTCCACAGTCGGCGGTTTGACCAATATTGTCCAGACCGGTGAGTATGTGATGGTGAGCACCCTGAGCGGTGTGCAGGTCCATTACGATGGGCGCAGCACGGCACTTGTGAGAGTGGGGTCGCAATACGCCAACACATTGTGCGGCATGTGCGGGAACTTCAATGGTGACCCACGGGATGACAAGCTTCTGCCCGACGGACGGAGCGCAGCGAGTGACAGCCAATTCGGGAATTCCTGGAAAACTGAACACAGCCCTTTGAGGTACGGCCTTCTCGCGCAGGCAGGTAAGGGGTTAAAAAATGGTCACTGAAGTGGAGACAGAGCGATGGTCACAAAAGTGGGTAGTGAATTGATCTGAAATGTGAAATGTTCCAGATTGAAGAGGGCTTATCAGTATTAGAGATTCTGAGGACTAAGGACACCCTCTATATTACGGTAGGGATTGTAATATTGACCTATTATGTATTAGCCCCTTATGTAATGTATGTGGGCGACCCTGACCTGTGAGAGGTCACCACCGCAGGTTGGGAGGATGAAAGAGCTGGAGTGCGGGCCCTACAGGGGCAACTTCCAGCGCGAGACGCTCCACATACGCAACAACTTTGAGGTGGGCATCAATCAAGGCCCAGTTCGCCATTTGGAGCGCGGGCAGGAACATCAGCGGGGCGCAGGCACAGCGCAGGAGGTCGGGGCGGAGGAGCGGCGAGAGATCGGGGCGGAGAGAGATCGGGGGGGGCGGAGGAGGGGCGAGAGATTGGGGCGGAGGAGCGGCGAGAGATCGGGGCGGAGGAGGGGCGAGAGATGGGGGCGGAGGAGGGGCGAGAGATTGGGGCGGAGGAGTGGCGAGAGATCGGGGCGGAGGAGTGGCGAGAGATCGGGGGCGGAGGAGCGGCGAGAGATCGGGGCGGAGGAGCAGCGAGAGATCGGGGCGGAGGAGTGGCGAGAGATCGGGGCGGAGGAGCGGCGAGGGATCGGGGCGGAGGAGCGGCGAGAGATCGGGGCGGAGGAGGGGCGAGAGATCGGGGCGGAGGAGTATCGAGAGATCGGGGCGGAGGAGCGGCGAGAGATCGGGGCGGAGGAGCGGCGAGAGATCGGGGCGGAGGAGGGGCGAGAGATCGGGGCGGAGGAGTATCGAGAGATCGGGGCGGAGAAGCGGCGAGAGATCGGGGCGGAGGAGTGGCGAGAGATCGGGGCGGAGGAGCGGCGAGTGTTTGTGGTGGAGGAGCGGCGAGAGATCGGGGCGGAGGAGGGGCGTGAGATCGGGGCGGAGGAGCGGCGAGAGATCGGGGCGGAGGAGCGGCGAGAGATCGGGGCGGAGGAGCGGCGAGAGATCGGGGCGGAGGAGTATCGAGAGATCGGGGCGGAGGAGTATCGAGAGATCGGGGCGGAGGAGTGGCGAGAGATCGGGGCGGAGGAGGGGCGAGAGATCGGGGCGGAGGAGGGGCGAGAGATCGGGGCGGAGGAGCGGCGAGGGATCGGGGCGGAGGAGCGGCGAGTGTTTGTGGTGGAGGAGCGGCGAGAGATCGGGGCGGAGGAGCGGCGAGGGATCGGGGCGGAGGAGCGGCGAGTGTTTGTGGTGGAGGAGCGGCGAGGGATCGGGGCGGAGGAGCGGCGAGTGTTTGTGGTGGAGGAGCGGTGAATGAGGGTACGGGGTACTGCGATATGTGTGTGCACTGGGTCTGTGCAGCAGAGCTGGTCTCCAGTCGTCCTGGTTAACCCTTGCCCCTGGACCAAGACCTCGCTCTGTCAAGCCCCGTGTGGTGGCTGGTGTACAACGGTCACCCCACGTTAAAACAATCCACCCACAGGCATCTTCCACCCTAGAGTTAAGAACTGGAACATCGGGTCCTCCATTGAAACATCTATGAACTCATCCCTTTTGATGTGGAAAGTCTTCCTCGTTCGAGGGAGCACTTATGATGATGATGATGATGTAACGCACGCTCACACACTCGCTTACATTGGGGGAAGAACAGGTTAGCAGCAATGCCTGATGGTTTATGAACCATCCGTTGGGTTAACCTTAGAACAGACTCGTGGGAGCGTACGTATTCAGTATTGAACAGGGAGATGAATGTTTGGAATTATAGCAACGTGGGAACATTGTCATAAGCGCTCCCTCGAAACGAGGATAACTTGCTTCGACGCCAAAAAAACAGGGATGAGTTCACAGATGTTTCAACGAAGGACCTAATATTCCAGATCCCGAACTACATCCTGAAGGGTGGAAGATGCCTGTGGGTGGATTGTTTTAACGTGGGGTGACCGTTGTACACCAGCCACCACACGGGGCTTGACAGAGCGTAGTCCAGGGGCAAGGGTTAACCAGGACGACTGGAGACCAGCTCTGCTGCACTGACCCAGTGCTCACACAACATATCGCGGTGTGGGCTGGGCCCCTGCTGCCCCCGGGCCCCGAACATGCGGCTCCCCTGGGGTCCGATCACGGCCCTCCACAGGGAACATGGGAACGTGGGAACAGGATGGTATCGACTGGTAGTTTTGACCAGAGCTCTTGGGAGAGGGATAAGGAGACATCACCCTGGGAAACAAGGTCAACCAACACGTCATGAGGAACTGAGGCACAGTTGCCACCACTCAATAAGACGTTGTGGGAGGGTAACGTGTGATGGGAGATGCACAGATAGTGGGGGGTAGGACCAATCAGAGCCAGTCTGATAAGGGTCAACGAATCAGTGTAACTTCGCTGATAGCAGTGGGCCAATGAGTGGTTCTGCAAGAGGGTGGCACACAGCGCAGAAAATTAATTACTGTCGTTGCAAACTGTTGTTCTGGGAAGTGTTCAGTGTTCATCGGGAACTTCCCGAGCATGCTCGAATAAAAACCCGGTTAAACCGAGGTTTAGTCTGAGTGATTCCGTGATCGCTAGACGAGAGGGTGAAGGGCGGGTGTCAACTCCTTATATCAGAGAGTCCACCTCGAGAATGATAATTCTTCCCAATACCCCAACAGGATCAAATCTGCACTTCACACAATCAGAGAAATTTGCAGCACAGAGGGAGGCCATTCGGCCCATCGTGTCCGCCTTTCGCCGGCCGACCAACAGCTACCCAGCCTAATCCCACTTTCCCGCTCTCGGTCCGTAGCCCTGCAGGTTACAGCACTTCAAGTGTACATCCAAATGTGGTGAGGGTTTCTGCCTCTACCCCCCTTTCAGGCAGTGAGTTCCCCCCCAGACCCCCACCACCCTCCGGGTGAAGACATTTCCCCTCAAACCCCCTCTAAACCTCCTACACTCGCACCCACGTGGAACTGTACCACCGCTCAGCTTACCCAATACAGAGTAAAGCTCCCTCGACACTGTCCCATCAAACACTCCCAGGGCAGGTACAGGGGGTTAGATACAGAGTAAAGCTCCCTCTACACTGTCCCATCAAACACTCCCAGGGCAGGTACAGGTGGTTAGATACAGAGTAAAGCTCCCTCTACACTGTCCCATCAAACACTCCCAGGGCAGGTACAGGGGGTTAGATACAGAGTAAAGCTCCCTCTACACTGTCCCATCAAACACTCCCAGGGCAGGTACAGGGGGTTAGATACAGAGTAAAGCTCCCTCTGCACTGTCCCATCAAACACTCCCGGGGCAGGTACAGGGGGTTAGATACAGAGTAAAGCTCCCTCTACACTGTCCCATCAAACACTCCCAGAGCAGGTACAGGGGGTTAGATACAGGGTAAAGCTCCCTCTACATGTTCTGGCATTGAGCTGATTTCGTTTTACTTGCAGCTGTGAAGATGACACTCGAAGCGGAGGATTTTCGTGTCCTGAATCTGCACACTATGAGTCCCTCTGCTCGATAATACTCAATAACACCGGGCCCTTTGCCGAATGTCACTGGCACCTGGAGCCAGAGAATTATTACCAATCCTGTGTCTATGACTTGTGCCTATACGGGACGAGCAGTCTGCTGCTGTGTGGGGCCGTGGAGGCTTATGAAAAGGCGTGTAATCTACAGGGGTTAACAATTCCACCATGGCAAGACAGTCGAGACTGCCGTAAGGATATGTATTATTTCCTCATATTTGTGAACAAAGTTAATCCATCTCCGCCCCCTGTCTCAGCTCATCCGCTGCTGAAACCCTCACCCCTGCCTCTGTTACCTCCAGACTTGACCATTCCAACACACTCCTGGCCGGCCTCCCACATTCTACCCAACGTAAACTACAGGTGATCCAAAACTCAGCTGTCCCCGTGTCCTAACTCGCATCGAGTCCCGCTCACCCATCACCCACTGTGCTCACTGCCCCGTGTCCTAACTCACACCCAGTCCCACTCACCTATCACCCCCTGTGCTCACTGACCCCGTGTCCTAACTCACACCCAGTCCCACTCACCCATCACCCCCTGTGCTCACTGACCCAGTGTCCTAACTCACACCCAGTCCCACTCACCCATCACCCCCTGTGCTCACTGACCCCGTGTCCTAACTCACACCCAGTCCCACTCACCCATCACCCCCTGTGCTCACTGCCCCGTGTCCTAACTCGCACCGAGTCCCACTCACCCATCACCCCCTGTGCTCACTGACCCGTGTCCTAACTCGCACCGAGTCCTACTCACCCATCACCCCCTGTGCTCACTGACCCCGTGTCCTAACTCACACCCAGTCCCACTCACCCATCACCCCCTGTGCTCACTGCCCCGTGTCCTAACTCACACCCAGTCCCACTCACCCATCACCCCCTGTGCTCACTGACCCCGTGTCCTAACTCGCATCGTGTCCCACTCACCCATCACCCCCTGTGCTCACTGCCCCGTGTCCTAACTCACACTCAGTCCCGCTCACCCATCGCCCCCTGTGCTCGCTGACCCCGTGTCCTAACTCGCACCGAGTCCCGCTCACCCATCACCCGCTGTGCTCACTGCCCCGTGTCCTAACTCGCACCGAGTCCCACTCACCCATCACCCCCTGTGCTCACTGCCCCGTGTCCTAACTCACACTCAGTCCCGCTCACCCATCGCCCCCTGTGCTCGCTGACCCCGTGTCCTAACTCGCACCGAGTCCCGCTCACCCATCACCCCCTGTGCTCACTGCCCCGTGTCCTAACTCGCACCCAGTCCCACTCACCCATCACCCCCTGTGCTCACTGACCTACATTGACTCCCGGTAAAGCATCACCTCGATTTTAAAATTCTCATCCTTGTTTACAAATCCCTCCATGGCCCTCGCCCCCCCCCTCTCTATCTCAGTAACCCCCTCCAGCTCCTACATCCCTCCCTATCTCTGTAACCCCCTCCAGCTCCTACACCCCTCTCTATCTCTGTAACTCCTCCAGACCCTACACCCCTCCCTATCTCTGTAACCCACTCCAGCCCCTACACCCATCCCTATCTCTGTAACCCCCTCCAGCCCCTACACCCCTCCCAATCTCTGTAACCTCCTCCAGCCCCTACACCCCTCCCTATCTCTGTAACCTCCTCCAGATGTTACACCCCTCCCTATCTCTGTAACCACCTCCAGCCCCTACACCCTCCCTATCTCTGTAACCTCCTCCAGCCACTACACCCCTCCCTATCTCTGTAACCTCCTCCAGCCCCTACACCCCTCCCTATCTTTGTAACCCCCTCCAGCCCCTATACCCCTCCGTATCTCTGTAACCCCCTCCAGTCCCTACACCCCTCCCTATCTCTGTAAGCCCCTCCAGCCCCACAACCCCCAGAGATCTCTGCACCCCTCTAATTCTACCCTCCTGAGCATCCCTGATTTCCATCGCTCCAACATCGGTGGCCGTGCCTTCAGCTGCCTGGGCCCCAAGCTCTGGAACTCCCTCCCTAAACCTCTCCGCCTCTCTCTCCTCCTTCAATACGCTCCTTAAAACCCACTCGTTGACCAATGTCGACTGATGCTGCCCGATGCCAAACGTTTCCATCTCATTATACCCCTGTGAAGTGTCTTGCGATGTTTCACTGCGTTAAAAATGCAACATAAGAACATCAGAAACAGGAGCAGGAGTCGGCCATTCAGCCCCTCGAGTCTGCTCCGCCATTTAATACGACCATGGCTGATCCCATCATGGACTCATCTCCACTTCCCTGCCCGCCCCCCATAACCCTTCACTCCCTTATCGCTCAAAAACCTGTCTATCTCCACCTTAAATATATTCAATGTCCCAGCCTCCACAGCTCTCTGGGGCAGAGAATTCCACAGATTTACAACCCTCTGAGAGAAGAAATTCCTCCTCATCTCAGTTTTAAATGGGCGGCCCCTTATTCTAAGACCATGCCCCCTAGTTCTAGTCTCCCCCATCAGTGGAAACATCCTCTCTGCATCCACCTTGTCCAGCCCCCTCATAATCTGATACGTTTCGATAAGATCACCTCTCATTCTTCTGAACTCCAATGAGTAGAGGCCCAACCTCCTCAACCTTTCCTCATAAGTCAACCCCCTCATCCCCGGAATCAACCGAGTGAACCTTCTCTGAACTGCCTCCAAAGCAAGTATATCCTTTCGTAAATATGGAAACCAAAACTGCACACAGTACTCCAGGTGTGGCCTCACCAAAGAGCCACTTCGTGGGACTCTCGGAGTTGAGCACACTGGGGCATTAAGCGGACGTATAACCATGTTGACTGTTCTTGCCTTCAGCCTTGCAGAACCCGTGTGAGGCCCAGAGGTGCACAGCCAATGAGTGGTGTGGAGAGCAAAGAGGGGCTATCGGATGTTACTGCGAAGATACGACAGGCAGCTCACGGGACAAGCCATTTGGTGAGGGACATGTGGGGCGAGCAGGGTCTGTACACACCCGTCGGTTGATACACACACAAGGACATCACGATTAGCAGCAGGATTCGGCCATTCGGCCCCTCGAGCCTGCACCACCAATCAATATGATCATGGCTGACCCTATATCTCAACACCATATTCCCATTTTCTCCCCATACCCCTTGATGCCTTTTGTATCTAGAAATCTATCTATCTCCCTCTTAAATATATTCAGTGACTTGCCCTCCACAGCCTTCTGTGGTAGAGAATTCCACAGGTTCACCACCCTCTGAGTGAGAACATTTCTCCTCATCTCGCTCCTAAATTTCCCGCCCCGTATCCTGAGACTGTGACTCCTTTTTCTAGACTTCCCAGCCCCAGGGAAACATCCTCCCCACATCCAGTCTGTCCAACTCCGTCAGAATTTTATTTATACCTTTCAATGTGAGCCCCTCTCATTCTTCTGAACATCTAGTAAACACAGGCTTGTTCCCAGAGGGATGGTTAACCCATCATCACCATCATAGGCAGTCCCTCGGAATCGAGGAAGACTTGCTTCCACTCTTAACATGAGTCCTTCGGTGGCTGAACAGCCCAATACGAGAACCACAGTCCCTGTCACAGGTGGGACAGATAGACGTTGAGGGAAGGGGAGGGTGGGACTGGTTTGCCGCACGCTCCTTCCGCTGCCTGCGCTTGGTTTCTGCGCGTTCTCGGCGACGAGACTCGAGGTGCTCAGCGCCCTCCCGGATGCACTCCCTCCACTTGGGGTGGACTGGTCTTTGGGCCAGGGACTCCCAGGTGTCAGTGGGGATGTTGCACTTTATCAGGGAGGCTTTGAGGGTGGTCCCTTGTAACGTTTCCTCTGCCCACCTTTGGCTCGTTTGCCGTGAAGGAGTTCCGAGTAGAGCGCTTGCTTTGGGAGTCTCGTGTCTGGGGGACCATGCGGACAATGTGGCCCTGCCCAGCGGAGCTGGTCGAGTGTGGTCAGTGCTTCGATGCTGGGGATGTTGGCCTGGTCGAGGACGCTAACGTTGGTGCGTCTGTCCTCCCAGGGGATTTGCAGGATCTTACATAGAAACATAGAAAATAGGTGCAGGAGTAGGCCATTCGGCCCTTCGAGCCTGCACGACCATTCAATAAGATCATGGCTGATCATTCCCTCTGTACCCCATTCCTGCTTTCTCTCCATACCCCTTGATCCCTTTAGCCGTAAGGGCCACATCTAACTCCCTTTTGAATATATCTAACGAACTGGTCTCAACAACTTTCTGTGGTAGAGAATTCCACAGGTTCACAATTCTCTGAGTGAAGAAGTTTCTCCTCATCTCGGTCCTAAATGTCTTACCCCTTATCCTTAGACTGTGACCCCTGGTTCTGGACTTCTCCAACATCGGGAACATTCTTCCTGCATCTAACCTGTCCAATCCCGTCAGAATTTTATATGTTTCTATGAGATCTCCTCTCATCCTTCTAAACTCCAGTGAATATAAGCCCAGTCGATCCAGTCTCTCCTCATATGTCAGTCCTGCCATCCCGGGAATCAGTCTGGTGAACCTTCGCTGCACTCCCTCAATAGCAAGAATGTCCTTCCTCAGATTAGGAGACCAAAACTGAACACAATATTCCAGGTGAGGCCTCACCAAGGCCCTGTGCAACTGCAGTAAGACCTCCCTGCTCCTATACTCAAATCCCCTCACTATGAAGGCCAACATACCATTTGCCTTCTTCACAGCCTGCTGTACCTGCATGCCAACTTTCAATGACTGATGTACCATGACACCCAGGTCTCGTTGCACCTCCCCTTTTCCTAATCTGCCACCATTCAGATAATAATCTGCCTTCGTGTTTTGCCCCCAAAGTGGATAACCTCACATTTATCCACATTATACTGCATCTGCCATGCATTTGCCCACTCACCGAACCTGTCCAAGTCACCCTGCAGCCTCTTAGCATCCTCCTCACAGCTCACACCGCTTAGTGTCATCTGCAAACTTGGGAGATATTACACTCAATTCCTTCATCTAAATCATTAATGTATATTGTAAACAGCGGAGACATCGTTTGTGGTATTTCTCCAGCGACTTGAGGTGTCTACATCTTGTTGTGAAATCCTTTCGTGAGCACCGGGTTGAAACCATTGTGTGGCAAAACCCTGTGGCGGAGATTATTTCAACAGCAGAAGTTGGCAGGGCAGGTTGAGAAAGTGGTCAATAACGGTTCGGGAATTCTGGGCTTCATAAACAGAGGCGTAGAGTAGAAAAGTGTGGGAATTATGATGGACCTGTATAAAACACTGGTTTGGCTCCAACTGGAGTATTGTGTCCAATTCTGGCCACCGTACTTTGGGAAGAATGTCATGGACCTCTTTGACCAAGCTTTGGGTCAGCTGTGTTAATTTGTTCTTCACTGAATCGCTGTCAAAGTTATTTGTTTTGTCTTCGAACACCGCTGATAAGCACCTTGTGACGTTTTGTCACGTCAAAGGCGCTGTATAAACTCAAGTTGGTTTTGCTGTTATTGTAGAATCAGACAAATTTACAGCAAGGAAGGAGGCCATTCGGCCCATCGTGTCCGTGTTGCACCGGCCGACCAAGTGCTACCCAGCCTAATCCCACTTTCCAGCTCTGGGTCCGTAGCCCTGCAGGTTACGGTACTTCAAGTGTACATCCAAATGTGGTGAGGGTTTCTGCCTCTACCCCCCTTTCAGGCAGTGAGTTCCCCCCCAGACCCCCACCACCCTCTGGGTGAAGACATTTCCCCTCAAACCCACTCTAAACCTCCCCCCAATTACTTTCAATCCACGCCCCCTGGTTGTTGACCCCTCTGCCAAGGGAAACAGGTCCGTCCTATCCACTCTATCCAGGCTGCTCATCATTTTATACACCTCAATCAGGTCTCCCCTCAGCCTCCTCTGTTCCAAAGTAAACAACCCCAGCCTATCCAATCTTTCCTCATCGCTAAAATTCTCCAGTCCAGGCAACATCCTGGTAAATCTCTGTACCCTCTCCAGTGCAACATCCTGGTAAATCTCTGTACCCTCTCCAGTGCAACATCCTGATAAATCTCCTCTGTACCCTCTCCAGTGCAACATCCTGGTAAATCTCCTCTGTACCCTCTCCAGTGCAACATCCTGGTAAATCTCTTCTGTACCCTCTCTAGTGCAACATCCTGGTAAATCCCCTCTGTACCCTCTCCAGTGCAACATCCTGGTAAATCTCCTCTGTACCCTCTCCAGTGCAACATCCTGGTAAATCTCCTCTGTACCCTCTCCAGTGCAACTTCCTGGTAAATCTCCTCTGTACACTCTCCAGTGCAACATCCTGGTAAATCTCCCCTGTACCCTCTCCAGTGCAACATCCTGGTAAATCTCCTCTGTACCCTCTCCAGTGCAACATCCTGGTAAATCTCCTCTGTACCCTCTCCAGTGCAACATCCTGGTAAATCTCCTCTGTACCCTCTCCAGTGCAACTTCCTGGTAAATCTCCTCTGTACACTCTCCAGTGCAACATCCTGGTAAATCTCCCCTGTACACTCTCCAGTGCAACATCCTGGTAAATCTCCTCTGTACCCTCTCCAGTGCAACTTCCTGGTAAATCTCCTCTGTACACTCTCCAGTGCAACATCCTGGTAAATCTCCTCTGTACACTCTCCAGTGCAACATCCTGGTAAATCTCCTCTGTACCCTCTCCAGTGCAACATCCTGTTAAATCTCCTCTGTACCCTCTCCAGTGCAACATCCTGGTAAATCTCCTCTGTACCCTCTCTAGTGCAACATCCTGGTAAATCTCCTCTGCACCCTCTCCAGTGCAACATCCTGTTAAATCTCCTCTGTACCCTCCAGTGCAACATCCTGGTAAATCTCCTCTGTACCCTCTCCAGTGCAACATCCTGGTAAATCTCCTCTGTACCCTCTCTAGTGCAACATCCTGTTAAATCTCCTCTGTACCCTCTCCAGTGCAACATCCTGGTAAATCTCCTCTGTACCCTCCAGTGCAACATCCTGGTATATCTCCTCTGTACCCTCTCCAGTGCAACATCCTGGTAAATCTCCTCTGTACCCTCTCCAGTGCAACATCCTGGTAAATCTCCTCTGTACCCACTCTAGTGCAACATCCTGGTAAATCTCCTCTGTACCCTCTCCAGTGTAACATCCTGGTAAATCTCCTCTGTACCCTCTCCAGTGCAACATCCTGGTAAATCTCCTCTGTACCCTCTCTAGTGCAATCACATCCTTCCTGTAATGTGGTGACCAGAACTGCACGCAGTACTCCAGCTGTGGCCTAACCGGTGTTTTATACAGTTCAAGCATAACCTCCCTGCTCTTGTATTCCATGCCTCGGCTAATAAAGACAAGTATTCCGTATGCTGTACACTTATTGTGCACCAGGAACTATTGAGCAATTTGCTGACGTTAAGCGTGCTCCAATTTCAGATTACCAATTGGCGTGTCGTGGTAATGACAGCGACATTTCCCTCTCCCGCTGCCTGCTCTTCAATGACGGTTGGCCCGCCGACTCCCTCCACCTCAACGACCCGAGCTGCACGGGGCAAATCACCGAAGGAAGGCTTGTCTTTAACTTTCACAGCACCAGAACATTCTGTGGCTCCAAGCTCAAGGTAGGTGTGGGCCCAGCTCGCAGAGCAGAGTGAAGACTTTGTTCAAAGTCCTGCTACATCATCGTAGGCAGTCCCTCGGAATCGAGGAAGACTTGCTTCCACTCTGAACACGAGTCCTTAGGTGGCTGAACAGTCCAATACGGGAACCACAGTCCCTGTACAGGTGGGACAGATAGACGTTGAGGGAAGGGGAGGGTGGGACAGATAGACGTTGAGGGAAGGGGAGGGTGGGACAGATAGACGTTGCGGGAAGGGGAGGGTGGGACAGATAGACGTTGAGGGAAGGGGAGGGTGGGACAGATAGACGTTGAGGGAAGGGGGAGGGTGGGACAGATAGACATTGAGGGAAGGGGAGGGTGGGACAGATAGACGTTGAGGGAAGGGGAGGGTGGGACTGGTTTGCCGCACGCTCCTTCCGCTGCCTGCGCTTGGTTTCTGCACGCTCTTGGCGACGAGACTCGAGGTGCTCAGCGCCCTCCCGGATGCACTCCCTCCACTTCGGGCGGACTGGTCTTTGGGCCAGGGACTCCCAGGTGTCGGTGGGGATGTTGCACTTTATCAGGGAGGCTTTGAGGGTGGTCCCTTGTAACGTTTCCTCTGCCCACCTTTGGCTCGTTTGCCCGTGAAGGAGTTCCGAGTAGAGCGCTTGCTTTGGGGAGTCTCGTGTCTGGGGGACATGCGGACAATGTGGCCCTGCCCAGCGGAGCTGGTCGAGTGTGGTCAGTGCTTCGATGCTGGGGATGTTGGCCTGGTCGAGGACGCTAACGTTGGTGCGTCTGTCCTCCCAGGGGATTTGTAGGATCTTGCGGAGACAGCGTTGGTGGTATTTCTCCAGCGACTTGAGGTGTCTACTGTACATGGTCCGTGTCTCTGAGACATACAGGAGGGCGGGTATCACTACAGCCCTGTAGACCATGAGCTGGGGGTGAGATACCTACTGTACATGGTCCATGTCTCTGAGACATACAGGAGGGCGGGTATCACTACAGCCCTGTAGACCATGGGCTCGGTGGTGGATTTGAGGGTCTGGTCTTCAAACACTCTTTTCCTCAGGCGGCCGAGGCTGCACTGGCGCACTGGAGGCAGTGTTGGATCTCGCCGTCAGTGTCTGCTCTTGTTGATAGGAGGACCCGAGGTATGGGAAGTGATCCTGTATAATTGCAGTAAGATGTACTTAATAATACTCAAATCCTCTGTTACTCACTTGTTGTGACGCTAAGACATCTTCATTTAATAATTAGGTAAACCGCACGCATTCTACATATTTAAACACGATTCGCGGATCAGTGGCTGATGTCTATGGAGGAATTGTGACCAGGAATCGATCAATCGCTGTAGAATTCGCATGTGACTATCTTTTGACGACAAACCTCTCGCTGGCTATAACTGGCACTGTGGTGGAAAGGTGAGCACCTGATAGCATTTGTTGCCCTCAACCCCAAACTATCCGCCACAAGATTGACAAATACAACATCACAACATCAGAACTAGGAGTAGGAGTCGGCCATTCGGCCCCTCGAGCCTGCTCCGCCATTTAATACTATCATGGCTGATCCGATCATGGACTCAGCTCCACTTCCCCGCCCGCTCCCCATAACCCTTCACTCCCTTATCGCTCAAAAATCTGTCTATCTCCACCTTAAATATATTCAATGTCCCGGCCTCCACAGCTCTCTGGGGCAGAGAATTCCACAGAGTTACAACCCTCTGAGAGAAGAAATTCCTCCTCATCTCAGTTTTAAATGGGCCACAACTTATTCTGAGACTATGCCCCCTAGTTCTAGATTCCCCCACGAGGGGGAAACATCCTCTCTGCATCCACCTTGTCAAGCCCCCTCATAATCTGATACGTTTCGATAAGATCACCTCTCATTCTTCTGAATTCCAATGAGTAGAGGCCCAACCTCCTCAACCTTTCCTCATAAGTCAACCCCCTCATCCCCGGAATCAACCGAGTGAACCTTCTCTGAACTGCCTCCAAAGCAAGTATATCCTTTCGTAAATATGGAAACCAAACTGCACGCAGTACTCCAGGTGTGGCCTCACCAATACCCTGTATAACTGGAGCAAGACTTCCCTGCTTTTATACTCCATCCCCTTTGCAATAAAGGCCAAGATACCATTGGCCTTCCTGATCACTTGCTGTACCTGCATACTAACCTTTTGTGTTTCATGCACAAGTAACCCCCAGGTCCCGGTGTACTGCGGCACTTTGCAATCTTTCTCCATTTAAATAATAACTTGCTCTTTGATTTTTTTTCTGCCAAAGTGCATGACCTCACACTTTCCCACATTATACTCCATCTGACAAATTGTTGCCCACTCACTTAGCCTGTCTATGTCCTTTTGCAGATTTTTTGTGTCCCCCTCATACATTGCTTTTCCTCCCATCTTTGTATCGTCAGCAAACTTGTCTACGTTACAATCAGTCCCTTCTTCCAAGTGGTTAATATAGATTGTAAATAGTTGGGGTCCCAGCACTGATCCCTGCGGCAACCCACTAGTTACTGGTTGCCAACCCGAGAATGAACCATTTATCCCGACTCTCTGTTCTCTGTTCGTTAGCTAATCCTCTATCCATGTTAATATATTACCCCCAACCCCCTGAACTTTTATCTTGTGCAGTAACCTTTTATGTGGCACCTTGTCAAATGCCTTCTGGAAATCCAAATACACCACATCCACTGGTTCCCCTTTATCCATCCTGTTCGTTACATCCTCAAAGAATTCCAGCAAATATGTCAAACATAACTTCCCCTTCATAAATCCATGCTGACTCTGCCTGACCGAATTTTGCTTTTCCAAATCTCCTGTTACTGCTTCTTTAATACTGGACTCCAACATTTTCACAACCACAGATGTTGGGCTAACTGGTCTATAGTTTCCTGCTTTTTGTCTGCCTTCTTTTTTAAATAGGGGCGTTACATTTGCAGTTTTCCAACCTGCTGGGACCTCCAGAATCCAGGGAATTTTGGTAAATTACAACCAATGCATCCACAATCCCTGCCGCTACTTCTCTTAAGACCCTAGGATGCAAGCCATCAGGTCCAGGGGATTTATCTGCCTTTAGTCCCATTATCTTACTGAGTACCACCTCCTTAGTGATTGTGATTGTGTTCAGTTCCTCCCCCCTATAGCCCCTTGACTATCCTCTGTCCACATGTCGGGGTCACTGTACTTATTTTAACCAATGAGGGAATTAAGGGTTACGGGGAGCGGGCGGGTAAGTGGAGCTGAGTCCACGGCCAGATCAGCCATGATCTTGTTGAATGGCGGAGCAGGCCCGAGGGGCTAGATGGCCTACTCCTGTTCCTAATTCTTATGTTCTTATGTTATGTTACGTTCACAGTTGGAATATTGTAAGTGTCCTCTACTGTAAAGATAAAATCATAGAAACATAGAAAATAGGTGCAGGAGGAGGCCATTCAGCCCTTCGAGCCTGCACCACCATTCAATATGATCATGGCTGATCATTCACCTCAGTACCCCATTCCTGCTTTCTCTCCATACCCCTTGATCCCTTTAGCCGTAAGGGCCACATCTAACTCCCTTTTGAATATATCCAACGAACTGGCATCAACAACTTTCTGTGGTAGAGAATTCCACAGGTTCACCACTCTCTGAGTGAAGAAGTTTCTCCTCATCTCGGTCCTAAATGGCTTACCCCTTATCCTTAGACTGTGAGCCCTGGTTCTGGACTTCCCCAACATTGGGAACATTCTTCCTGCATCCAACCTGTCCAATCTCGTCAGAATTTTATATGTTCTATGAGATCCCCTCTCATTCTTCTAAACTCCAGTGAATATAATCCTAGTCGATCCAGTCTTTCCTCATATGTCAGTCCTGCCATCCCGGGAATCAGTCTGGTGAGCCTTCGCTGCACTCCCTCAATAGCAAGAATGTCCTTCCTCAGATTAGGAGACCAAAACTGAACACAATATTCCAGGTGTGGCCTTACCAAGGCCCTGTACAACTGCAGTAAGACCTCCCTGCTCCTATACTCAAATCCTCTCGCTATGAAGGCCAACATACCATTTGCCTTCTTCACCGCCTGCTGTACCTGCATGCCAACTTTCAATGACTGATGTACCATGACACCCAGGTCTCGTTGCACCTCCCCTTTTCCTAATCTGTCACCATTCAGATAATATTCTGCCTTCCTGTTTTTGCTACCAAAATGGATAACCTCACATTTATCCACATTATACTGCATCTGCCATGCATTTGCCCACTCACCTAACCTGTCCAAGTCACCCTGCAGCCTCTTGGCATCCTCCTCACAGCTCCCACCGCCACCCAGCTTAGTGTCCTCTGCAAAGTTTGAGATATTACATTCAATTCCTTCGTCTAAATCATTAATGTATATTGTAAATAGCTGGGGTCCCAGCACTGAACCTTGCGGTACCCCACTAGTCACTGCCTGCCATTCTGAACATGACTCGTTTATTCCTACTCTTTGCTTACTGTCTGCCAACCAGTTCTCTATCCACGTCAGTACATTACCCTCAATACCGCGTGCTTTAATTTTGCACACCAATCTCTTGTGTGGGACCTTGTCAAAAGCCTTGTCTAAATACACCACATCCACTGGTTCTCCCTTGTCCACTCTACGAGTTACATCCTCAAAAAATTCTAGAAAATTTGTCAAGCATGAATTCCCTTTCAAAGATCCATGCTGACTTGGACCGATCCTGTCACTGCTTTCCAAATGCGCTGCTATTACATCTTTAATGATTGATTCCAACATTTTCCCCACTACTGAGGTCAGGCTGACCGGTCTATAATTCCCCGTTTTCTCTCTCCCTCCTTTTTTAAAAAGTGGTGTTACATTAGCTCCAGTCCATAGGAACTGATCCAGAGTCGATAGACTGTTGGAAAATGACCACCAATGCAGCCACTATTTCTAGGGCCACTTTCTTAAGTACTCTGGTTGTGTTAAGTTCCTCCTATAGCTCCTTGACTATCCACTGTTGGGATATTACATAAGAACATAAGAATTAGGAACAGTAGTAGGCCATCTAGCCCCTTGAGTCTGCTCCGCCATTCAACAAGATCATGGCTGATCTGGCCGTGGACTCAGCTCCACTTACCCGCCCGCTCCCCGTAACCCTTAATTCCCTTATTGGTTAAAAATTGATCTATCTGTGACTTGAATACATTCAATGAGCTAGCCTCAACTGCTTCCTTGGGCAGAGAATTCCACAGATTCACAACCCTCTGGGAGAAGAAATTCCTTCTCAACTCGGTTTTAAATTGGCTCCCCCGTATTTTGAGGCTGTGCCCCCTAGTTCTAGTCTCCCCGACCAGTGGAAACAACCTCTCTGCCTCTATCTTGTCTATCCCTTTCATTATTTTAAATGATTCCATAAGATCACCTCTCATCCTTCTGAACTCCAATGAGTAAAGACCCAGTCTACTCAATCTATCATCATAAGGTAACCCCCTCATCTCCGGAATCAGCCAAGTGAATCGTCTCTGTACCCCCTCCAAAGCTAGTATATCCTTCCTTAAGTAAGGTGACCAAAACTGCACGCAGTACTCCAGGTGCAGCCTCACCAATACCCTATACAGTTGCAGAAGGACCTCCCTGCTTTTGTACTCTATCCCTCTCGCAATGAAGGCCAACATCCCATTCGCCTTCCTGATTACCTGCTGCACCTGCAAACTAACTTTTTGGGATTCATGCACAAGGACCCCCAGGTCCCTATGCACCGCACCATGTTGTAATTTCTCCCCATTCAAATAATATTCCCTTTTATTGTTTTTTTTTCCCAAGGTGGATGACCTCACATTTTCCGACATTGCATTCCATCTGCCAAACCTTAGCCCATTCGCTTAATCTATCCAAATCTCCTTGCAGCCTCTCTGTGTCCTCTACACAACCCGCTTTCCCACTAATCTTTGTGTCATCTGCAAATTTTGTTACACTACACTCTGTCCCCTCTTCCAGGTCATCTATGTATATTGTAAACAGTTGTGGTCCCAGCACCAATCCCTGTGGCACACCACTAACCACCGATTTCCAACCCGAAAAGGACCCATTTATCCCGACTCTCTGCTTTCTGTTAGCCAGCCAATTCTCTATCCATGCTAATACATTTCCTCTGACTCCGCGTACCTTTATCTTCTGTAGTAACCTTTTGTGTGGCACCTTATCGAATGCCTTTTGGAAATCTAAATACACCACATCCATCGGTACACCTCTATCCACCATGCTCGTTATATCCTCAAAGAATTCCAGTAAATTCGTTAAACATGATTTCCCCTTCATGAATCCATGCTGTGTCTGCTTGATTGCACTATTCCTATCTAGATGTCCCGCTATTTCTTCCTTAATGATAGCTTCAAGCATTTTCCCCACTACAGCTGTTAAACTAACCGGCCTATAGTTACCTGCCTTTTGTCTGCCCCCTTTTTTAAACAGAGGCGTTACATTAGCTGCTTTCCAATCCGTTGGTACCTCCCCAGAGTCCAGAGAATATTGGTAGATTACAAATGCATCTGCTATAACTTCCGCCATCTCTTTTAATACCCTGGGATGCATTTCATCAGGACTATTGTTAGTGTCCTCTAACAATATTGATGCAAAATATTTGTTCAGGGTTTCTGCCATCTCCATGTTCCCCATTATTAATCCTCTGAGTTTCCAATGAGACCACACCTGGAATATTGTGTTCAGTTTTGGTCTTCTAATCTGAGGAAGGACATTCTTGCTATTGAGGGAGTGCAGCGAAGGTTCACCAGACTGATTCCCGGGATGGCAGGACTGACATATGAAGAAAGACTGGATCGACTAGGCTTATATTCACTGGAGTTTAGAAGGATGAGAGGGGATCTCATAGAAACATATAAAATTCTGACGAGACTGGACAGGTTAGATGCAGGAAGAATGTTCCTGATGTTGGGGAAGTCCAGAACCAGGGGTCACAGTTTAAGGATAAGGGGTAAGCCACTTAGGACCGAGATGAGGAGAAACTTCTTCACCCAGAGAATTGTGAACCTGTGGAATTCTCTACCACAGAAAGTTGTTGAGGCCAGTTCGTTGGATATATTCAACACGGAGTTGGATGTGGCCCTTACGGCTAAAGGGATCAAGGGGTATGGAGAGAAAGCAGGAATGGGGTACTGAGGGAATGATCAGCCATGATCTTATTGAATGGTGGTGCAGGCTCGAAGGGCCGAATGGCCTACTCCTGCACCTATTGTCTGTGATTCTATCTTTCTATGTTTACTCATGCATTGTATTTCAGTCCAGTTTGTCTCTGTTTCCTTGAACAGTGTTGTAACCGTGGTCTTGCCTTCCGGTGAGGGGCGTTACGAAGCAAGAATGACGATTTACAGCGACCCACGGTACACACAGCCCTTCACAGAGACTCCAATCAAAATCGACTTTGATGACAGGGTTTACATCAAGATCAATGCCTCGGGCATAGACCCCAATCAGTTTGTAGTAACCTTGGCAACATGCTGGACAACACCGGTTCGAGACCCTTCATCGCCAACAAAATGGGGCCTGATAACAAATCAGTGAGTATGTTTGTAAACTTATTAATGGTTTGTGTGTCGTGGAACTCTCTTCCTCAAACCCTCCACCATGTTACTTACCCCTGTCTGTTAACAACATAGAAAACTGGAGCCATTCGGCCCCTTGAGCCTGCTCCGCCATTTAATACCATCATGGCTGATCCCATCATGGACTCAGCACCACTTCCCTGCCCGCCTCCCATAACCCTTCACTCCCTTATCGCTCAAAAATCTGTCTATCTCCACCTTAAATATATTCAATGTCCCGGCCTCCACAGCTCTCTGGGGCAGCGAATTCCACAGATTTACAACCCTCTGAGAGAAGAAATTCCTCCTCAGCTCAGTTTTAAATGGGCGGCCCCTTATTCTAAGACCATGCCCCCTAGTTCTAGTCTCCCCCATCAGTGGGAACATCCTCTCTGCATCCACCTTGTCGAGCCCCCTCATAATCTGATACGTTTCGATAAGATCACCTCTCATTCTTCTGAATTCCAATGAGTAGAGGCCCAACCTCCTCAACCTTTCCTCATAAGTCAACCCCCTCATCCCCGGAATCAACCGAGTGAACCTTCTCTGAACTGCCTCCAAAGCACGTGTATCCTTTCGTAAATATGGAAACCAAAACTGCACGCAGTACTCCAGGTGTGGCCTCACCAATACCCTCACCAATAAAACTGGAGCAAGACTTCCCTGCTTTTATACTCCATCCCCTGTGTGTCATCATCATCATAGGGAGTCTTGCTTTCACACCAAAAAGGGATGAGTTCACAGGTGTTTCAATGAAGGACCTAATACTCCGGATCCCGAACTACATCCTGAAGGGTGGAAGATGCCTGTGGGTGGATTGTTTTAACGTGGGGTGACCGTTGCACACCAGCCACCACACGGGGCTTGACAGAGCGAGGTCTTGGTCCAGTGGCAAGGGTTAACCAGGACGACCGGAGACCTGCTCTGCTGCACGGACCCAGTGCGCACACATATCGCACAGTGTGGGCTGGGCCCGTGCTGCCCCTAGGCCCTCGCCTCTCCTGGGCCCCGAACATATGCCTCTCCTGGGCCCCGATCACATTGCTCTACAATCTCTGGCCGCTCCTTCGCCCCGACCTTGAGCTCCTGCTGTACCTGCCCACACTCCAATCACCGACCTGGACCTTGCTGACATCACTCTTCACTGCCGTCGCTCTCCTGCTCCAGCACGTGCTCCTCCCTAGAATGGTACACTGCTCCTTCTGCTTCCCGGCCTTCTCCGATCGTGCTCGCAGGCCGAGGGCCGCTCTGGGTATATGTACTTTCAAAAGGCCTTTGATAAAGTGCCGCACAATAGACTTGTCGGCAAAGTCAGAGCCCATGGATTAACGGGGCAGCGGCAGAATGGATACAAGATCGGGAAAGAGACAGGGAGCAAAGAGTAGGTGAAGGGTTGCCTTTCAGACGGGAGGGAGGTACACAGGTGTGTTCCCCAGGGGGGCGGTATAGGTAACTCTGCTCTTTCTGATATATATTAATGACCTGGACATGGGTGCACAGGGCATCAGGTCACAGTTCGCAGATGACACGAAACTTGGAAATATAGTAAACGGTGAGGAGGGGAGTGACAGACCTCAGGAAGACATCAACAGACTGGTGAGTTGGGCAGACACAGGGCAGAGGCAGTTTAACGCCGAGAAGTGCGAGGTGATCTATTTTGGTAGAACGAATGAGGAGAAGGGAGTATAAAATAAATGGTAACACTTCAACAGAGGTGCAGGAACAGAGAGACCTGGGGGGGGCGGGTTTGTACACCAATGTTTGAAGGGGGCAAGGCAGGTTAATAAGGCTGTTGAAAAGCACATGGGATACTTGTCTTTATAAATAGGGGACAAAAGCCAGGAAGTTATGCCGAACCTCAGTAAAATACTGGTTCGCTTCCAGCTGGAGTATCGTGTCCAATTCTGCACTTTAGGAACAACGACCTTAGAGAGGGTGCGCAGGAGATTTACCGGGATGGTGCCCGGGATTAAATGGTCCATTCACTTGGAGAGATAGTGGGAACAGATTCAATGGTAGATTCAAAGGGGAGTTCGATAAATAGGGGGAGGGGAAAGAGCAGGGGCGGCGGACTAACTGGGTGGCTCTTCGAAAGAGACGCCATCGGCTCGATGGGATGAATGGCCTGCTCTGATTCTGTGGAATGTTCCACCAGACGCATGTGGGAAATATACGTCAATGGTGGAGACTTTTCAATTATCCACCGATTAACATTTGTTCTACTAAATTGTATTATTATATTATGTTCATGATATATTTTGCAACATTAATTGTATTATAACCATTAAATAATTTATATTATGTTCATTATGCTTAATAATATATTGAGTATAAGAAATGGGAGCAGGAGTGGGCTAGTTGGCCTCTCGAGCCTGTTCCGTAGTTCAGTAATATATTATATATATTAATGATATTAATTATATCATATTTTATAATAGATTAATGATATTGTATGAATTATATTATAATTTATAATATATTGATTATAGTACGGGAATTATCTTTTATAACGTAGTAATTATATTGTATCATATGAATGGTGTCATATAAAAGAGTACTAACAACTTATTAATTATGTAATATTTTATAATATACCAAAGATATGAGATGAATTATGTGAGATGAATTATGTGAGATGAATTATGTGAGATGAATTATGTGAGATGAATTATGTGAGATGAATTATGTGAGATGAATTATGTGAGATGAATTATGTGAGATGAATTATATGAGATGAATTATGAGATGAATTATATGAGCTGAATTATGTGAGCTGAATTATGTGAGATGAATTATATAAGATGAATTATGTGAGATGAATTATGTGAGATGAATTATATGAGCTGAATTATGTGAGATGAATTATATAAGATGAATTATGTGAGATGAATTATGTGAGATGAATTATGTGAGATGAATTATGTGAGCTGAATTATGTGAGCTGAATTATGTGAGCTGAATTATGTGAGCTGAATTATGTGAGATGAATTATGTGAGATGAATTATGTGAGATGAATTATGAGATGAATTATGGGAGATGAATTATATAAGATGAATTATGTGAGCTGAATCATGTGAGATAAATCATGTGAGATGAATTATGGAGATAAATTATGGGAGATGAATTATGAGATGAATTATGGGAGATGAATTATATGAGATGAATTATATGAGATGAATTATGGAGATAAATTATATGAGATGAATTATGAGATGAATTATATGACATGAATTATGGAGATGAATTAAATGAGATGAATTAAATGAGATGAATTAAATGAGATGAATTATGTGAGATGAATTATGTGAGATGAATTATGTGAGATGAATTATGTGAGATGAATTATGAGATGAACTATGGGAGATGAATTATATGAGATGAATTATGGAGATGAATTATATCAGAGGAATTATATGAGATGAATTATGTGAGATGAGTTCTATGAAATTAATTATGAGATGAATTACGAGATGAATTATGTGAGATGAATTATGTGAGATGAATTATGTGAGATGAATTATGAGATGAATTATGTGAGATGAATTATGTGAGATGAATTATGTGAGATGAATTATGGAGATGAATTATGGAGATGAATTATATCAGAGGAATTATGGAGATGAATTATGCGAGATGAATTATATGAGATGAATTATGTGAGATGAGTTCTATGAGATTAATTATGAGATGAATTACGAGATGAATTATATGAGATGAATTATGTGAGATGAATTATATGAGATGAATTATGTGAGAGGAAGTATATGAGATGAAGTATATGAGATGAAGTATATGAGATGAAGTATATGAGATGAATTATGTGAGATAAATCATGTGAGATGAAGTATATGAGATGAAGTATATGAGATGAAGTATATGAGATGAAGTATATGAGATGATTTATGTGAGATGAATTATGTGAGATGAATCATGTGAGATGAATTATATGAGATGAATTATGTGAGATGAATTATGAGATGAATTATGAGATGAATTATGTGAGATGAATTATGTGAGATGAATTATGTGAGATGAATTATGTGAGATGAGTTATGAGATGAATTATGTGAGATGAATTATGTGAGATGAATTATATGAGATGAATTATATGAGATGAATTATATGAGATGAATCATGTGAGATGAATCATGTGAGATGAATTATGTGAGATGAATTATGTGAGATGAATTATGAGATGAATTATGTGAGATGAATTATGTGAGATGAATTATGGAGTTGAATTATGGAGATGAATTATATCAGAGGAATTATATGAGATGAATTATGTGAGATGAATTATGTGAGATGAATTATATGAGATGAATTATGTGAGATGAGTTATGAGATGAATTATATGAGATGAATTATATGAGATGAATTATGTGAGATGAGTTATGAGATGAATTATGTGAGATGAATTATGTGAGATGAGTTATGAGATGAATTATATGAGATGAATTATATGAGATGAATTATGTGAGATGAATTATGTGAGATGAATTATATGAGATGAATTATATGATGAATTATGTGAGATGAATTATATGAGATGAATTATATGAGATGAATTATGTGAGATGAATTATATGAGATGAATTATATGAGATGAATTATGAGATGAATTATATGAGATGAATTATGTGAGATGAATTATATGAGATGAATTATATGAGATGAATTATATGAGATGAATTATGTGAGATGAATTATGTGAGATGAATTATGTGAGATGATTTATGTGAGATGAATTATGTGAGATGAATTATGTGAGATGAATTATGAGATGAATTATGTGAGATGAATTATATGAGATGAATTATGTGAGATGAGTTATGAGATGAATTATATGAGATGAATTATGTGAGATGAATTATATGAGATGAATTATGTGAGATGAGTTATGAGATGAATTATATGAGATGAATTATGTGAGATGAATTATATGAGATGAATTATATGAGATGAATTATGTGAGATGAGTTATGAGATGAATTATGTGAGATGAATTATGTGAGATGAATTATGTGAGATGAATTATGTGAGATGAGTTCTATGAGATTAATTATGAGATGAATTATATGAGATGAATTATGTGAGATGAATTATGAGATGAAGTATATGAGATGAATTATGTGAGATGAATTATGTGAGATGAATTATATGAGATGAATTATATGAGATGAATTATATGAGATGAATTATGTGAGATGAATTATATGAGATGAATTATATGAGATGAATTATGTGAGATGAATTATGAGATGAATTATATGAGATGAATTATGTGAGATGAATTATATGAGATGAATTATGTGAGATGAATTATATGAGATGAATTATATGAGATGAATTATGTGAGATGAATTATGTGAGATGAATTATATGAGATGAATTATGTGAGATGAATTATGTGAGATGAGTTATGAGATGAATTATATGAGATGAATTATGTGAGATGAATTATATGAGATGAATTATGTGAGATGAATTATGTGAGATGAATTATGTGAGATGAATTATATGAGATGAATTATATGAGATGAATTATGTGAGATGAATTATGTGAGATGATTTATGTGAGATGAATTATGTGAGATGAATTATGTGAGATGAATTATGTGAGATGAATTATGAGATGAATTATGAGATGAATTATGTGAGATGAATTATATGAGATGAATTATGTGAGATGAATTATATGAGATGAATTATGTGAGATAAATTATGTGAGATGAGTTATGAGATGAATTATATGAGATGAATTATATGAGATGAATTATATGAGATGAATTATGTGAGATGAATTATATGAGGTGAATTATATGAGATGAATTATGTGAGATGAGTTATGAGATGAATTATGTGAGATGAATTATGTGAGATGAATTAAGTGAGATGAATTATATGAGATGAATTATATGAGATGAATTATATGAGATGAATTATGTGAGATGAGTTATGAGATGAATTATGTGAGATGAATTATATGAGATGAATTATATGAGATGAATTATATGAGATGAATTATGTGAGATGAATTATATGAGATGAATTAAGTGAGATGAATTATATGAGATGAATTATATGAGATGAATTATGTGAGATGAGTTATGAGATGAATTATGTGAGATGAATTATGTGAGATGAATTATGTGAGATGAGTTGTGAGATGAATTATGTGAGATGAATTATATGAGATGAATTATATGAGATGAATTATGTGAGATGAGTTATGAGATGAATTATATGAGATGAATTATATGAGATGAATTATATGAGATGAATTATGTGAGATGAGTTATGAGATGAATTATGTGAGATGAATTATGTGAGATGAATTATATGAGATGAATTATATGAGATGAATTATGTGAGATGAATTATATGAGATGAATTATATGAGATGAATTATGTGAGATGAATTATGTGAGATGAATTATGTGAGATGAATTATATGAGATGAATTATATGAGATGAATTATATGAGATGAATTATATGAGATGAATTATGTGAGATGAATTATGTGAGATGAATTATGTGAGATGATTTATGTGAGATGAATTATGTGAGATGAATTATGTGAGATGAATTATGTGAGATGAATTATGTGAGATGAATTATATGAGATGAATTATGTGAGATGAGTTATGAGATGAATTATATGAGATGAATTATGTGAGATGAATTATATGAGATGAATTATGTGAGATGAATTATATGAGGTGAATTATATGAGATGAATTATGTGAGATGAGTTATGAGATGAATTATATGAGATGAATTATGTGAGATGAATTAAGTGAGATGAATTATATGAGATGAATTATATGAGATGAATTATGTGAGATGAGTTATGAGATGAATTATATGAGATGAATTATGTGAGATGAATTATATGAGATGAATTATATGAGATGAATTATGTGAGATGAGTTATGAGATGAATTATATGAGATGAATTATGTGAGATGAATTATATGAGATGAATTAAGTGAGATGAATTATATGAGATGAATTATATGAGATGAATTATGTGAGATGAGTTATGAGATGAATTATGTGAGATGAATTATGTGAGATGAATTATATGAGATGAATTATATGAGATGAATTATGTGAGATGAGTTATGAGATGAATTATGTGAGATGAATTATGTGAGATGAATTATGTGAGATGAATTATGTGAGATGAGTTCTATGAGATTAATTATGAGATGAATTATATGAGATGAATTATGTGAGATGAATTATGAGATGAAGTATATGAGATGAAGTATGTGAGATGAGTTATGAGATGAATTATATGAGATGAATTATATGAGATGAATTATATGAGATGATTTATGTGAGATGATTTATGTGAGATGAATTATGTGAGATGAATCATGTGAGATGAATTATGTGAGATGAATTATGTGAGATGAATTATGTGAGATGAATTATGTGAGATGAATTATGGAGATGAATTATGGAGATGAATTATATCAGAGGAATTATGGAGATGAATTATGCGAGATGAATTATATGAGATGAATTATGTGAGATGAGTTCTATGAGATTAATTATGAGATGAATTACGAGATGAATTATATGAGATGAATTATGTGAGATGAATTATGAGATGAAGTATATGAGATGAAGTATATGAGATGAAGTATGTGAGATGAAGTATATGAGATGAAGTATATGAGATGAAGTATATGAGATGAAGTATATGAGATGAAGTATATGAGATGAATTATGTGAGATGAATTATGTGAGATGAGTTATGAGATGAATTATGTGAGATGAATTATGAGATGAATTATGTGAGATGAGTTATGAGATGAATTATGAGATGAATTATGAGATGAATTATGTGAGTTGAATTATATGAGATGAATTAAGTGAGATGAATTATATGAGATGAGATGAATTATGTGAGATGAGTTATGAGATGAGTTATGAGATGAATTATGTGAGATGAATTATGTGAGATGAATTATGTGAGATGAATTATATGAGATGAATTATGTGAGATGAATTATGTGAGATGAGTTATGAGATGAATTATGTGAGATGAATTATGTGAGATGAATTATGTGAGATGAATTATGTGAGATGAGTTCTATGAGATTAATTATGAGATGAATTATATGAGATGAATTATGTGAGATGAATTATGAGATGAAGTATATGAGATGAAGTATGTGAGATGAGTTATGAGATGAATTATATGAGATGAATTATATGAGATGAATTATATGAGATGATTTATGTGAGATGAATCATGTGAGATGAATCATGTGAGATGAATCATGTGAGATGAATTATGTGAGATGAATTATGTGAGATGAATTATGTGAGATGAATTATGTGAGATGAATTATGGAGATGAATTATATCAGAGGAATTATGGAGATGAATTATGCGAGATGAATTATATGAGATGAATTATGTGAGATGAGTTCTATGAGATTAATTATGAGATGAATTACGAGATGAATTATATGAGATGAATTATGTGAGATGAATTATGAGATGAAGTATATGAGATGAAGTATGTGAGATGAAGTATGTGAGATGAAGTATATGAGATGAAGTATATGAGATGAAGTATATGAGATGAAGTATATGAGATGAATTATGTGAGATGAATTATGTGAGATGAGTTATGAGATGAATTATGTGAGATGAATTATGTGAGATGAATTATGTGAGATGAATTATGTGAGATGAGTTATGAGATGAATTATGAGATGAATTATGAGATGAATTATGTGAGTTGAATTATATGAGATGAATTATGTGAGATGAGTTATGTGAGATGAATTATATGAGATGAATTATATGAGATGAATTATGTGAGATGAGTTATGAGATGAATTATGTGAGATGAGTTATGAGATGAATTATGTGAGATGAATTATGTGAGATGAATTATGTGAGATGAGTTATGAGATGAATTATATGAGATGAATTATATGGGATGAATTATGTGAGATGAATTATGTGAGATGAATTATGTGAGATGAATTATGTGAGATGAATTATGTGAGATGAGTTATGAGATGAATTATATGAGATGAATTATATGGGATGAATTATGTGACATGAATTATATGAGATGAATTATGTGAGATGAATTATGTGAGATGAATTATGTGAGATGAATTATGTGAGATGAATTATATGAGATGAATTATATGGGATGAATTATGTGAGATGAATTATGTGAGATGAATTATGTGAGATGAATTATATGGGATGAATTATGTGACATGAATTATATGAGATGAATTATTTGAGATGAATTATGTGAGATGAATTATATGGGATGAATTATGTGAGATGAATTATGTGAGATGAGTTCTGTGAGCTGAATTATGGGAGATGAATTATGGGAGATGAGTTCTATAAGATGAATTATATGATATTAATTACCACACCGATATTGCTCAGGTGCCCGAACAGTGTGAGCGAGGTCCAAATGGACGAAACTGGTGTGTCTCCCATCGGCCGATTCTCCTTCACCGTCTTTAAGTTTGTTGGGGATGTGAATGATGTGTTTCTGCATTGCCAAATCAGACTGTGTAATATCCAGACCACGCGATGCACAGCAGTAAGTAAAGCCTGTTTTATTCTCGCCGTGAGTATTTGTTTATTGCAAGATTCCTGCTGCAGGTGGTCCAAAACTCGGCTGACCCGTGTCCTAAATCTCAGCAAGTCCCACTCACCCATCACCCCCTGTGTTCACTGACCCGTGTCCTAAATCTCAGCAAGTCCCACTCACCCATCACCCCCTGTGTTCACTGACCCGTGTCCTAAATCTCAGCAAGTCCCACTCACCCATCACCCCCTGTGTTCACTGACCCGTGTCCTAAATCTCAGCAAGTCCCACTCACCCATCACCCCCTGTGTTCACTGACCCGTGTCCTAAATCTCAGCAAGTCCCACTCACCCATCACCCCCTGTGTTCACTGACCCGTGTCCTAAATCTCAGATGGTCCCACTCACCCATCACCCCCTGTGTTCACTGACCCGTGTCCTAAATCTCAGCAAGTCCCACTCACCCATCACCCCCTGTGTTCACTGACCCGTGTCCTAAATCTCAGCAAGTCCCACTCACCCATCACCCCCTGTGCTCACTGACCCCGTGTCCTAACTCACACCCAGTCCCACTCACCCATCACCCCCTGTGTTCACTGACCCGTGTCCTAAATCTCAGCAAGTCCCACTCACCCATCACCCCCTGTGCTCACTGACCCTGTGTCCTAACTCACACCCAGTCCCACTCACCCATCACCCCCTGTGCTCACTGACCCTGTGTCCTAACTCACACCCAGTCCCACTCACCCATCACCCCCTGTGCTCACTGTCCCGTGTCCTAACTCGCACCGAGTCCCACTCACCCATCACCCCCTGTGCTCACTGCCCCGTGTCCTAACTCACACCGAGTCCCACTCACCCATCACCCCCTGTGGTCACTGACCCCGTGTCCTAACTCGCACCCAGTCCCACTCACCCATCACCCCCTGTGCTCACTGACCCGTGTCCTTACTCACACCCAGTCCCACTCACCCATCACCCCCTGTGTTCACTGACCCCGTGTCCTAACTCGCACCCAGTCCCACTCACCCATCACCCCCTGTGCTCACTGCCCCGTATCCTAACTCACACCCAGTCCCACTCACCCATCACCCCCTGTGCTCACTGACCCCGTGTCCTAACTCACACCCAGTCCCACTCACCCATCACCCCCTGTGCTCACTGACCCCGTGTCCTAACTCACACCCAGTCCCACTCACCCATCACCCCCTGTGCTCACTGTCCCCGTGTCCTAACTCGCACCCAGTCCCGCTCACCCATCACCCCCTGTGCTCACTGCCCCCGTGTCCTAACTCACACCCAGTCCCACTCACCCATCACCCCCTGTGCTCACTGCCCCGTGTCCTAACTCACACCCAGTCCCACTCACCCATCACCCGCTGTGCTCACTGCCCCCGTGTCCTAACTCACACCCAGTCCCACTCACCCATCACCCCCTGTGCTCACTGCCCCGTGTCCTAACTCACACCCAGTCCCACTCACCCATCACCCCCTGTGCTCACTGCCCCGTGTCCTAACTCACACCGAGTCCCACTCACCCATCACCCCCTGTGCTCACTGCCCCCGTGTCCTAACTCACACCGAGTCCCACTCACCCATCACCCCCTGTGTTCACTGACCCGTGTCCTAACTCACACCCAGTCCCGCTCACCCATCACCCCCTGTGCTCACTGCCCAGTGTCCTAACTCACACCCAGTCCCGCTCACCCATCACCCCCTGTGCTCACTGCCCCGTGTCCTAACTCATACCCAGTCCCACTCACCCATCACCTCCTGTGCTCACTGCCCCCGTGTCCTAACTCATACCCAGTCCCACTCACCCATCACCCCCTGTGCTCACTGCCCCGTGTCCTAACTCACACCGAGTCCCACTCACCCATCACCCCCTGTGGTCACTGACCCCGTGTCCTAACTCGCACCCAGTCCCACTCACCCATCACCCCCTGTGCTCACTGACCCGTGTCCTTACTCACACCCAGTCCCACTCACCCATCACCCCCTGTGTTCACTGACCCCGTGTCCTAACTCGCACCCAGTCCCACTCACCCATCACCCCCTGTGCTCACTGCCCCGTATCCTAACTCACACCCAGTCCCACTCACCCATCACCCCCTGTGCTCACTGACCCCGTGTCCTAACTCACACCCAGTCCCACTCACCCATCACCCCCTGTGCTCACTGACCCCGTGTCCTAACTCACACCCAGTCCCACTCACCCATCACCCCCTGTGCTCACTGTCCCCGTGTCCTAACTCGCACCCAGTCCCGCTCACCCATCACCCCCTGTGCTCACTGCCCCCGTGTCCTAACTCGCACCCAGTCCCACTCACCCATCACCCGCTGTGCTCACTGCCCCCGTGTCCTAACTCACACCCAGTCCCACTCACCCATCACCCCCTGTGCTCACTGCCCCGTGTCCTAACTCACACCCAGTCCCACTCACCCATCACCCCCTGTGCTCACTGCCCCGTGTCCTAACTCACACCGAGTCCCACTCACCCATCACCCCCTGTGCTCACTGCCCCCGTGTCCTAACTCACACCCAGTCCCACTCACCCATCACCCCCTGTGCTCACTGCCCCCGTGTCCTAACTCACACCGAGTCCCACTCACCCATCACCCCCTGTGCTCACTGCCCCCGTGTCCTAACTCACACCCGGTCCCGCTCACCCATCACCCCCTGTGCTCACTGACCCCGTGTCCTAACTCACACCCAGTCCCACTCACCCATCACCCCCTGTGCTCACTGCCCCCGTGTCCTAACTCACACCCAGTCCCACTCACCCATCACCCCCTGTGCTCACTGCCCCCGTGTCATAACTCACACCGAGTCCCACTCACCCATCACCCCCTGTGCTCACTGCCCCCGTGTCCTAACTCACACCCAGTCCCACTCACCCATCACCCCCTGTGCTCACTAACCCGTGTCCTAACTCACACCCAGTCCCACTCACCCATCACCCCCTGTGCTCACTGCCCCGTGTCCTAACTCACACCCAGTCCCGCTCACCCATCACCCCCTGTGCTCACTGCCCCCGTGTCCTAACTCACACCCAGTCCCACTCACCCATCACCCCCTGTGCTCACTGCCCCCGTGTCATAACTCACACCGAGTCCCACTCACCCATCACCCCCTGTGCTCACTGCCCCCGTGTCCTAACTCACACCGAGTCCCACTCACCCATCACCCCCTGTGCTCACTGCCCCCGTGTCCTAACTCACACCCAGTCCCACTCACCCATCACCCTCTGTGCTCACTAACCCGTGTCCTAACTCGCACCCAGTCCCACTCACCCATCACCCCCTGTGCTCACTAACCCGTGTCCTAACTCACACCCAGTCCCACTCACCCATCACCCCCTGTGCTCACTGCCCCGTGTCCTAACTCACACCCAGTCCCACTCACCCATCACCCCCTGTGCTCACTGCCCCCGTGTCCTAACTCACACCCAGTCCCACTCACCCATCACCCCCTGTGCTCGCTGACCCCGTGTCCTAACTCACACCCAGTCCCACTCACCCATCACCCCCTGTGCTCGCTGACCTACACTGGCTCCCGGTTAAGCAACGCCTCAATTTCAAAATTTTACAATCTGTCTCCCTCTCTCCATCACTATCTACCACTCAGCTGGCGCCTTTCTTATTATCCACATTGAAAGAAAGAGATACCAGCATTTATATAGCGCCTTTCATAACCACCGAACGTCTCAAAGCGCCTCACAGCCAATGACGTACTTTTGAAGTGCGCTCACTGTTGTAATGTGGGAAACGCCAACTTGCGCACAGCAAGCTCCCACACACAGCGATGTGATAATGACCCAGATCGTCTGTGTTAGTGATGGTGGTTGAGGGATAAATATTGGCCCCAGGACACCGGGGAGAACTCCCCCTGCTCTTCTTCCAAATAGTGGCCCCGGGATCTTTTACATCCACCCGAGAGCTCCCTCAGTACTGCCCCTCCGACAGTGCGGAGCTCCCTCAGTACTGCCCCTCCGACAGTGCGGAGCTCCCTCAGTACTGCCCCTCCGACAGTGCGGAGCTCCCTCAGTACCGCCCCTCCGACAGTGCGGCGCTCCCTCAGTACTATCCCTCCGACAGTGCGGCGCTCCCTCAGTACTGCCCCTCCGACAGCGCAGTATGGCACTCCCTCAGTACCGCCCCTCCGACAGTGCGGCGCTCCCTCAGTACTGCCCCTCCGACAGTGCGGCGCTCCCTCAGTACTGCCCCTCCGACAGTGCGGCGCTCCCTCAGTACTACCCCTCCGACAGTGCGGCGCTCCCTCAGTACTGCCCCTCCGACAGTGCGGCACTCCCTCAGTACTGCCCCTCCGACAGTGCGGCACTCCCTCAGTACTGCCCCTCCGACAGTGCGGCACTCCCTCAGTACTGCCCCTCCGACAGTGCGGCGCTCCCTCAGTACTGCCCCTCCGACAGTGCGGCACTCCCTCAGTACTGCCCCTCCGACAGTGCGGCACTCCCTCAGTACTGCCCCTCTGACAGTGCGGCACTCCCTCAGTACTGCCCCTCCGACAGTGCAGCGCTCCCTCAGTACTGCCCCTCCGACAGCGCAGTGCAGCGCTCCCTCAGTACTGCCCCTCCGACAGCGCAGTGCAGCGCTCCCTCAGTACTGCCCCTCCGACAGTGCGGAGCTCCCTCATTACCGCCCCTCCGACAGAGCGGAGCTCCCTCAGTACTATCCCTCCGACAGTGCGATGCTCCCTCAGTACAGCCCCTCCGACAGTGCGACGCTCCCTCAGTACTGCCCCTCCGACAGCGCAGTATGGCGCTCCCTCAGTACCGCCCCTCCGACAGTGCGGCGCTCCCTCAGTACCGCCCCTCCGACAGTGCAGCGCTCCCTCAGTACCGCCCCTCCGACAGTGCGGCGCTCCCTCAGTACCGCCCCTCCGACAGTGCGGCGCTCCCTCAGTACTGCCCCTCCGACAGCGCAGTATGGCGCTCCCTCAGTACTGCCCCTCCGACAGTGCGGCGCTCCCTCAGTACTGCCCCTCCGACAGTGCGGCGCTCTCTCAGTACTGCCCCTCCGACAGCGCAGTGCAGCGCTCCCTCAGTACTGCCCCTCCGACAGCGCAGTGCAGCGCTCCCTCAGTACTGCCCCTCCGACAGTGCGGCGCTCCCTCAGTACTGCCCCTCCGACAGCGCAATGCAGCGCTCCCTCAGTACTGCCCCTCCGACAGTGCGGCACTCCCTCAGTACTGCCCCTCCGACAGTGCGGTGCTGCCTCAGTACTGCCCCTCCGACAGTGCGGTGCTCCCTCAGTACTGCCCCTCCGACAGTGCGGCGCTCCCTCAGTACTGCCCCTCCGACAGTGCGGCGCTCCCTCAGCACTGCCCCTCCGACAGTGCGGCGCTCCCTCAGTACTGCCCCTCCGACAGTGCGGCTCTCCCTCAGTACTGCCCCTCCGACAGTGCGGCACTCCCTCAGTACTGCCCCTCCGACAGTGCGGCGCTCCCTCAGTACTGCCCCACCGACAGTGCGGCGCTCCCTCAGTACTGCCCCTCCGACAGTGCGGCGCTCCCTCAGTACTGCCCCTCCGACAGTGCGGCGCTCCCTCAGTACTGCCCCTCCGACAGTGCGGCGCTCCCTCAGTACTGCCCCTCCGACAGTGCAGTGCAGCGCTCCCTCAGTACTGCCCCACCGACAGTGCGGCGCTCCCTCAGTACTGCCCCTCCGACAGTGCGGCGCTCCCTCAGTACTGCCCCTCCGACAGCGCAGTGCGGCGCTCCCTCAGTACTGCCCCTCCGACAGTGCAGTGCAGCGCTCCCTCAGTACTGCCCCTCCGACAGCGCAGTGCAGCGCTCTCTCAGTACTGCCCCTCCGACAGCGCAGTGCAGCGCTCCCTCAGTACTGCCCCTCCGACAGCGCAGTGCAGCACTCCCTCAGTACTGCCCCTCCGACAGCGCAGTGCAGCGCTCCCTCAGTACTCCCCCTCCGACAGCGCAGTGCAGCGCTCCCTCAGTACTGCCCCTCCGACAGCGCAGTGCAGCGCTCCCTCAGTACTGCCCCTCTGACAGCGCAATGCAGCGCTCCCTCAGCACTGCCCCTCTGACAGCGCAGTGCAGCACTCCCTCAGTACTGCCCCTCCGACAGCGCAGTGCAGCGCTCCCTCAGTACTGCCCCTCCAACAGCGCAGTGCAGCGCTCCCTCAGTACTGCTCCTGCGGGACGAAACGTGGAGCTCAAAGGACAGAAAAATCTAGCCCTATATTCCGTACGTACGATCAATAAATCATGTTCCTTCAAAAGTACATACAAGTGCTGACGGAATTAACTATACACCCAGCCACTCAACGAGCTGACATTGGTTTATCACCGCAATGCACTCTTGCCATGAATTTTATCACTGTAACACACAGGTGACCAAATTGACACATTCGAATGGCTTTCCTCTGTAGACACCCTCTCCTCTGATCTAACCTTCAGTTCACAATCCGTGCTGATCAGAAATGCTGCTCGAACCACTAACCCAGTACGTGTCACCTCAGTCTGCGGCCTACACCAGGTTTTCAGTCGCAGGCGTTTCGCTCTGAGTTTACCCCACTTCAGGTCGGCCGTCAGCAACCCTCCCCATCCATCATCATCAACTATTTCTCTTCAATTTAGAACTGTCCGGGCGATGCGAATGTCCGAGCCACAGCGAGCGAGAGTGAAACAGTCACCATGACCACTGGTCCGTTCGAACACAACTTGAAAGCCAGTCTGGAACCAGGTACTGATGAAAAACCGCGTTATGTGAAATGCTCCATTCTGGAAACATCAAAACCAGGGGCAGGAGTCGGCCATTCGGCCCCTCGAGCCTGCACCACCATTCAATGAGATCATGGCTGATCCTCTATCTCAACACCATATTCCCGCTTTCTCCCCATACCCCTTGATGCCTTTTGTGTCTAGAAATCTATCTATCTCCCTCTTAAATATATTCAGTGACTTGCCCTCCACAGCCTCCTGTGGTAGAGAATTCCACAGGTTCACCACCCTCTGAGTGAGAACGTTTCTCCTCATCTCGCTCCTAAATTTCCCGCCCCGTATCCTGAGACTGTGAGCCCTTGTTCTAGACTTCCCAGCCCCCGGGTAAACATCCTCCCCGCATCCAGTCTGTCCAATCCCGTCAGAATTTTATACCTTTCAATGAGATCTCCTCACATTCTTCTAAACCCCAGTGAATACAGGCCCAGTCGACCCAATCTCTCCTCATACCGACAGTCCTGCCATCCCAGGAATCAGTCTGGTGAACCTTCGCTGCACTCCCTCTATGGCAAGTATATCCTTCCTTAGGTAAGGAGAGCAAAACTGCACACAATACTCCAGGTGTGGTCTCACCAAGGCCCTGTATAACTGGAGTAAGACATCCTTGCTCCTGTACTCAAACCCTCTTGCAATGAAGGCCAACATACCATTGGCCTTCCTCACTGCTTGCTGCACCTGCACGTTTGCTTTCAGTGACTGGTGTACAAGGACAAATTATACTGTGAACCCGTGTATGGGGGCGATTTTTCCGGGTCCAGAAACATCGCCAATGTGCCTTTAAGGTCTCCCCCCCCCCCCCCCCCACCCTCCCGCTTTTTAGCGAGATGGTGAATGAGTTCAAGAATAACAAGATTGCATTTTTGCCGAACTCTCCACGGGTTCATGATTGTCGTTGTAAAGTCCTTAGTCTACAGTATAAAACCACACGAGGCACATCCTGGGGACAAGGTCACACACACAGACCTTAACTCTTTATTTATAGCACTCAGACAACCCAACCCTTTATATACCTGGATGCCCAGGTATGGGGCAGTCTCCCACAAGTGCAGCCCTTGTGGTCAAGGTCAAATGTGTACAGTAATACAGTGGTGTTACATACATGACATCACCTCCCCCTCAAAGTCTTATTGGAATCATAGGTTTAGTCTTTCAGGTGGTCTACGTTCCCTTGTGGAGTGCCGCAGTTGGGGCTCTGGTTGTTGGACGCTGACGTGAGTGTCTGTCCCCTGTGGTGATTCCGGCCTGTCTGGGCTGACCGCAGGGACTGTGCATTCTTCTGATTGTTGCTCATTCACTGGCGGTGTGGTGAGCTCCATCTCATGGTCTTCTTCAGGTTCCTCCGTGTCGATGCTGAACCTTTTTTTTTACTTGGTCCAGATACTTACGGCATATCTGACCATTGTTGAGTTTTACCACGATGACCCTATTCCCCTCTTTGTCAATTACAGTGCCCTCAAGCCATTTGGGCCCCATGGCGTGATTGAGGACGAATACAGGATCATTTATTTCTATACATCTCCCCCTCGAATTACGGTCATGGTACTCATTTTGTGACTTGCGCTTGCCCTCAACTATGTCGGTCAGGACTGGGTGGATGAGGGACAACCGAGTTTTGAGTGTCCGTTTCATTCGTAGCTCTGCGAGCAGGACCCCCGTGAGTGAGTGCGGGCAGGATCTATAGGCCAGCAGGAGGCGCGATAGGAGGCATTGTAGGGAGGGCCCTTGAATCCTGAGCATCCCTTGCTTAATGATTTGGACCGCACATTCCACCTGGCCATTGGAGGCCGGCTTGAACGGTGCTGTCCTGACGTGATTGATGCCATTACCCGACATAAACTCTCGGAATTCGTAGCTTGTGAAACACGGGCCATTATCACTAACCAGGATGTCCGTCAAGCCGTGGGTTGCAAAGATCGCATGTAGACTCTCCCCTGTGGTGGATGTTGTGCATGAATTCAAAATGATGCACTCGATCCATTTCGAGTACGCGTCCACCACGATGAGAAACATCTTCCCCATGAACGGGCCCACGTAGTCTACGTGAATACGTGACCAGGGCCTGGTGGGCCAGGGCCACGGGCTGAGCGGGGCCTCCCTGGGGGCATTAACCAGCTGGGCACAGGTCGTGCACCTGCGAACACAGTGTTCCAGGTCTGAGTCAATTCCAGGCCACCAAACGTGTGACCGGGCAATGCCTTCATCAGCACAATGCCCGGGTGCTCGCTGTGGAGTTTCCTGATGAATGCCTCCCTGCCCTTCTGGGGCATAACTACCCGGCTGCCCCATAGCAGGCAGTCGGCTTGGATGGAGAGCTCATCCATCCGTCTGTGGAATGGTCTGACTTCCTCAGGGCATGCTCCGTGTGCAGGCGTCCAATCCCCAGTCAGGACACATTTATTAATCAGGGATAGGAGGGGATCTCTGTTGGTCCAGATTTTGATCTGGCGGGCTGTGATGGGGGAGCCTGCGCTGTCAAAGACATCGACAGCCATGACCATCTCAGCGCTTTGCTCCGCTGCCCCCTCAGTGGTGGCCAGTGGGAGCCTGCAGAGCGAGTCAGCGCAGTTTTCAGTGCTGGGCCAGTGCCGTATGGTGTAGTCATAAGCAGCCAGCGTGAGAGCCCATCGCTGTATGTGAGCTGATGTATTGGCATTGACAGCCTTGCTGTCTGACAACAGGGATGTTAATGGCTTGTGGTCCGTCTCTAATTCAAACTTCCTACCAAAGAGGTACTGATGCACTTTCTTCACACCATAGACACATGCAAGTGCTTCCTTCTCAACCATCCCATATCCCCGTTCTGCTTGAGAGAGCGACCTGGAGGCATAAGCCACAGTTTGTAGTTGACCCTCAGCGTTACCCTGCTGCAACACGCACCCAACCCCATAGGACGATGCAGCACATGTCAGAACCAAGTTGTTACTGGGGTCGTACAGGGTCAACAACTTGTTTGAACAAAGTAGGTTCCGCGCCCGATCAAAAGCCCGTTCCTGACAGTCCCCCCAAAACCAATCGCAACCCTTACGCAGGAGCACGTGTAACGGCTCCAACAACGTGCTCAAGTTCGGCAGAAAGTTCCCGAAATAGTTCAACAGTCCCAGGAATGAACACAACTCCGATGTGTTGCAAGGCCTGGGTGTTCATCGAATCGCCTCTGTTTTGGATTCGGTGGGCCCAATCCCATCTGCAGCAACCCTCCTGCCCAGAAACTCAACCTCAGGAGCTAAGAACATGCATTTAGACTTCTTGAGTCGCAGACCTACCCGGTCCAGTCGGCGTAGCACCTCCTCCAGGTTGTGGAGGTGTTCCTCGGTGTCTCGACCCGGGGTGAGGATGTCGTCCTGGAGTACGATCATTCCCGGAATGGATTTGAGCAGGCTTTCCATGTTTCGTTGAAAAATCGCGGCCGCTGATCGAATGCCAAACAGACATCTGTTATAAACGAACAGTCCCTTGTGCGTGGTGATGGTGGTCAGTAGTTTAGATTTGTCGGCCAGTTCCTGGGTCATATAGGCTGAAGTGAGGTCCAACTTGGTGAACAGCTTGCCGCCTGCCAGCATGGCGAAGGGGTCCTCTACTCTCGGGAACGGGTATTGATCTTGTAGGGACACCCGATTGATGGTGGCCTTGTAGTTGCCACAGATCCTGACCGAGCCATCCGCTTTTAGAACGGTAACGATGGGGCTCGCCCAGTCGCTGAATTCAACAGGCGAGATGATGCCCTCTCTCAACAGCCGGTCCAATTCGCTCTCGATCTTTTCCCGCATCACATACGGCACCGCTCTGGCTTTGTGGTGCACTGGCCTGGCGTCCGGGGTGATGTGTATCACTACTTTAGTGCCTTTGAAAGTCCCAACGTCAGGTTGGAATAGTGAATCGAATTGTTGTAGGACTTGTGAGCACGAACTTCGCTCCACAGATGACATTGCGTGAACATCCCCCCATTTCCAGTTCATCTCGGCTAACCAGCTCCTCCCCAACAGTGCGGGACCATTTCCCGGGACAATCCAGAGCGGCAGCCGATTCACTAACCCATTGTGTGTGATGGCCAACATTGCACTGCCTAGCACTGGAATGATTTCTTTAGTGTAAGTCAGTAATTGTGTCTCAATGCGTTCTAGTTTGGGTCTACTGGCTTTAAGTGGCCATAGCTTCTCAAATTGCTGAACGCCCATGAGTGACTGGCTGGCCCCAGTGTCTAGCTCCATGTGTACAGAAATACTGTTTAATAAAACCCTCATCATCATTGGTGGCGTTCTGGTGCATGAACTGTGAATATTCGCCACATGGACCCGCTGAACCTCGGCATCCATCGATTTGCCCTAAAAGTCATCCTGCCTCAAAGAACCCTCTTCTGGTCCATCCGCCTCATATATTAGTCTGGTTGCAGACTTCCTGCACATTCGAGCTAAGTGGCCACTGAGATTGCAGTTCCTGCAGACAAACTGTTGAAATCTGCAGGATCTAGCTGAGTGTTTTCCCCCACACCTCCAACATGAGTTAAAGTTTCCATTGTTGGGAACAAAGGGACTATGGCCAGGCATTCCGCGCTGACTGTCCCTTTGACTGCTCTTAAGTGCCCTATTAGTGGGTGTCAATGGCCCCATCCCGGGCCGCATTGTCCACTGATGACGTAAATGTCCGTTCAGCCTGCCATTGTCTCTGTTGAGGTCCTACTCTGGGGTCTATTGCTGCCTGGGGAGTGTCGGACTGCCCCTGCCTGCCTGCAGGGCTCTGAGTCACATTGATGATGTTGACTCCCTGATCCATCGGCGTATTGTCTCGCGCGTATATCGTTTCCGTCTCTTCCTCCCCCGCTATGAAAGTTTGAGCTAACAACGCCGCCGCTTCCAAGGTTAAGTCCTTGGTCTCAATTAATTTGCGGAAAATTCCCGCATGACCGATACCCTCTTAGCATCGCCCCCCTGCAGGCGTCTGTGAACTTACAGAGGCTGGCCAAACGCCGGAGGTCCGCTACGAAGTCCGGTATGCTCTGTCCTTCCCGACGTCGGTGGGTGTAGAATCTGTGTCGGGCCATGTGTACGCTGCTCGCCGGTTTGAGGTGCTCCCTGATCAATTTGCTAAGTTCTTCAAAGGTTTTGTCCGCCGGCTTTTCAGGTGCTACTAAGTCCTTCATGAGCGCGTAAGTCTTTGGTCCGCAACTGGTCAGGAGATGAGCCCTTCGCTTGTCGGTCGCTCGCACCCCAGAAGCCGGCGGACAAAACCTTTGAAGAGCTCAGCAAACTAATCGGTGAGCACCTCAAACCGGCGAGCAGCGTACACATGGCCCGACACAGATTCTACACCCACCGACGTCGGGAAGGACAGAGCATACCGGACTTCGTAGCGGACCTCCGGCGTTTGGCCAGCCTCTG